>NW_027491822.1:0-600000 GCF_021521415.1 Bidens hawaiensis | reverse complement strand
AAATATCTTTAATATTTTTAGGTTTTTTTAATTTTTATTTTTAGAACGGGTTTTTTTATTTTTAAGTAATCACCAATATTTGATTTTATGCTATCTTAAAATATTATTTTAATATTAAAAAAATATAAAATTTAAATATGTAATATTTAAAGTACGTGTGATAATATTAAAATTAATTTATAAATTCAAAAAAAAATTCTTAAATTACATATAATTAAATGCCTAAATTTCAATCATTTTGACAAATTACAAATCCGGTGTAATACATTACTTTAAAAGCACGAAGAAAACATTTTTAAAAAAGTAAAACCAAAGTAAACAATGACCATTGTCTTACGCCATGACGCAACACAAACCAAATAATTCAACCAAAAGATATCAAATAATCAATCAATCAATCATGTCCAGTAAAATCCCACCGACAGCAAAGCTATAAGTAGGGTCTGGGGAGGGTGGGATGTAGGCACACCGTACCTCTATCCAAAGGAATAAAGAGGTGGCTTCCAGAGAGACCCTCGGCTCTAAGTACATGTGTATGAAGCAAAATAAAGGAAATCAAAGTTTAACAGTTATATAAAAACTACTACTAATTATAATAATATTAATAATAAGATCACAGTTTAACAGCTATATAAAAGCTAATAATAATTATAGTATTAATAATAATATATGTAAGGGAAATACCATTATGGTATGTGACCTAAATAAGTTAAGTCTAAGCCCTAAGGTATTCAATTCTCTCTAAAAATCCTTAACTTTAATTCTATTTCTCCACGAATTCCTATCCTCAACCATGTCCTCGGAGAGGTTTAGGTCTATCAAATCATGCCTAATACTCTCATCCCAAGTCAATTTCGGTCGTCCTCTACCCCTCCTCCCCTCTATAGTAATGTTTTCTACGGATCTAACAGGATTCGTCGTCTGTCTTCTCTATACATGTCCAAACCATCTCAATCTCCACTCTCTTATCTTGTCTGCTATATTCGCCACCCCTAATCTCTCGCGAAACACACCGTTTCTTATTCGGTCTAGCCTTGTGTGCCCACACATCCAACGTAGCATTCTCATTTCTGCTAACTCCATCTTCCGCACTTGTGCCTTCTTGATGACCCAACAATCTGTTCCATATAAAATTGCAGGTCTAACTGCCACCCTATAGAATTTTCCCTTTAGTTTAGTCGGGAAACTCTTGTCAATGTTACAAAAACCACACACACACACCTGTGTATTATTAATATTAAATAAAAAGTGTACACATTCATTCGCACCATATATGTCGGTGCAAAGGTGATCTGGCGAAACAATATTACCCCCTTTTCAGCCTCTCACTTGTTCCTCATCCTTCTCTTCACTTCTTCCCATTTTCAATTCAACCAAAATCATGGAAACCAACTCGGTTTCCAAATGGGTTTTGCTCTTCTTGCTCTTAATTCAACTGGGTGTTCATCAGATTCAGTGCAGTGTGACTTATGACAGTAAGGCCATTGTCATAAATGGTCAAAGAAGAATCTTGATTTCTGGCTCTATACATTATCCCAGAAGTACCCCTGAGGTGGGGTTTCTATTTTTTTTAATTTTAAGTTGAAATGCAGGTTTTTCATGAGTTTGAGTTTTTTTTTTTTATTTTTTTTTTATTTTTTTTTGTAGATGTGGGAAGATCTGATAATGAAGGCAAAAGATGGAGGGCTTGATGTGATTGAAACTTATGTGTTTTGGAATGTGCATGAGCCTACTCCTGGCAATGTAGGTTAAAATTTTGTTTTAATTTTGGGTTTTTAGGGTTTATTGGGGTGGTTTAAGTGCAAAATTTACTTTAATTTTGTAAAAAGTTTAAAAATTTAATATCTTTTTGCTATTTTGAAGAAATTTTAGTGTTAGTTTAATAGATCTGTATTTTTAACTAATAGTTTTATAAAGATTCTTGCAATGTAGGTTAAAATTTTGTTTAAATTTTGGGTTTTTAGGGTTATATTAGTGTAAGTTTTACTTTAATTTTGTTTAAAGTTAAAAAATTTACCATCTTTTTGCTATTTGGAAGAAAATTTTAGTGTTAGTTTAATAGATCTGTATTGTTTCATGGTGTACTTTGATTTGAAGTTGTTGCTTGTGGCATTCAGTATAATTTTGAAGGGAGATATGATTTGGTGAGATTCTTGAAGACGGTGCAAAAGGCAGGGCTTTATGCTCATCTCAGAATTGGACCATATGTTTGTGCTGAATGGAATTTTGGGTAATTTTTAGAAATAAAATTGTGAAATTTTTATGTTTCAGATCTGGGATTATTTTTGGTTTTAGGGTTTAACAGTTGAAGTTAAAAAAAGTTTATCTGTGTTGATTTTTTCAGTGGATTCCCAGTTTGGTTGAAGTATGTTCCTGGGATTAGCTTCAGAACTGATAATGAGCCATTTAAGGTTACAATTACTTACTTTAACTTGCTTATTTTATTTAATGATTACAAAAAAATTGTAACTTTGTAGTGTAGTTTTACAAGAGACTTAAAAAAGATTGTAGTTTTCTAGTTTAATTTTATAAGGCATATAAAAAGATTGTAATTTTTTAGTTTAAATTTATAAAAGCTATAAAAACTTTAAAAAAATTTATTCTTGCAGAGGCTATGAAGGGTTTTACTGAGAAAATTGTGCATATGATGAAGAAGGAAAAACTATTTGAGTCTGAAGGAGGCCCAATTATCCTCTCTCAGGTGCAGTGATTACTTGTACTTTGTGCAGTTGAAGTTGTACATTGTTTTGGGTTAATGACAACAAATGTAATGTGGTTGGATGCAGATAGAAAATGAGTATGGGTCTATTGGGAAGGCACTTGGAGGTGCTGGACATAACTACATGACTTGGGCTGCAAATCTGGGAGGTGTCCCATGGGTCATGTGCAAGCAAGAAGATGCCCCTGACCCTATTGTAAGATTCATTTCCTTCTGTCACATGCAAAAGCTTCCATTTTTACATTTTGTGATGTCATAAAGATCAACTTTTTTTGTTTTGTTTTCTTGTATAAGGGTATTTTAGACATTTGGTAATCATCATTCATTACTAAGTTTTAAAGGGTTTTTTTTTTCATTAGTTGGCTTTGTCAGTTGCTTATAATAATCTGACATGTAGTTTTGAATTAATTCATTTATTTAATGACAGATAAATACATGCAATGGTTTCTATTGTGATGCTTTCTCCCCAAATAAGCCATACAAACCAACCATATGGACCGAGACCTGGAGTGGCTGGTTCTCTGAATTTGGCGGCCCGGTCCACGAGAGGCCCGTTCAAGATTTGGCATTTGGTGTGGCCCGGTTTATACAAAAGGGTGGATCATTCTTCAACTACTACATGGTTGGTATCTTTTTCCATCCCCAAAATTAAAACATAATATATTAATTACCAAAAATATAACTATTTTCTTTAATAAATCAGTACCATGGAGGAACGAATTTCGGTCGCTCTGCTGGCGGTCCGTTCATCACGACCAGTTATGACTATGATGCTCCACTTGATGAATATGGTGAGTTCAAAATTGTAGTCAACCTACTTTGACTTTAATGCCACATTTTGACTTTAATGGCCAAACTTATTGTTGCTTAAAATTTATAGGTTTGATTAGACAACCAAAATACGGGCATTTGAAGGAGCTTCACAAAGCTATCAAACAATGCGAGCCCGCTTTAGTTTCTGCAGATCCTACGATCACCTCTTGGGGAAACCTTCAACAGGTTATCATTATTATCGAAAAACTCAACCAAAGTCAAAGCAAAATATACAATTACTGACTATTTTACATTTTCAGGCCCATGTATTTTCATCCGAATCAGGACACTGCGCAGCTTTTCTAGCGAATTACAATACTGATGATGCTGCAAAAGTTATGTTCAACAACATGCATTATACTTTACCACCTTGGTCAATTAGTATTCTTCCCGATTGCACTAATGTCGTCTTCAACACCGCAAAAGTGTGAACCTTTCTTATTTTTTGATAATCATTTGAATATTTTTTTGCAAATTTTTAATTTGTGAAAAACTGAAACAGGTTGGGGTTCAATCGACACAAATGGAAATGTTGCCCACGAATTCTGAATTGTTTACATGGGAGACATATAATGAAGATTTAACCATGGGTGATGACAGCTCGACTTTCACGGTGTCGGGTCTGCTGGAGCAGGTTAATGTCACAAGAGATAATAGTGATTATCTTTGGTATACAACGGAGTAAGTTTCATAATTTCTGACACTATATTTACCAATTAGTCTTTAACTATTCACAAGTTTTGAAAGAATATGTTTTATTTTGTAGTGTCCATGTTGATTCTTCTGAGTCGTTTTTGAGAGGCGGGGACCATCCTAAACTATTGGTCCAGTCAACGGGTCATGCACTTCATGTGTTTGTTAACGGAGAGCTTTCGGGTATGTTAGTTAAGTTATTTTCTTTAAAGATACTTGACTCAAAAGGGTTATATATAAAATGTGTATATGTGTTCAGGTTCGGCTTTTGGAACACGGGAAAACCGGAGAATTACTTACAAAGAAAAAGTTAACCTCCGTCCCGGCAACAATAAAATATCGCTACTTAGTGTCGCAATGGGATTACCGGTTAGTTTCTTTTCCGTTTCACATGTTAATTCTTAATTCTACCGTTAGATCAACTTATTTATCGGCTAACTTTGTTTTATCATTTGAAGAATATTGGAGGACATTATGAAACATGGGAAACCGGGGTCACGGGTCTGGTGGCGCTGTATGGTCTTGACCAGGGGAAGCAAGACTTGTCATGGGCTAAGTGGACCTACCAGGTAGGCTTGAAGGGTGAGGCTATGGATGTTATCTCCACGAACCGTATGTCGTCTGTCGAGTGGATGCAGGGTTCACTTATTGCTCAAAAACAACAGCCACTAACATGGCACAAGGTATTTTAATTTCCCAACATCGTAAACCATCACAAATTGCTATTTAATTGTTGCTAATGTTGAGATGGTGTTCAGGCTTCTTTCAATGCACCCGAAGGAGACGAGCCATTGGCTCTAGACATGACCAGTATGGGCAAAGGTCAAGTATGGATCAACGGTCAAAGCATAGGTCGATACTGGACCGCGTATGCCACGGGTAAATGCCAGGGGTGCCATTACACCGGGTCTTACCGCCCTCCCAAATGTCAACTCGGATGCGGACAACCGACCCAGCGATATTACCACGTGCCACGATCATGGCTAAAACCGACAGACAACTCGTTGGTGCTGTTTGAAGAGCTCGGTGGAGACCCCACCCGCATCTCACTGGTCAAACGGTCAACCACAACCGTGTGTGCAGATATGTTTGAATACCACCCGAATATCAAGGACTGGCATATCGAAAGCTATGGTAAAACACAAGAGCTCCACAGACCGAAGGTCCATTTACACTGCGGCCCCGGTCTGACCATTTCAGCTATTAAAGTTCGCAAGCTTTGGAACCCTGTTGGGCACATGTGGCACGTTCCATCAAGGCACTTGCCATGCTCCGACGTCTTATGATGTTATTCAAAAGGTATACTTGTACTTTGTGCATTACTAGCTTTACAAACTTAACTGATTTGTGAATTGTGTTATGCAGAGGTGCATTGGTAAAGAAACGTGTGCGGTGACCATAGCTAACAGCAATTTTGGTCAAGACCCGTGTCCGAACAAACTGAAGCGGTTGACAGTTGAAGCGGTTTGCGCTCCAAATTCAAGGGGTTGAGCGGAAAGTAAAGATGAAAGAGAATACTGATTAACAAAGAAAGCTGTGATTTAGTTTATAGTTTATTTATTAAAGTTTAGAAGGTAAGGTAATGTAGGTGTAAATTAGTGAAGATCTCAGGGGTTCTAAATTGGGGGCCTCGTGATGGATCCGAGTGGCGTACTGGTTGTCTGGCGTTTTTGACCGGAAAGTAGAACCAGTTGAAAATGTGGTGTGATTTAATTTGTATGAATGTTAAGGTTGGAGGATTGAAACCTCAGAACTAGGTTCAGGTTTTAGGAATGGATCCTATACTGAACATTTATGTTAATTGTGTGCAGTTTTTTAATGTCAAGAATCAATTGTGTTTTCTGATTTCTTGCAATTTCAGCTTTAATGCATTTACACGGCTGAAAGCCTGAAACATAGAATGGTGCTTAACATTTGATATTTTTAATCTGTCATTAATTATTAACTATATAAGCTCATAAATGGGCACAAAAACCTAACAAGTAATGAGTAATCGGCCACGTAACAAGTAATGGTGTTAGCGCCATAAATTCGTCATTAACGATGAATTCATGATTTCGAAATTTTATGATTTGCAATATTATGGTAAGAAAAGCATGGAAACATAGGTTTATTTATAACATGATGTGGTAGTATCCAACTATCCATATCTTATATCTATACGGAACTAGAATACAAGAAAATGAGGTAGCTCTTACCGGGCCAGGGGAAAACGGAAATAAGCAAAGAAAGAAAGGCCTGCACCCGTGACTAAGCCTGGATACAGCAGCCGGGCCTCGCCTTAATAACACATGGTATTAAATATGCAGAAAGAAACATCTAAAGTGCAGTGCATGGATTCGTGAATGCGATAATCAGAAAACACGAATGCAGTACTAATGCATTAAGAAGGAAACATGGGACCTAATATTCTACATGCATGGGCGAAACCAACAGAAGCGTGCAAAATTTGAATGGGTCAACATGGGTTTGACATGCTCCAAACAAGTAACCGGGTCAAAGTGGGTCATGGGGATGACAGATCGTATCAGACCACTGGGTAAAACAATTATCCCCCGAGTAAAAACTGTGATCACCAGATAATAAGACACAACACAGATCTAAAGCCGTTGACAGCTAGACGACATAATCAGCTGCATTAAATACAGCTGGAAAGCATATATAAGCGACCCTCCTCGACGGATAGTCGCATTGAATTCTCTCAACTATCCACATATTCGACTTTAATTGCTCACACTTTATGATTTAGGTACTGGATTCGTGAATCACTTTCCGAGGCGCTATTTCAGTTCTACCCAGCCAGTCTAAGCAAAATTTTGGTAGCAACACAAATGCATATAGATTCAACGAATAGAATATGACATGCACATAAACACGTCGTTTTCAAGAACAAAGAATTATGAAACGTATAAAATTGCAAGGCTACAACCATGATAATACATGTACACAGAAGATATACACATTATGCATCCAACATATGTAATATTACATGCATTTATCGACCAATTTCCTTATACATACATGGTTAAATTTAATAAAGCAATCAAAGAACATTTGTGTAAACGACTACCTAGTACAACATAGAAACTAGATCAACACACGTATCACTTCTCACACTTGTATATGCATAACTGCACGCAATCAACAGCTTCAACAAGTGACAAACCTACTAACTAGATCTGTATAATGTTCTTGAAATAATACGTACCACAAAGATACCATCCAAACAGAATAAACACAACAAAAGCCAAAAAACTTAGAAAGCTTGCACCACCAAAGGTAACACCCATGAACAACACAACCATAAATGGTAAATAAGATCTAACCATAGATGGCGTGCTCACCCACTTCCCTTTAAACATAATCAATGCTGCAACATTCACCACGTTCCACCCACTCGTCTGCGACTCCAACCGGTTAAGATGGTTAGCCAGAAACGAGTGGCAGTTGCAAGTCAACACACTATAAGTCTGCTTTTGGTATTCTTGCGTCGTCTTTTTCAAAGCCTCGTCCCAACTGTAATGACTTCTTCCCGATTCCACCAACCTGTATTCTTCTTCGGAACCCTGTTTTATATATAAATTATAATTAAATCAATCGTTAACAATAAGTCCGGGAATAATAATATTAGCAAAAGGTATAGTGTAATCAGCAATGTACCTTTTCTTTGGTTATTTGGAGATAACGCGCCACGGGCCCGAACGCAAAGTTATCCACGGACACGAAGTTAGGCCCTGCAAAATCCACAATAACTCCGTCCTCTCGGCCTATGCCGACATGACCGATGAACGGAAGCAGCCATGAAAGAACCGGGAGGGGTGTCCACACGATGCAGCATGGAAACCGGGCTCTGGTTGGATCAATCTGCATAGTGTTTGGAACATGATGATGCTCAATCATCATGGGCTTAGGTTCTGTGTCCAATTCCATGACTAGATCTACAGTTAATTAATAATAATAATAATAATTATGATGATTATAATTATAATGGGAAATTGAAGGTTAGTAACTACATTTAACATATACATAATCAACAATGGGATGCAGATCTGATATAATATGATCTAAAAATGAAACTAAAGGCCTAATTGAACAAGATCTAGCAATAGGAAACATGAAGACTTATTATAATTATAATTGGAGAATGAGATGAGAGTAGTACCTTTGATGCAGCAGATCTACCAAGGAACAGGAAGTTAGTTCATGTATTACTTTACTCTTTTTATGTTAGTATATCATAGCTGGTGACAGTTCCCATGATATCTTTTATTTTATTTTAATATAAATAAATATTTAAGCAAAATATCTGTCTAGATCGTTATAGGAATACTATTAATTAATGATTTGTCTAAAACACTTTTGTTCATAAGATACTCCTAATAACCATTTGGTAAAATCATTTCTTTAGAAAAGTATATTTTAAATTTCAATACAAAAGTCTTTCTAATTGGTATAAATAAACTCAATGGATGAAGATTTAAGCAATAGTATCTTATTATTTCATCTTTAACATAACTGAATCGTTTGAACTTATTTGTTTTTCCATAATTGATCATCGATGGTTTGACACACCCTTGTCAATTGGATACGCTAGATTTGGCATGGTTACATTGAGCTTCTTTTATCATCAATAATCCTTCCAAATCACTCAAGTGGCCTATCGTCTCTCGCAGCCGTTCTACACTTACACCGACATTAAAAACGATTTAGAGTAGGACTTGGTCCATCAAAACAAATATTAGACAGGATAAGGAGGTATAAGCATGATGGATGCATAGCACGAGGTGAAAATTAAGTGTAAAAGAGTTGCTTAATAATACAACTAATACAGATTAAAGAGTAAACTTACATAAAAAATGAACTTAAATCAGCCCTATTTCAAAACAAATAAAACTTACTAAAAAACAAATTTACTAAATGAACTTACAAAAAACAACCCTACTTCAAAATAAATAAAATTTACTAAAACATAATAATTGGTGACGGTAAAGGCAGCTGTGACGGTGTAGAGAAAATACGGTTAAAGATGGAATTAAATGCAACAGAAAAGAGAAGGTAATTAATTAACGATGAAATGATTTTGATGTATTTAAAAAACTAAAATTAATTATTAAATAGATAATTCCACCTCATTTACAGTTTATTATTCGTTATCTTTTATCATTTATACCGAAGGCTACCTAATTTCTTCTTTTTCCCATAATAATAATAATAATAATAATAATAATTTGCCCTCGTTCTTTCTCTCTCGTACAGTCGTAGTTGACTCCATAAACTGAGCTTTCATCTTTGATTGCTGGTGTTTACAATGTCTAGGGTTGACGGGAAGCATGCGAACGTAGTTATCCTTGACAGCGATGATGAAGAAGACGGTGATCAACACCCATTACCACCAAGCAGCAGACCACACGTTCAGACCAATGATCGGAGCCTGGAGAATCGAAGTTTCTGGAAAGCCGGAGCCTTTGATATCGGCCCAACTAAATGGGCTCCTTCCCAAGGTCCATTTCTACATTTACATAATAATTGCATAACACATTATATGTTGCTTTTGCAAATTGAACTCAATTTGGGTATCAAGAGAGTGTGAGACTGTAGTTTACTAAGAAAGTTTTCAACTTTTAACCTAATATTAATCAAAGGTCTGTTTACCAAATAGTAATCGTTTAGTTTAGGGGTGTAAATGAGCCGAGCAGCTCGTTTTGGTACGGGAGCTTGAGCTTGGCTCATTTGTAATTAATTAATTATATACGTTTTTAATTATTTTTGTATATTTTGAAAAAAAAAAAAAAAAAAACTTAATGAGCCTAAGCTTGGCTTGAGCTTGTATGCAGTATCTTAAATGCGCCAAAGCTTGGCTGTGCAGTGTAGAACTAGTACATAGAAGTGTTTAAACTTAAGTATACACTAGGCTCGTTAACGCACGGCGAGCCTAAACAATTTGCCCATACAAGGCTCTGGCTCGATGACTTAACGGGCTTTGTTTGAGGCTCGGGCTCTTTAAGGCTTAGATCAATTTGAGTTTTTATAAATCTGATCTTGAGTAGCTTATGAGCGGTTTTGCTTGTTTGCACGCCTAGTTTAGATCCTGATGGAGTTATGGTTTGTTGCAGGTGAATTGGAACATGCTCGTGTGCACCCGAAGTTTCTTCATTCCAATGCAACTTCTCACAAATGGGCTTTTGGAGGTGTGAACTAAATTTATCCTTCTAATCACTCAAAGCCCAAGTTATATTATATATTTATATGTTATTGATTATTGATGTATCTTTTTGCAGCAATTGCTGAGCTTTTGGACAATGCTGTTGATGAGGTAACCTTTGTCTTAGATACCACAATAATTTATTGCTGTGTGAGATATTTTATTATTATTATTTAATGTGTATGATATTATTGTTGTTGTCAAATGTCAACCTTGTGTCACAGATGGATAATGGGTCAACTTTTGTGAAAGTTGATAGAATTTACAACAAAAGGGATAATTCTCCTGCATTACTTTTTATTGGTACTAATCTTTATGTATTTACGGTTTTACACTTCCAGGTAGATATATGTTTCTAAAGATTAATTTAGTAACCTTATATATTGTCACAGATGATGGAGGCGGAATGGATCCGGATGGCATTCGGAAGTGCATGAGTTTGGGATACTCAACAAAGAAGGGAAAAAATACAATTGGCCAGTGTAAATCCTTTTCCTTCTAGAGGCTTAATTCCTTTTTCTGTTTGTTTGTATAAAGGTTTTGACTTTTCTTTCTTTCAGATGGTAACGGGTTTAAAACGAGCACTATGCGGTTAGGAGCTGATGTTATTGTTTTCAGCCGTGCATCTCGGAATGGGTACTGATTTAATGCTATTTGATTTTTTAACTAAGTTCTTGAAAATGATGATTATGCCCTTATTGTCGTGTAGGCGAGTGACCCAGAGTGTTGGTTTGTTATCCTATACGTTTCTACGCAGAACGGGACAGGATGATGTTATTGTCCCAATGGTAAATATTTTTATTTACTTCGAGTTAACTACACTGATGGCCCCTGTGGTTTGTTCGTATTGCAACTTTAGTCCCCAAGTTTCATCGGAGGAGGGTTATGCAGAAAAGCAACAAAGGGGGAAGGGGTTGGTTTAAAAGTTTGGTCATATGTGTGGTCCAAGTAATTATATTTACTTTAATATTTTAACGTTAATGGTATTTTGGTCATTTCACTTTCACACCCACTTAACAGACCAAGTCAACATCCATCCATTTTAGGGACCAATGATGTTACGTTCGTGCAAACACTTGGTCCGAAGGTGTAATTTTTGAAAACTGGGTACTATAGTTGCAATCTTTTTACATTCTTATGTGTAATCTTTATTGCAGATTGATTTTGATATCTCGAGGAGTTGGCCAGAACCTATATTATATGGCATTCTGGAGGACTGGTATAATAACTTAAAGATAATTCTTGAATGGTCACCGTTCGCTTCAAGAGATGATTTAATCCAACAGGTTTGCTTAGTTTTATACTTCATTTATTTACTGATGTCACACTTATATGTTTACTTTTCAGTTTGAAGATATTGATCCACACGGGACAAAGATAATCATATACAACTTATGGCTCAATGATGAAGGCGCCTATGAATTAAACTTTGACGAAGACGATGAGGTTATTTTTACACCATTTTGTGTCACCTTTTAATACGATAATAATATCTTATTATGTGTTATAGGATATAAAGTTGTGAGATGAAAGTGCTCATTTGTCTAAATTGAGAAAGAAAGAAGTCGAGACACAAGCACATATTTCCTACCGCCTTCTTCATTCATTAAGGGTGATTGATTATTTTTTAAATACTTAAACCATTTAACATTATATTTCATGTGTCTTATATATTTAATTTGGTTTCTTTTCAGGCATATGCTTCTGTGTTGTATCTTAAAAAGTTTAACAACTTCAAAATCATCTTGAGGGGTAAACCCGTAGAGCAGTATAATATAGCAGATGATTTAGTAAATCCACAAGTAGCCATATACAAACCACATGTTTCTTCTATGAAGGAGGTAACAGTAACACCGCCTTTTTTATTTATATTTATATTTATATTTATGTTTACTGTAATTTCTTTTAGTACTGAATTTGACGTTGTAGGCTGTTGTGGAGGCAACACTTGGGTTTATTAAAGAAGCACCGGCTATTATAGTTAATGGATTCAATGTGTACCATAAAAACCGTTTGATTCGTGTATGCAGATCTAGAATTGAGACTCTTGATTTATTTATTTTTTCTTTTCTTTAAAGATTATTGGTAAATGTTTCAAATTGTTTCAGCCGTTCTGGAAAGTAACAAAAGACGGAAGCTCTAAAGGTTTTGGTGTTGTTGGAGTTCTTGAAGCGAATTTCATAGAACCCGCACATGACAAACAAGATTTTGAAAGATCGTTCGTGTTCTCAAGGCTTGAAACAAAATTAAAACAAATGCAAATGGAATGCTGGTTAGTTTTTTTAAAAAAGTATTATGTTTTAGTGATTTAATTACTTTTTGAGGTTTTTAGTTATATAATGTAAAAAACACAGGAAACAATCCTGTCACTTAGCTGGGCACCCGCTGGATCCTAGTTACTTGCGCAAACAGCAAAAGACTGCGGACCAAGTCAGCCCGAGCCCGGGTCGTGCGGCTAACCCTAGGCTCGATTTGAGTGGCTCACGGATGGGGCCAACGGTTGGGCCGCCTCCTGGATTTCAAACCGTGAGTCAAGATCAAGACGTGGCATTCGAAGATGATCCACAGACTTTTGATGATATATGTGAGGAAAATATTCAACTATATACGAGGTATAAGTTTCTATAAATAACATAATTCTTTTTTGTGACATTTATGAGTAACTCATGATTATGTCTTTTGCAGGAGTGAGCAGTTACTGCAACGGGAGACCGAGTTGAAAGCTGAGGTAGGTTCAGTTTTGATTCACATTATTAGATAAAAAGAACCCAAATTGAGGCGCGTATTAACGGGTTGAAATGATGAATCAGGCGGAGGATTTGGAGAAACAAATTGCAGAAACCAAAATGAAATGTGCTGAGCTGGCTGCACATATTGATCATGTGAGAAGGCAGAAACAAGTAAGATGAGAAACAAGGTTACTAGGTTATCGCGTATCAATTCACTGATGTTTCAATGGTCTTTGGTTGATGATAATATGCGGGTTTTAGGGAACCCTTTTGTTGATGATTGATATGCGGGCTTAGGATATCATTGTGGATGATGAAATGCTTTAACATTTGCCTTAACATGCTTAGATAATATAAGGACTTACAACTTTCTAATGTGGTTTATGGTGTTGCTGTCTTTGGATATACAAAATTTCAAGGTAGGATTGGATTACTGATATTAAGTTAAAAATGTAAAAACTTGATATACAAAATTTCATGTAGCACGGATAGTCCCATGGACCGTGTGAGCAGATAAACAAAAACCTGACCATAAAACTATTGGTTCAACTGGTTTCGTTTTGGTTAGAACTTAGAATCACCAACCAAATGTAATGGTAACCGTGACACCATTCACGTGTTCATTTTCATTTATATGTTGTGAAAGAGTCATAGGTTTAAATAAAAATTCATGTGAAGGTAGGGTGGTGTTGGTACTTTTTCTTTAAGCTATATATATATATATATGTATATATATATAGGGGGACCATAACCAGCATGCATGCGTCCTTCATGATACATTGCTTTCCTTTGTTCTTCCTAGGATCGATAACACTATTACATTAACTAAATCAAACTTTCCGTAGTTTATGATTAACAAATTATATTTAAAATAATCAAAATTCAAGAACAAGAATTCTGAGTATCTTATGTGAGAAAATCTGTCCAAATTAAAAGGCCCTATATGCTAGAATAGAACAGTAGGATCGGCCCAAGGATAACTAGTTATTTGTCCATGTGAATTATCTTGGTTGCGGATTTGTGGCCCATTCGTCACTTGTCATCCAATCATGCATTGGTAATTGGTTTGATTGATCCAAACCAATCTCTTCATTCACTATAGAAGTAGAGGTTTACAAAAAACCCGGTTTGGGACTGGTTTTAGGCAAACCGAACTGAACCGGTTTGGGTTTAAAACCGGTTTCACCCAAACCGGTTCTCAAACCGACCCAAACCGCCAGTTTCAGGACCGGTTCCCCTTAAGATCTACCAAACCAGTATTAAAACCGAACCGGTTTGAGGAAAACCGGTTTATAAACCGAACCGAACCAACGTGACCAAGCCGGCCAATCTTGTGTCTAAATCGGTTTATAAACTGAACCGGTTTGAGTCAAACTGGTTTTGACCGGCTGTTGACCAAACCGGTTCGGTTTTAATTTAAAACCGGTTTTGTACACCTCTATGTAGAAGTACCACTCATAATTTATATTACATAACCTGATATGACGTAGCATGACACGGTATGAAGTTATGCTATGCTTTGTTACAGATGTTAAATTAGAACTAACTTAGTATAGCTAACTTTTAATATACACATCACGTTAGTTGCAGGTGAAGGATGTAAGATTGGCGTGCATCGGTAAGCTATCCAAGATTAGACTGGCACCCGTTTATGAATTTATGTTAAGACAATATATGGTATTAGTTATGGTATTCACCAAATTGCTATCAAGATGCTAGGAGAGCTTCACAAATCATTGGTTAGCTATTAGCCCATTCAGCATGTCATAAACGCATTCTAATAACATTATTTTGCTAGTTGTTATATTTATTGCCATAACTTTAATCATCGTTTAAAATAAATTGTTTGCATTATTTAGTAAGATAAGGCTTAAAGGGAATATTTTTTCCGCCTCGGCCAGGGCACCTGAATTCTCAGGGCCGGCCCTGATTTTCATTAATGCATCACTTTAACATGTACGTTAGATGCAACAAATAAATGACTTCATAAATTTTCCAAAACAGATGTAAAATATAATTGAAAGGGGTAAACTTTTGCTATACTTGAAAGTGATATCACTTTTATATGATTATAAGACATGCATTTTAGGTGATTCATAAACCTCAAGAAGGAACACGCATTACGCATCAATAATTTTGGAGTTTACGATGAACTAGATGTCATTGCTGTGCTTTGTGGAGTATTCAAATGCAAATTTGATTATAACGACCATAACTTCGTACAGAAACCAAGTTATCTTATTCCATTCTACTTGCTTTGTTTTAGGTTATAACTTCATAAACAGGCCATAACTTGTACAAAAAATAAGTGTAGTTACCTAGTCTTGTAAAAAAAGCAAGTTATCTTTATCGTTTCTCTTGCTTTGCTTTAGGCTATAACGGTTTAAATAGACCATAACCTTTCAGTTCTATCATCCAACCCAACCTTTGTATATCCATTCCGCATTATCCAGCTGTAAAGCTTGCATCGTAAGGGTTTCGCATTAACCTTTTAACCTTCTTTGTTATCTTGTATCATTTCTCTTGCTTTGTTTCAGGCTTAAAATAGGCCGGGGGCGACCCGTGGGCCAGCGAAATAAAGATAGGGCTTTAGGTCCACACTCAGGGGTGGCTCGTGGGACAGCGAAAACAAGTTAGAGCTTTAGACCCAAAATTAATTAAGGCCTTCAAGCCCAAAAAACTTTATATATAGATATATTAATATAATGGGTAAGGTAAGGTAAACTCAAAGTAATGTATTGGTGTGATGGTAGGCTTGGTTGTTACTAAAGTATATGTTATGTAATAAGCAATTTTTTTTCTTAACGATTATGATGAAAAGGCCACAACCCACACTTAGTTTTTTTTTTGAATGGTGAACTTTTATAAACAACCAACAATCAAACAAAACGCCAAGCACACCCACCCGCTAACTGCACAGCCCGGAGAGCGGCACAAACACCGAAACAAAAATTACATGAAGTTAAAGTTACACAAATTTACCCAATCTACCGATCTATATTTAGACCTATTTTTGAACAAAAAAAAACCAAGGGCCTTAATGTCTCCTATAATCTCTTCAATCTTTACTTCTTTTCCAACAAACACCTTTTCATTTCTTGCTTTCCAAATCCTCTAACAAGCAATGATAATGATCCCATGAAGCGCCTCTTTCTTGACTACTCCAAGCTTAGTTAAGGCCTCCGAATTAAAAAAAAAAAATTATATACAAATATAATATTTAATTGGCGGATTAGAAATCAATATTTCTATTGTTTTGGTGGTAAGCTTTTGGGTTGCTGACTTGTAGGTCATGAGTTGAGTTCAAGACTCATTATTAGTACATTTTTTTTGGTTTTTTTTTAAATAATTATCATAAAAGAGTCACAAAATCTCATTTCGATTTAGGTCTTCAAAATCGTTAAGCTAGCCCTGAAACAAGCCATAACTTTTTAGTTCTATCATTCACCTTGTTTGCATTATCCTTAATTAAACTATAAAGCTTGCATCATAAACCTTCATCTGTAAAGGGATTAAAAAGCTTGTACAGCCCTTCTTTAACCCTCACTAAGGGTCTGTGATGGTTTCTTGGACATAGGTGTTATTGCAACTATTGAAGAACCAAACATAAAATTACTTTTATTTGATTCATTCCCATAAATTAATGCCCTATATTCATAAATCACAAATGATGGTGTTGCCACGAATATGCTATTGTCATTGTTGTAATATGGCTCCATTGTCTAGTATGTAGGTGGCCTTTTGTATATTGAATAAATAAAAACACTTTAAATAAAAGAAATTAAATTTTAATAATCCCACCTCATAAAATAGCTGCCACCAGTTCCACATTTCACATTAATTGTTTTCATTGAACATCCGTTAAAAAAACTTAACTCTGTTACATTTTTTCCGGATTTCAAACTGATGTTTTAGGGCTTTTGATCGAAAGGAAGATACGAGTCGATTAATGTAAAATTTACCTCGAAACGATACTTCAAACAACTTGATTTTTGCTAATTGGAAGTTTAAACACCCGAATTGAAGCATCATTTCGTCTTTTGAAGCACCGTTTCGAGGTAAGTGTTACATAAATCGACTCGTATCCTCATTCTGATCAAAATTCCTAATATATTAATATGAAATTCGGAAAAAACTTAACGGGGTAGTTTCTTTTAACGAAGGTTGATGAGTGGGTGAAATATTGTGTTCTTAATGTTTAATTTCGTGTGTGTTAATTGTTATTATGCATGAAACATGAATACTTCGAGTGGTTTATTGATCGCATGTGCTCGAAGCTTAAATGAACTAATTTGGAGCTCTTAGAATGATGAGGAATCAAGTCGTGGAAGAATACTTCTAGTTTAAGTGGTTAATGTTTTACGGCGTATGTAGGGCTGTCAATTTATGACACGGACCTGTTAACACGACACGACACAGGTTTTAACAGGTTTGGGTTTGAGCTTAACAGGTTTCGTGTCTTAAACATGTTGACCTGTTTAAGACATGTTTAAATTCGTGTCCTAACAGGTTAAAGACCTGTTAACCTGTTAGTAACCCGTGTAGATTTTTATTTTAAAAAATAAATATATATACACTCCTAAAGTCTTAAACATAAAGTCATATTTACAAATGGTATGTCATTAATGCCCGTCAGAACCGGATATTATGTTTTTTATGGATGTTATGCTTTGCTCATATGGTTTTTTGTTTCAAGTATGTTATGGATTTGTGGTTTTTTGTTTCAAATATGTAACGGATTATCTATTAATTAAGACTTTTATGCTCGTTTTGAATATTTTGGTTTCGTTACACTTGTATTATTCATTGTGTCTTTAAACAGGTTCCTTAACAGGTCTTAACAGGTTAACCTGTTACTAAACAGGTTCGTGTTTGTGTTTGGAAAAAATGACACGATTAGTTATCGTGTCGTGTTCGTGTTTAGCACAACAGGTCATCGTGTTTTATCGTGTCGTGTCTTATCGTGTCGTGTCCGACATGTTATGACAGCCCTAGGCGTATGGTTTTATGGCCTTAAATCCAATAATGATAGGATGCTTCGGGGTTATGAAATTTTGGGTCATTATGCGGTTTGTCATATGGGTATTTGTATTACCTAAGTGGCTTTACAAACATTAAATTGAGCTAAAAAGCTAAACTCGTAGTTACTACTGCCAAAAATGCAAAAGCAAAGCAAATGCAAATTGCTTATTCAAAATAGTGATACAAAGTCACAGATGATCATTAGATACTTCACTGTATACTTAAACAATGAGTTGATCACTTTCGCTATTAGTCATACGTTGGTCTCTCTTGCGCTTTCCATACCAATAAGAAATAACCCACCTGAGATTTAATGCATGTAAACCCTACATATAAAATCGTGCATATTCACCTGGGATGATGCGCTCCGGGGTGATGCTTGATAATGGGGGCATGCCATGTAGTAGGGACCACTTGCTAGATAATCACTTAATTGTACCTTAACTGTATCTAATGGCCATTCCTGTAGACTTTGATGTTTGAGTTTAGGTGGAAAACAATATCCTTGAATGTCTACGTGCTTAAAAAGGGTACATCTTGTTGTGCAAAGTTTTGATCAACTGATTTTAAGGTTAAGTCAAGTTGGGGTGGTCTAGTTTGGTAAAACCATAATGAAGCGTGGTAAGGCGACTTCAGGGCTTTGTAGTGTGGGTCCCACTTAATCATATGAACTAATGAAATTGTCACACCTTATTTGTCTCGGTAAGTATTAGGGCATGAGTTTAATTGGACAAAAATACCGGTGATCGCAGTTTTTGTGTTAGTCTGTGATTAATTAAAATAACCTAAGTGTTTGTAAGGACGATTTCTGATTCTGGTTCTGATTCCATTGAAATTCTTTTTCGGGACGAAAAAGAATAAGTGTGGGGATGTGATGAGTAGGTGAAATAATGTGTTCTTAATGTTTAATTTCATGTGTGTTAATTGTTTTTATATATCTAACACGAATACTTTTAGTGGTTTATTGATCGTAGGTGCTCGAAGCTTAAAGGAACTAATTTGGAGCTCTTAGAATGGAGAGGAATTAAGTTGTGGAAGAAAGGAAGTAACCGGTGTTCGAAATAGCAAACAAGCGCAAAGAAAATGAAAAAAAATGGTGATTTGGTACTGCAGCCACCGTAAGCTATGGTGGCTCCACCGTAGCTTACGGTGGAGTATGGAGATACATATGGCCATAAGACATAGTAGAGGAACCGTAGCCTACAGAGCCGGCGTAAGCTACGGTGCCAATGCCGTAGCTTATAGCGGCCGCTGACGGGAAAATTGATTTTTCTAATTTTTTTCTTCCATATTTAAGCTATAAAAATCCTAATCTTGGATATCCTTCATACTTCATATTGGAGCGATTTTAGTGCCATCTTCCACCATTATAACACTTTCCAATCATCACGATCATCCGTTCAACAATCAATGAAGCTACTCAAGATCAAGATGCAAGGCTAAATCCTTTGTAACCATCTCTCGGAGTAGCTGCGTTTGTAGCTAGACTTTTGGTGTTCTAAACCTCAGCGTTGGATTTGGATTTTATTAACCATTCGGTTAGTTAACCTTTGATGCTTGTTTGTGCAATTAAACAATTTTTCGTAATTGAATGCTTTTGAAGTTTTATCAGTTAATTGATTTGTGGTCATCAACTTTTAGGATTAGGTTCTTAGAGTCATTGACCCGTTTATCATTAGCCATTAAGCTGATTGCATTTATCAAACCTTAAAACTGGTAATCAATTAGGTTATTATTCAGTCAAACCAATTGTTCGGATTAAGATCTAACGATCCGTAAGGTCAAATATTTAGTCTTTTGATTATAGGTATAAACAAATGAGGTTTACAAATAGGTTTAATCAAATAGTCTAACCTGCTTCGCAACCTGAAACCTTGAGATTGGTTATTTCTCTCATAATTGTTTATAGCTAAAAGTAACAACGCTTTCATTCAACAAATCTTTGAAACCGTTTAACATCGTTTGTCTGCTTAATTAATTAATTGATAAGTCATGAGTTTGATTAGCACTTTCCACTGATTCCCTGCGGAGACCATACTTACCCATACTAGTTATAGGTATTTAAGTCAATAAATACTTGCTTTTTATTAGAGCACGGCATCTAAATCAAAAGTCAATGAAAACAATTAGTGTGAAAGATGAGACTGGTTGTTAGGGGTCGGATTTTCAGTATCCTCAGCAAACGTTATATTTAGAACAACTCCAGGATGCGGTATCCTCTAAGGTAACAGGTATCCTAAATATGTTATATAACTAACACTTTGTCCGCCACTTTCCTTGTTTACCAAGTCAAAGGACTTATCAAGATTAACTGAAGATTCGGACTTGCCGTTATTAGGACGTGGCCAATAAGGAAAACGTGATTAATTGAAGAAGTTAACGGCTAATTGGAACCAGTCTCTTATTTCCTAAATTATAGGCAAAGTTTGTTGTACACATTTGATATAAATAGAGCTGCAAACTTCGATCAAAAGACACACTCTAGCACTCGAGAACTTACTAGTACTCGCATTCTTTGTAATCACGATCAAGTTTGAGCTCCACACTTGTAATCACCTTTATTATTAATAAACCGGTGGTGATAGTTTTCACCACCCGGGGTTTTTTGCTTGTTATCCCAAGGATAACAAGTTTTTTCCTCGCAACAAATCTTTGTGTTCAAGCCATTTTTATTAGCACCAAGTCCCATTTTACTAATTTGGTTGTAAAATCACTATTGTCAATTTTTGACCAAAACAATTTGGCGCCCATCGTGGGGCTACGGTGCTTCAATCCTTCAAATTTGTTCATTTCATTAACCATCACCTTCATCCCTTCGATATGGCCTCACAACCAAAAGCTACTTCTATCTTTGCTCTGGTGGTCACTGTTGCCCCAAGCATCAACCCAGGACCTCCACCATTGCCAAAGAAAAATACTCAGCCTAGAGGAGAACTTCCACCATTCGCGAGGTCCTCTACACGGGTAGACCCGATTATTTCTAACAATGATATTTTTGCTGATGAAACAGGTCAAAACTCACATGGAACAGCAAGAGAAGACCAATTCAAGGCTATTCAAGGAGATTGAAGGAATCAAAAAGAAACCAGGGCAGGAGGCTACTCCAATCATGCATAGGGTCCTTGATTTTGATTCTCCAGGATTATCTATCCTTCAGAATCCCGGATCCGTGGGGACACAATCAACAAGGACTCCATCTCAGCAACAATCAGGATACGGAGGAACTTATCTTCCATTATCCTCGGAATTTCCTAGACCAACGAGGCCAGAATCCACCAACATGCAGCCTCGCTCAACCATGCCAGTTGGCATATTCTCGTCAGGATCCCCCATGATGTCCTCTGAAATGCATGTTGGAGATGACATCCCAATGCAGGCGTCACCTTATCCTGAGGATACCCTCAATGGAGGGACTAGCCGTCAAGGCTCAGGATACCATAGACCTAACCATGACCTCGGTAATAGTTTATTTAATGCTAATTTATACACTAACTGTGGACATGTGCAGGATAAGGGGATAACCCCCGAGATAGCCAGGGAATTGCAGAAAATGAAGGATATGATTTCTAGTATCCCAGGGATAATACGTCCCATAGCTGAAGTACCCGCAGGTAGCCACAAGGTATCTAGGTTTACTTGGCCTATATGCGATGTAGAAATCCCCAAGAAGTTCCAAACTCCCAGCATGAAGCTCTACGACGGCACTACGGATCCTGAGGAACACGTAGCTCAGTACAGAGAAAGAATGGAGATCAACCCCATCCCCATTGACATCAAAGAAGCTTGCCTATGCAAGGGATTCGGCTCAACGTCAACGGGTCCAGCCCTCAAATGGTTATTGAGTATTCCTTCCAACACTATTACGTCATTTTCTCATTTGATTAATTTGTTCAATATTCAATTTTCTTGTAGTAGATCTTTTGAGAAAATGACAGGTGACTTATATAGAATTGTTCAGCGTAATAATGAATCCTTAAGGGATTACATAACCAGATTTAGCAGGGAAGCTTTGGAGATCCCCAACCTTGACATGGCAGTTGCTGTCGAAGCCTTCAAGATGGGACTAAGGAAGGATTCTCCTTTCTATGATGACCTTGTCATGACTCCTTGCAGGAATCTTGATGAAGTCAGAATACCAATAGAAAGTCAGACACTCCACAGAAGTACATAAGGCCCAAGCCATATTCCAAGCAGGATAATCCCAGGATAAATGTTGTGGAAGAAGATGAGGATGATAAAGAGTATCCTAAAATCTCTGAATATTGTTTTAATATTATTATTAGTGGTGTGATTTATGCAATGCAGGATCTAGGTGACAAGGCCAGATGGCCTAAGAAAAATGAAAAGCCCAGATCCATCAATGACAAGTCCAAATGGTGTGCATTCCACGAAGACTTTAGCTATCGCACTGAATATTGCATAGCACTTGGGAAAGAAATAGGATATCTTCTCAGCAAAGGATACCTGAAGGAACTATTTTGGAAAAACAAGAACAAAAGCCAGAATCCTGTTAAGATACCTGAAAGGGCACCTTTTCCTCCACCCGGAGCTAAGGTTGTATCCTTTATCTCGGGAGGATCATACATCTGTGGAACCTCCTATTCAGCAGCTAAGAAGCGTTCTAGAGAAACAAAGATGGACAACGGAAAAAGACCTCTCTGCACATCCACTCTAACAACTCAAAGAATCATATCCTTCGATGAGGAGGATCGATGTGATCTTGTAGATCCCAACCATGATGGTTTGGTAATCACTTTATGTATAGCTAACTGTTCTGTGCGCAGGATACTCGTCGACGGAGGAAGCTCTGTGAACATTATCCAAATGGATGCCTTAAAGAAGATGGATATCCTGGAAAAGGAGATTATCCCAAAATCCTCAGTTCTAGTAGGATTCAGTGGCAAGACCAAAAACACTTTGGGAGAAATTAAACTTCCAATATATATTGAGGGAACTAACTCTCTACAAAAATTTTGTGTTATTGACTCATTATCTTGTTGTAATGTGATATTAGGCAGGCCCTGGATCCACAGCATGAAGGCAGTACTCTCAACTTATCATCAATGCGTGAAACTCCCAAGTCCTTGGGGTGTCATCAAAATTGAAAGTGATCAGCAAGATGCCAATGAATGCTATCCTTCATCCATGAAGTGGACTACAAAGCCTACTCAAGCATAGCAATTACAGAAACAGCCAGGGAAGGTCCTGCAAGCAAGAGAGCATGATGTAAAGGAAGTATCTTTGGATCCTCAGGATACTGAGATCAAAGTATTGTTAGGATCAAGTATTCCTGAAGATATTGAGATGGAGTTGATATCCTTCCTAAAGAAAAGAGCTTCTACCTTCGCCTAGAAACATGAAGATATGACATGTATCTCTAAATCTATAATTACTCATAAACTCGGTATAGATAAATCTTTCAGGCCGGTACATCAAAAGCGAAGGAAATTTGCTCCTAAGAGAAACATTATCATACAAGAATAAGTGCAGAAGCTGCTCAAAACCAAGATGATAAGAGAGGTCCAATATCCTAGATGGTTGGCCAATTTAGTTGTTGTCCAGAAGAAAAATGGGAAGTGGAGAGTGTGCGTGGATTTCACAGACCTGAATAAGGCCTGTCCAAAAGACCCATTTCCACTCCCACACATCGACTCAATGGTGGATGCAACTGCTGGCCACGAATTTCTAACCTTCATGGATGCATCCTCAGGATTTCAACAAATTCAAATGGAGCCGTCAGATCAGGAAGATACAGCCTTCATGACTCCACATGTATATACTGTTATACTGCAATGCCTTTTGGTCTAAAAAATGCAGGTGCAACATAGCAGAGGCTAGTCAACATGATGTTCAAAGACCAACTGGGGGACACGATGGAAGTCTACATAGATGACATGGTGGTAAAGTCATAGAAGGCCGAGGATCATCTCAAAGACTTGGCAACATCATTTGATATCCTGGATGGATACAACATGAAGTTGAATCCAGCCAAGTGTCACTTCGGAGTCGAAGCAGGAAAATTCCTTGGATACATGGTCACCAAAAGAGGAATAGAAGCAAACCAAGAGCAGATCAAGGCCATCCTGGATATCAAATCACCAAAAAATGTCAAAGACGTCCAAAGATTGACCGTAAGAATCGCTGCTCTCAACAGATTCATCTCAAGATCCTTGGAGAAGTGTAAAGACTTCTATGATATTCTGAGGAAGAATCAAAAGTTCGAATGGGGAGAGAAACATGAAAAGACATTGGTATCCTTGAAGGAATACTTATCCTCAGCACTATTCCTGATGAAGCCGGTTAATGGTGAACCTTTATCCTTGTACTTAGCTGTTTCTGGAAGTGCGATAAGTGTTGTCTTAGCAAAGATCATGAAGGTCAACAACATCCAATATATTATGTAAGTAAAAGTCTACTAGATGCTGAATCCAGGTATTCTTATCTTGAAAAGTTGATTTTGGCACTTATAATGGCTTCTACTAAACTAAGACATTACTTTGAAACTCATTCTATTCATGTAAAGACTAATTATCCTATTAAAGCTGTTTTGAGAAAACCAGAAATGTCAAGTAGGATGACAAAATGTGCTGTAAAACTTAGTGCATACGATATCTTGTATGAGCCAAGAACAACCATCAAATTTCAGGCACTCGCTGACTTTGTGGATGATTTTAGCCAGGATATACTTGAGGAAGTAGAAAAGGAAGTTCAACAACTAGAGATCAAGGAGAGTTGGACTTTGCATACTGATGGTGCCTCCAATATAAGAGGAACAAGTCTAGGTATCCTGCTAAAATCGTCACAGGGGGACATAATACCTCTATCTATATCTTGTGAATTTCAGACTACTAATAATGAGGCTGAATATGAAGCCTTAATAGCTGGTTTGCAGTTAGTTAAGGATATGAATGTCAGGTATCTTCAAGTTTATGTTGATTTTTTGTTACTAGCTAACCATTTTAATGGCTCTTATGCAGTGAATGCAGAAAACTTAGTAAAATATTTAGAAATAGTTAAGAAATTAGCTATGTGTTTCGAAATATTTGATATAGTACAGGTACCAAGGGAAGAGAACACTGAAGCAGATGCCTTAGAAAATTTGGCATCAGCTCTCAAGATACCAGATGATGTCAAGATACCTATTGTGCATATCTTGACTCCAGCAACAAAGGAGAACCAAGAAGTCCTAGAGATTTCGAATCTTGAAGATAATCCAATATTCTGGACCCATCCCATAATGCGGTATCTTCAGGATAACGAGATTCAAGAAGGAGAAAATCCAAGAGCTTTCCGAATGAAGGTAACCCAGTATACTATCCTAAACAATATTTTATATAGAAAATCACTTGCAGATCCATACTTGAGATGCTTGGAATATCAAGAAGCACAAGAAGTTCTCAAGGATATACATGAAGGTGATTGTGGAAACCACACCGGGGGCAGAGCCTTGGTATCCAAGATACTGAGCACAGGATACTTCTGGCCAACGATGAAGAAAGACGCAATGAATTTCTCCAAGAAGTGTGATGCTTGGCAAAGACACAACAATATCTTGCATCAATCGGCTGAATCATTATATCCTATCATATCCCCGTGACAATTTATGAAATGGGGAATGGATATCGTGGGAAAGCTGCCCAAAGCTCTTGGTGGAAAGGTCTTTATGCTGGCAATGACAAATTACTTCTCCAAGTGGATCGAAGCTGAGGCATTTGTTCAAGTTAAAGAAAATGATGTGATCTCATTCATCAAACGCAATATCCTGACAAGATTTGGTATCCCGGCAGAGATTGTCTGTGACAATGGATCACGATTTATCGGTAGTAGAACAACCAACTTTTGTGAAAGTTGGGGAATCAAAATGGTGACTTCAACTACAGTGCATCCTCAAGCCAATGGTCAAGCATAGTCAAGTAACAAGATCATCATCAACAATTTGAAGAAGAAATTGGGATCCAAGAAGGGAAAATGGGCTGAAGAACTACCATTTGTTCTTTGGGCTGATAGAACCACTTCAAAAAATGCAACAGGATAAACACCTTTCTCCTTGGTGTTTGGGGCCGAAGCTATTATCCCAACAGAGATGGTGATCCCCACAGCAAGAACCAGCATTCAAGATACTGATTCCAACAACCAAAGCCTTACTGAAGACCTAGATACCATTGATGAACTCAGAGATCTCGCCAAGATCAGAATGGCAGCATACCAACAAAGGATAGCCAAGTCCTACAACAAGAATATTTGGATTCGAAGGTTCCAGGTAGGAGATATGGTGTTAAGAAAGGCATTTTAGAATACTACTAACCCAGTAGATAGAAAGCTAGCTCCAAAGTGGGAAGATTCTTACTTGATCGATTCAGAAGCAGGAAAAGGGGCCTATAGGTTAATCACTATGGAAGGTGTTCCTATACCAAGAGCCTGGAACGCTATCCACCTTAAAGCATATTTTTGTTAGGATCCTCGACTGGTATGTTCGTATCCTCAGGATGAAGGTATATTCCCTCATCTATTTTTATATTTCTTAAACTTTATTATCTCTAAATCAAGTTTACTGACTTAAGCATCGGAGGG
This sequence comes from Bidens hawaiensis, assembly GCF_021521415.1. Lineage (NCBI taxonomy): Eukaryota > Viridiplantae > Streptophyta > Magnoliopsida > Asterales > Asteraceae > Bidens > Bidens hawaiensis. Next base: position 573,251 of record NW_027491822.1, on the reverse strand, counting down.
GTGTTAGCCAGGCTAACACCCAACCCTCACAAGAGTTTAGTGTTTTGCAGTTATCCCAAGGATATGTTATCTTCACAACAGTCAGAGGCTGATCACCTCACACACGAATAAGATATCCCTGATATTTCCTAAGGTTTAAATGTTGTCACCTTTCTAACGAACTCCAGGAGCGCACGAATAAGATATCTTAGATATCTCTTAAGGTTTAAAGGTCTTCACCTTTCTAACGATCTCCTGAAGCGCACGATGATTCGGATGTAGTTCGAGGTAGGCAGACCAGACCAGCTGATAATTCGTTTGTTGTTGGCTATATACCGAATCCTTAAGATAAGTGGCAGACGTGTCACACATATGGTTTATAACATTTTCATGTTATCTAAGGTTTATAACATTTTCATGTTATCTCAAGTTTTGGCATTTACATGTCCGTACGTTTGGGACTTTCCCTAGTATTATCTCTAGCTTAGACATTTTCATGTCTCTCAAGTAAAGGCCCAGTCGCCAATGAAAAGGCTTTATTACCAGTAAATGGGCTTTATCGCCAGGATAATTATCTAACTTTGTTTTGACAGATCGAAGATCAGACAATCACTAAATGGAGAGATGTTACAAAGTTGTTTTTGACTTAGCAAAATTCCAGAAACATGATACTTCAAGAAGCTCAATAATTGGGGACATCATATGTAAGCTAACTAAATTTTTAAATGCTCTCCATGAAGGTACTCTTTACACTTAGTTTTCTTAAACGATTTATATTTCAAGGTATGATCTTTTGGTCTAATTTTGTAACTCACACAAGGTATAAGGATATATTACCCTTAAAATATTTTATTTCAATTCCTAATAAGTGTTTTGATTATGTTTTCTAAAAACATAAAAGTATTTTATGTTAAAGATATATGATCCAAAAGTCTTAAAGATATATTTTCTGAAACTATAATTCTTAAAATATTCAAGAAGCATGTTTCAGGATACATTATCCTTGATAAAACACTTTTATACCTAATATTTCCTTTGCATTTTATTTGAAAAATGATCTTTCGGCTCAATTGTGTCAAATCTCAATTATTGAGATTTTAAACATATATCTTTTGGATGTGTTATCCAGAAAGTATTTTTCTAAATATATTATGGACATGTTCTCTACAAAATACCAACCTTAAATATTGTATTTTTTAATATGATAAGTTTTGGGAATTTATTTCATAGATATATTATATTTAACATATTTTACTTTAGAAAGATTAAAACCATTTTTGGATGTGTTATGTTAAAAACATATTAAATTGTTTTTTCTTAAAAATATTTGTCAACACTTTAGATTCAATAATATATTGTCCTTAAAATATTTTTGAACTTAAAAACATATTTTTTAGAATATTTTACTCTAAGGTATAAAGAGTTTAAGGAATATGTTTAGGATATATTATCCTCAAGATAGTCTATTTCAAAAACTTAAAAATATTTCACAAGACATGTTCTAATTAAAACATATTCGGATAGATTATCTATAATGACATGCAAAACACAATACTAAGGCCACGAGATCATATCATTACTAATCATAAGTACAGGAAAATAAAATGGCAACACTGTGTTTCGTCTTGAAAAGTCAAGATCCCTCCACCCAAGTATCGCCAGATGTTCAAAAGTCAAGATAACATGGGCTTCGTCTTGGAAAGTCAAGATCCCTCCACCCATGTATCCTAATATCCTAAGCATACTATTGTTCAAGACAGAAAAAGTAAATTGTTCAACAACCATTACAACCCAACATCAAACCACAAACAAACACATAAACCTTAAAAAATTGGGCTCAAGCTTTTTCTTTACCGCCATCACTGCCCAATTGCACCTCATCACCAACCGCCTTCACCGCTCCCTTGATCGCCACATCCACTGCCTCCTCCGCAACCTTCTCCGCTCCGCTCGGACCAGCCTCCTCCACCGCTTCCCCATTTAACTCAGCCAAGACCCTTTTCCAACCAGCTATGTCTCAAAAGGGAGTGTCCAGACCAGCTTCCTTCGCTTCTTTGGCCATCCTGAGCCGGGATTGGAATACGGAAACAGCAGCAGACTTTTTCGCCCCTCCATAGCCTCATAAACCTTTACCAAGCATTCAGCCTCTTGATGGACCAGCTCTTTCTTGGCCAGTGACAGCTCCAGTTTCATGTCGTCCAGCTCTTTGGTCTTCTTATCAAAAAGACTGGTCTTTGTGACCCCTATCTTCATCAGTTCAGAGATACGAGTATGGGCTTCATGGAGTTCAAGGCTCATGGCAGCAAATCGGGAGGAAAGATACTCAAGGCCCTACAAGGATAAAGAATCCTCAATATAAATTATCCTCAATATATAAGAAATCATGACAAACTAAAAAGATACCTGCTAAGTCTTATTCATGGCATCGTGGAAATCAACGTCGTGCACAGGAACGGATTCGCTGGTCTTTTGACTCTTCCGTTTCTTAGAGCCTTTTGCTCGACTACCTTCTGGACGAGGGATGGAGCTAGAAACAGGTTCCTTCTTGATAGTGCTTCGAGTGGATACCATGCTATCAGTGTTGTCAAGAGCAAAAGCGGGAGCAGACTTACCTACAAATGCACAGGTCAGTATCTATAAATTTCTTACTAACATCTCAAAATATTTCTTACCAGACATAACGGAACTCGAGGAGGGGAATGGTTCTTGAAGACCCGATTGGCAGCAAAACGTTCTCTCTTCCTCGTCAATGAGGTAGAAAGAAGATAGCTTGCTCTCAGTATCCTTCTTAGGAAGGGCAATCTCAAAGAACTTCAAGGCTGCAAGAACAAAAAACACATCAGTCACAAAAGATATCAGTATATATTTTCAAGATACAGTATCCTACTTTTGGAAGCCCAGAGATAAGGAAGGGTATCGGGCCGTGGAAGAGAATCTCTCCTGACAAAGAAAAATTGTCTCTTCCACTGGTCATTATTCTGAGTGTTTTTCAAAATAAGAGGAGATCGACCAGATTTGGTTTTAAGAAGATATCTTGAAGACCCATGACTACGAAGGTTATATATTGAAGAAAGCTCTGAAAGGGTAAGATCAAGGGCATGGTCAGCAATTAACCTCTCCAAAACAAACAAGATCCTCCAAACCATGGGCATGGTTTGGGCATAATTAAGACCTGTTTTGGAAAAGAACTCGGTGGTGAAGGCAGGAAATGGAAATGAAAAACTGATTTTAAACGGCAAAAACGGGAAACAAATCCAGGTTTTAGCAACAAGATCAGAGGATAAAGCGGCATCAAAAGGTCGGAAAACAGTTCCAGCAGGAAAGCAACCCCGAGACCGAAGGTTCGCGATGTCGGTGTTTCCAAAAATACATATCTCGTTCGCAGAACTTGCGAGGAGATTCTGACACACGAAATCCTCGATGCCGGAAGGAGAAAGTTTTGGACTCATGGTTTCGCCAAGATAAGAAGAAGAAAGGAGTTACCTAGATAGAGGAGAAGATGAGAGAAATATTATTTATCTGGGTAGTTATATGGACGGCCTAGGGTTTGGCGAGTCATGAGAGCGGCAGACACCTGCATTAAAAATTCACCACACAAGATTTAAAATTCAAATTTCAAAAATTTTACAGCTGTAAACCATATCTACAGCTATTAAATTTGGGGACAATTGTTAGGGCTCGGATTTTCAGTATCCTCAACAAATGTTATCTTCAGAACAACTCCAGGATACGGTATCCTCTAAGGTAACAGGTATCATAAATATGTTATAAAACTAACACTTTGTCCGCCACTTTCCTTGTTTACCAGGTCAAAGTACTTATCAAGATTAATTGAAGATTCGGACTTGCCGTTATTAGGACGTGGCCAATAAGGAAAACATGATTAATTGAAGAAGTTAACGGCTAATTGGATGCGGTCTCTTATTTCCTAAATTATAGGCAAAGTTTGTTGTACACATTTGATATAAATAGAGCTGCAAACTTCGATCAAAAGACACACTCTAGCACTCGAGAACTTACTAGTACTCGCATTCTTTGTAATCACGATCAAGTTTGAGCTCCACATTTGTAATCACCTTTATTATTAATAAACCGGTGGTGATAGTTTTCACCACCCGGGGTTTTTTGCTTGTTATCCCAAGGATAACGAGTTTTTTCCTCGCAACAAATCTTTGTGTTCAAGCCATTTTTATTAGCACCAAGTCCCATTTTACTAATTTGGTTGTAAAATCACTATTGTCAATCTTTGACTAAAACACTGGCGACAACTATTTTCTGAGGTGAGATTATTATCGATAAACTGCAAAAAGGTGGGATTATTAATTCAATTTGCCTAAATAAAATTACAATACAAAAATCCGAAATAAAGTAGTAAATTATAGAACTTCTACAACTAAAATAAACAAAAATACATAATGGAGATGAAGACTATAAACAATAGGCTAAGGATTTGTACACGTGTCCCTTAAAACAAATTTTTAAAATTTCAAAGATAACTCGTTTGTTTCCCATGATACTTTAACCAAATGAATTTGTTCAATTGAAGGAACACTCTAGCACCCGGAGATTTACCTTGAAGATGAAGATAAAAAGAACAAATGTTGGAAGAGATTTTCTTTGTGTTATGCGAGTCTGATTGGTGAGTCACAAATGTGTTTTGCAACTAAGGATCCCTTTGTATTTATAGATGAAACTCAGTCGAAACAAATTTGTCAAGACTTAAAAGAAACATGAGTGGCCATTTTATTTTGTTTAAATGTTTGAATGGAAGCAGCAGATGTTTCAGCTCAAACAATACTGATCTGCACACGTGTGCGCGAGTTAAGTGTTTCGCACCCCTTTGGGTCAAACTTGTGTATACCTCTTTTTAAGTGCAAAGTGTGCCATCAAAGCGTCATGTTGCGCCCAACGCCCACGTCACCACATGCGTGTGAGTTTAGTACTTCGCATGAGTATGCCTCATTCTAAAGAAAATGATAAGGAGTGATTCTTCTTATAAAGCTCTCAAGGTTTTGTTTCCCATCAATGTGGGACAAGTTCTTATTTATTCCTCCATTTTATTTTCGCAGCTTTCATAGCTTTATATACCCAACTTCGAGCATGGATGTTTCATTCATCTTAACTTTGTTTTGGTCACGTTTTGTTCGTTATGAAGCTCTCTAAACATAGAAGCCAATAAAATTGGTTTATAGTGTTAAATATTAACAGAAATATACTATAAATATTTGTGTCCAAAGTTGAGGAAAAATCACTTTTAACACTTATAAAAAAATACCCTTTTTTTTCAACATAAGATGTAATGATTTTATAGAAACTTTTATAAAAATAGTTAAACCAAAAACAATAATATGAGAATTAATTAATTAATTAATTGCAGAGAATAATTAAAAAGCCATCATATTTTTATCGTTTATCATTTTCATTGTCATTATTGACCCGTTTAATATCAGTTTACATATCAAAATTCGTTACTTATAAAAAAACATAACATAACATCAACTTAGCCCCAAACCTTATTGTTATATTAACCAAAGTAACACTTGCCAATTCTTGAATTATATTCATTCGAAGTGAACGAAAATAAAGCACTCAGAAACATTTTATATGCAAGCCAACTAACAAATAACAATTATCCAAATAACCATGTATTTATAGACATGCATACTTAAAAACAAACAACATCGTCAACACTAATTCCAAATATTTCTATTTGCGCATGTTCTACAATACTTTTTAAAACGATATTATAATATATATTTTTCCCTTACGTGTATACGTACTAAATAGAGTATTATACTAAATCTTATCTTATCATCATAATAAAGAATAAAAAAAGCAAATCGTACGGATGATTAAATTAAACTATCGCAAGTTAAATTAACTAGGGTTTGTGCGTATTTGTATATTTATAGACAATGGACCACCCTGATTGAGGAATCAATGCTTGTGTTTGAAATCAATTGCCGCCCGCATTGTATAACCTAGCTAGCACTCAAGCAGCCACTCTTTGACACACTTTGTGTTCTTTTGAAATTCTATAAATAACGGTTATACTTAAATTTATTATTAGGGTCAAATTATTCTATAAAAAAATAGATAAAAATAAGAAGGATTTATAGTGACATAAAAAAATCTTTAAAAAAAATTAATAAAATAATAAAAAAATCATAACTCAAAATTTAATAAAATACAAAAAATATAAAAACACAAAAATGTTTCCACTGTCTTCCTCGTTTAAAAAAAGAGAGAAGACAAAATGGTGAGGGAAAAATATTATTGTGTTTTTTTTGTTCATCATTATGTTTTGGGTTTATTTTAATCATTGATTGTGTCTGTTTTCCTTGACATTATGTCTTTTTTTTCTTGATATAGTGTTATATTACTCAATATTGTGTTATATTTTGTTCGGCATTGCACTATATTTTGCGATCTAATGTGTCTTTTTTTAGTTATAGTTGTGTCTTTTCTTCATTCTTTTCGTCGGTTTTTTTGGAACGAGAATGACAAGGAAACATTTGAGTTTTAATTTTTTTATTTTTTATTTATATTTTGAGTAATGATTTTATTATTATTTTTGAATTTTTTGTTGAGGCTTTTTTATGTGGGTATAAATCCTTCTCACATTTCTCATTTTTGTATTTCTACGTATTTTAACGTTTCCCTTGTTATTTTAATTTTTTTATGGTTTTACTAAAGAAAAGCATAAAATTAATTACATGGATGCTCTCTGGTATTAGTTTATGCTCGTCTATCTTTCTAAAATTACACATATGCTTTCTTTTTCCGCTCAACGGTGATACATGATGGTCCTTAAAGTGATGTTGGTTGGTTTTTATTTTAAGTGCATGCAAAATTTCTTATTCCCTTAATAATAAAGAAAAGAATTTGAAAAAAAAAACAAAATCAAACTTAAAATTTATTATATATTAAGTCGGGACTTCCCACACCTTATAAAACAATTGTGACAAAACAAAGTGGATTTTAGTTATTTGACATTTTGACCTATTTCAAGTATGATTGATGCACAATGGAATAAGGTGTGCGTCTCGTTTTGCTCCATCAAATTTTACGTATTTTGATTATTGTAACTTTAATTATTATATGTGTACGAGTATGTTAAGATGTAAAACTCATGTTGTTAAAAACATTTTATTCAAATATGAACTAAAGGATTCTTTGGATGAACTACTTGTTTGATTTATCATCTAATTTTTATGTAATTATGGTATTTAGAAGTAGGCATGGAAAATTCGGGATCAAATTAGCAAGCTAGAAAGATGGAAATTGATAACCAATGCAACATCTGGCGTACCATACGTCACAGTGTATACTGGCGGGGATCTGTTGTACGTCACTACTACAAAATGTATATTGACACCGGTCTATAAAATTATTTATAACGATGTGAAGTTCAACTGGTGAATATAATGCAGAGCACCATTTTATTTTGAACAATTATCACAACCCGTTGTAAATAAAAAGGAAATTAGCGTTGTTTTATAGACAAAACCTTTAACAACGGGTTTTAAGCATTATCTTAAAACGGTTAACATCTTCTCGTTAGATTCCGTTAATATATTCATTATTGCAACGGTTCTCCAAAGACCTGTTCCAAAAACTTAAAACGTTTTGCATATAACAACGGTTATAATACTAAACCGTTGAAAATACTAAACCTTTTCCTTTTTTAATAAAAAATTACGTAATTTTACACTGGTTATAATGCAAACCGTTCTATAAATTTAAAATAGTTGAACATTTAAAAGTTGAAACAGATGCATTTATGGTAGTGATTCAAAATTGGAAGATAAAATGCATTTATAGTAAATGGTTTTAAATAAGATAGGTGGTCCATCTATCAACTAATAAGAATTAATATCGATTAAATGAGTTAGGAGCAACCATAACAAAATCATATCAATAAATAAAAGATCGATCACTTCGCAATTTTCAACTTGCAAATGTACTCCTCCAATAATCGGCCATTTTCAAAATTCTTCAATAATTTCCTCTTGCAAAATCCTCCCTTCACCAAATTATGTATAATATTATGTCACGTCCTCTTCCAAAGCCACCTCACGTACTATAGGTTCTTGAACTTTTGTTGGAATTGATGGTGTCAAAAATATAATACCTTTTGAATGGCCTCTTGTCTTTTCTTGACTTTTAGATCAATTCCAGGTAATGAGAAATGGAAGGCTATACACATTGGATGAGTGTATCTAATGTGTTGGCTTGTCATGTTCTCCTAAACCTCTAGTAGATCTGATGTAACATTCGTTACTTTTCAAACCCGAAAACCTGACCTATTTTAAATTTCGGTTTTGTTTATTAATAACACACACACACATATCTATATCACAAGTTTCGTTGTACATATTCGCTATTTTTATTTGTAAATGGATTATATTTACATTTGTTAAATCGGCTCGTTTCATTGTTTCATTATTAGGTTATATCATGTGCTAATTCTGTCATGATGTACATAATATCATAACATTAATCTTGTGAAAGTCGATATGTACAACAACAAAGCAAGAAATGACTTGCGGAAATCAAAGATTGCGGCTATTATATGCGTTTTGTTTAGCACCTCTCTCACTAGATTAGATATCTTATGTTTGAAAGATATTTTTTCTAGATATAATCTAGTGTTTCATCTTGAATTTTACTTTCTTGCCTTCTTAGAAGGTTTTACAGAGGTTTAATATCCTTCTCCTTCGACCGATTGTGCGCTGTGGGCTGCAAAGGGGTGACATGACTATAATTACACGATAATTTTAATAGTTGTGTTATTATTTAATTTCACACATGCAATTCATTTTTTTACGCTTCTTGAAACTTTAAGTTCTTCGTTTGTCACATGTACATTAGGTGACAAGTGACAACTAATCTCTACCTCATCTTTAAATTTGTGTATGTGGGACTCTAAAATCAATAGACCATAAACAAGGTTGTAAAAGTCGTTAGGCGGTAGACTGGGGAGTTGTGAGTACTCGGGAGTAGTCGGGGATTACTCGGAAAATACCTAAGGAGTACTCGGCCGAGGCGCAGAGTACTCTATCTAGGCGGGAAGTAATCGGGGAGTACTCGGTCACATACTCCGGAGTTTTACAACATTGACCATTAATACAATTAGGTTTATCACCACTATGATATTCATCTACATCAGTAAATTAACTGAATCGTCACCATTATAGTATCATCATCATTACAATCAACGTTTAAGATCATAGCTACCACCATGCATCCACTCTTTAAAATAATAGATCACTATCTTCATCCTGATGTTCATATGCCTTCATCTTGTTAGGGATTCAGATATTGCAAAACACACACAAACACAATAATACTGCAAGAGAAATATAAACGAAGATGACACACGAGATTTACATGGTTCGGTCGGCTGACCTACGTCCACGGGCCGCAACCAGGATACTTTTATTATTGCTTTCTGCCTCACTCGTGATGAGGATATTACAAGTACAATGAATATATATAGAGAGCATATTAGGTTTTACAACTTAATCTCCAAGAAACTAATATTGGGCCATAATTAAATAATATGGGCTAGGTCTGCCACTAGTCTTCATTTAATTAATCTGCCACAAAATATGTCTTCTAACTCGGGCGCAATTAAGCCTCCATAAACCCAAAAATCTTCCACTTGGAGGCTTGATAAACTTCAAACTGCCTACGATGATCGTTTGTACCTCTTGTAATCTTCCTCGTCTTCCTGGTTGCATCTGCCTTCTCATCAGTTAACCTGAATGTTCGTTGAAGCTCCCCCGAGCTCCAACACATCAGTCATGGCTACAACTGCCACCGACTCATTCTCTATCCCTACCGGCTCCCACTTACAAAAACTGCCGAATCCTGGAATACCTTGAGAACAAATAACACTCTCCATATTAAGCAGGTAATCTTCTGGAGAGACTTTAACCGCTGAAATACCGGTTCTCTTAACCCACTGTCTGGTAACTCTGGCTAAAGCTTTGACTGACTGACTGCCAGTGCTCTCACTGCCACGAAAACCCCTGACTGGTTTATCTGAACCTTTTCTAGCACGTTCAACCTGAATCTGACATGTGGCTCTGGGTTTATCTCCTGCAGAACAAACATTCTTCTGCCCACTAGACTCTGTGAACCGGACTTTGGTCTTCTTCTAAACTGGGTCAGTCACCCCCTCAGACGATAAACTGACCATATACAATGAACTCATCTTTCTTCCTTGAGCTATGACAAGATTTCCCTTTAACAACTTTCCACTGCCCGTTCCCAAATTTAACCTCATGCCCCTGTTCATCCAACTGCCCAACAGAAATCAACTTTTTCTTTAAGCTTGGAATCACTCTGACATCCTTCAAGGTCCATGAACCGACTGAAGTAACTAAATTCATGACACCCATGCCCGTAACATCAAGAACATCATTGTTCGCCAGTCTAACCTTATCAAAATCACATTCCTTCAAATTCTGCAATGCTTCACTGCTGTGGGTGGCATGAAATGAAGCACCAGAATCCATGACCCAGGAATCAACATTACCCTCAACACTAAGAACTAAAGCCTCGTCCTCGTATTCTTCCGCTGTGTTGACTTCTTTTTTTTTTTTTTCGTTTTTATCATTCGGACACTGATTCCTAAAGTGTCCCGTCTCGTTACAGTTCCAACATACCACATCCTTCCGAGTGCTAGACTGACTCCTTTTCCTGTTCCTGCTCCCACTACCTCTGTTATTTTTTCTTCCTTCGCCAACATGCATTAAATCACTTGATGATTCACTTGAACTTCTTCGTCTGACGTCTTCGTCTAGAATAAGATCCCGAATCCCATCAAAAGTGAACTCACTGGTAGAACTAGTAATCGCTGTAACAGTCCCCGACCAATTATCTGGCAATGATGATAACAGTAGTAGAGCATGAACCCCATCCTCAAATTTGATACTAACTGACCCAAGTCTTGACAAAATCGAGTTTACTTTGTTGATGTGTACTGTAACTGAACTTCCTTCTTTCATCTTCGTGTTCACCAGTTCACGAATCAAGAAAACCTTATTAGCTACCGAAGGCTTCTCGTACATATTAGACAATGCATTCATTATCCCACGCGTTGTGGTTTCCTTCAAGATGTTGAATGCAACATCCTTCGATAACGACAATCTAATAACTGCCTTGGCTTTCTATCCAAAGTTTCCCACTCGTCTGGTTGTATCTTCTCCGGTCTTTCACCCAATACCATGTCCAAATCCTTTTGAACCAGCAAATCCTCTATTTGCATTTTCCACCAACCAAAGTCTCAGCCATCAAACTTCTCAATCTGAAGTTTCCCGCTCTCAGCCATTATCTCAAACTAAGAATTCCCAACTTTGGATCTAGGTAACAATATCAAGAAAAACTTCGGACCAACAAAATAACCCCGAAAGTCACCACAATACCACCCGGCTAAACTGCCCAATAAATATGCCAAAAACCCAAAACCTAATGAAGAATCAAAAACTGAAACGAACTGGAAACGCAAACCTGCTCCTTTGGTTTCTTTCTGATTGAGATTAAGCAACAAAAAAAATAATTTCTTTTGTTGCAATATGACAATGCAAGCAAGAGAATAAAAAAAACCTACTGCCTTTTCTTTTCTTCTTGATCGAACAACACAATAATGGATAATACCAATTAATAAGCCTCCTGCTTACTTTGTTAATATGTGGTGATGCATAAACTCACAAAAGACAAAACAAATTAGAAAACCAAATTCAACATATCTCTTTATTTGTCGTATTTTGGTGATAAGCTCCAAAACAAACAGTGCGGTTGTAAATAAAGACCAACGAACTGGTTTATGGCGACTGCCAAAACACTAAACCCTAGTTCGACACCAACTATCCTCTCGCTACCGTGTTTCTCCTGTGTGTAACCGTAACCTCGGCTCTTGATACCACTTGTTAGGGATTTAGACATTGCAAAACACACACAAACACAATAATACTGCAAGAGAAATATAAACGAAGATGACACACGAGATTTACGTGGTTCGGTCGGCTGATCTACGTCCACGGGCTGCAACCAGGATACTTTTATTATTGCTTTCTGCCTCACTCGTGATGAGGATATTACAAGTACAATGAATATATAGAGAGAGCATATTAGGTTTTACAACTTAATCTCCAAGAAACTAATATCGGGCCATAATTAAATAATATGGGCCAGGCCTGCCACTAGTTTTCATTTAATTAATCTGTCACAAAATATGTCTTCTAACTCGGGCCCAATTAAGCCTCCATAAACCCAACACATCTATAGTCCCCAACACAATAAAAGCCGTTTATCTTCTTCATTCCTCCTAATAACAAAATTAGTAGAACTTGTTTAGAATGCAATTAGTAGAATTTACGCATGATAATGGAAAATCACATTCGTAGTGTTTCGTGAAACGAGGAAACATTCAATTTTACTTATCGCATGATAATGGAATGATCCAATTTACGTATCGATCTTTATGTGACAAAGAAACATTTCATTTGCAAACTTTAGGAGTTGTTATTTTTCATCAAACGTTATAGGTGGGTTATTTGTGAAATGGAGTTGAAATATGAATTTCTTAGATCCGTAGAAGATTAACCTTTTTTTCATTCTTTTTTCTAATGCCACTCATATTTATATTGTTGTACCCATTTATGTATATAAATGTTGGCTATCAGTTAAGGAAAATGTTCAAACGTTGAATCAACAGAAAATTTTTGGATATTGACGCTCATATCACTTAAAGACTGATATTGCAGAGAGGAGATATATATGAAAAAGATGAAATTTCATGTCCAAAGCACAGTTCCCTACTGTAGATGATAAAATATATATATTGTAATGAAGGCAGGACAACATATCTTGTCAATCAGTCACGCTAAATTTTATTGGTCTCAGCTAAGTGATTAATAATTAATAATTAGTGAACTCTCTCAATAATCCCATACTCTTTTAGGTATTGTTTTGGTGAGGTTAACTGACGTGAATTCTAAAACCTCTAAGGCTAACCATTGTTATGCGCCTGTCAACCATCTGTAATTGGGACAAAGTGCACGATGATCCGCGCTTGTCGCTTAAATTACATTACCTAAATACTACGAAGAAGAGACAAAGAAGAATTTTTGGGGAGAGGGAGAAGGTTGCTTAGGAATGAGAGAGGTACTTAATTAAAGAGGCTATTTGAGACTTCTTACACCTCTATGTCTGCTATCAATGAGTAAACTCGGTAAGTTTGCTTAGGTGTAAACTGAACTTCATAGAGTCTTTCATCAATGGAGTTCGATTGCTACCCGAACGAACTTGCCAAGTTTGTTTTCCAACAAAATAATCGAACTTCCCTAGTTTGCTTGCAGGGAAGCAAACTGTCAAGAAGTACAAGTTTCAAAAAATAAATAGAAATACCAGTCCAATTTCCAAACCACTTAATACATAACATATAACTAAGGGGCTGTTTGATAATCTTGTGTTAAATCATTTAAAGATCTAACTGATCAAGAGGTACCTATGAATAATTTAGCATGTCTCTGAAACTTAAGCATTAAAAAACTTTATAAACCATTAAGAGGTGTCTTATTAGTGAACAAAAAACACTATACCTTTGACCGATTCAAGGCAATCTAGATTCAAACAACCCCTAAGATATTTAAGGGAGTAACATAATAGACATCTAACGATCAATACTGGAAAAGGCTAATGCATTTATTAGTCACAGGGTAGGAGTTTCTTGGCAAAGATTGAACGGCATGCAGCAACTAAAACAAGCAAACCAAAGTTTATTAAGGTATAATAAAGACACAAATAATTGATATACATGATGGCTCTTTTATGTTCCACAGTACATATATTATTCAACATCACCTTTAAGTCGCATTTATATTCTCTTGTGCACTTTTTTTTTTCTTTTTACTTTTTTTTTTACATTTGGGACTCAAAGCACCATCGTTAGGACAAAAACACTCATATGATGATTCTTCATATACAAAACTGTAAACCCTTTCTAGAACCAATGACATGAAAAGATGTCTGTTTTTGTGGCTCTATGCAACTACAAGATAAAAAAAAAGGTCAAATCTTTAGACCCACATAAGGAAGTTCTACTAGGTTTAAAAAAATAAAAAATAAAAAATCGTTTAAAATATATGTGTTGTGTGGTTATACTTTTCATGCATGGCTGTAGGGCTCAAAGAAACCGAATAAAAGAACGCAAAAAAATAAAATAAAAATGAGAGGATTCCAGCTTTAAGGCGTAAATGAAGGAAGAAAAAGAAGGATTTTTGCAACAAATTCAAACCCACGAGACACTCAAAACAAATTATTGAAATTAGGAAACCAAAACATTTTTTTATTAAAAAAACAAACAAATTAAACACCAAAACAAACAATACGGACGCAACTCCTAGGTATATTGTCTCCTACTAATCAAGAAATCTTTACGACAAGAGTATAAAATATAGGACCTTAATTTCAACTTTGCATCGAAATGTGCACCGGTAATATAATCAGAAAACAAAATCACAGCCTTCATTTGAGCTAATTGTAGGATGTGACATTAACTGATCTTCATAACACTTATTATATTATGATGCGATGATTGACGAGTACTTAATTAATCTCTTGATATTTGATGGAAAAATTGCGTACTGGTCAAGTAATCATTGCCACCAAGAGAAGGATATAAAGAATGACCGATAAAGTTTGCGGCCGCGGCCGAATTACCCGGGGACGTTGTGGTGAGATTTAGCTGCGGGATCCCTGCGCTGCCACCGGACGAGGTGTCTCCGCCCATGTATTGACTTTCCGTGCCTTGATCATATAGAATTCCCTTAAACAAATGCCCGCCTATGTTTACAGCGGCTTGATATGCGAATTGATCATCGGTGTCATCAATCGAGCTTACCCTTACGCACCTGAAGTTCGCCGGTGTTGTAACTTCTGATGGGAAGTTGCCTACCTCAAACCCTAGTTGCACAACAAGTAAACAATCACTAAAGTAAAAATGATTTAAATTATCAGTAGTATTAAGTTAATTATTACAGTAAAAATTATGGTTTAGTGATTGTAAATTATATATGCGTATGAGTATTGTACAATTGTATGCACGTTTAATTTAAGCTTCTTTTATTAAATATATTTTTTTGTGCAAAAATAATATTAATATAATATAAGTCTTAATCATCTTCATCAACTTTCCCTCCCTAACAATCTGGTCACGGGATGGCAAAGAACGTGATGATTAGTTTGCTTATATAAATCTTTATCTTTATATATAATAATGTAATTAAAGATACGGAATACAAAATACTAACGAGTAACGACCTCATAAAATTATAAAATATGCTTGTATAAGATCTTAAGTCCGAATTTGTTAGGCTTTTTTTCCTAGGAAGCAGTTAGGTTTCTTAATTATAGACAAATTTAAAAAACACCATTTGGGAAAGAATGAAAGATACTAAATTTATATAAAATTAACCTAAAGAATATTATTGGATAAAGAATTTATATACCTGAGGAGTTATACGCAATAGCTATAGTAGTAGCAGCAGTAGTAATCGGATGAACCAAATTATTATTATTATCATGATCTTGACCTGATCTTGCCCTTTTGGTGGTTGTAATAACACGGCGGCGGTTGTGATCTTGTTGCGCAGCGGTGGCGGAGAGATACTGCTGTCTCTCCCGGCGTTTAGCCGCCGGAACCCACGTGCTTTTCACATGTGTTTGACACTGAAACCCTCTGCTCTTGCAACAAGTTCTACACCTCATATGTTGACAGTCTTTCTTGGCCTGGTTTCCACAGTCCTGACAGCTGACACCACCGGCACCCGTAGCTCCGCCGGTGATGCCATGCCCCATCATCACAAAGCCGGCAGAACCCCAGGTGGGTTCATCTGAGAAATTAATAATATTATTATTATTATTTCTACCATCCCCACCACCACCAGCAGCAGTCATAGGTGGCTGCTGCCAGAGTTCAAAGTCTTTGGTGGTGGTGGGGCGGTGGTCATAGGTGGTGTTTCTGGTGGAGCTGTACAAGAACCAGCTGCTGGACTCAGTAGGGTTTGAGTTGGAAGTGGGATTTGAAGCAAGGTTTATGTTGGTGTTGGTGTTGGTGTTGGTGTTGGTGTTAGGGTGTTGTTGAGTAGGGTAAGTTGCAGATCCTAATGAGAAGAAGCCAGCCATAGCTTCTGCAAGGTGTTAACTATGTGACAAGTACTACTACTCCTACAACTACAACTACAACTACAACACCCCAATTGAGACTCCTCACAACAATCCATAGCAATTGAAAATCCAACCTAAACTCTATTTATGTCCACCTTCTCCTAACCCTATATTTCTAGATGAGTTTATAAATATTTATAAAAAAAATATATAACACAAGGCACAAAAACAGAAAATAAAAGGTTATGAAAGTAGATGGTGACTGACTTAATTATATGTCTAGCTAGCTCCAGGGTTGGAACTTGAAATTGGAATTGAAATTGAAATTGAAATTAAAATTGAAATCTGATATCTCAGCTGAGAATTGAGGAATTAATACACTTTTTCATTCAATGGTTTGTGTGGTTGCTGTACGTGAGCATTAAAGAAGCCAAAAAATTACAGGTCTGCCACGCCGCCATAGCCATTAAGGCAACCTGTTTCTTTCTTTAATTCCTTCATTGACAGGAGCTACTTGTTTTTTGGGATTTCATCATCCTCTCTCCTCTTGTTATCACTACGAGTGAGGGAGAGACGTGAAAACTCTTAGGGAGTGAATTACTTAAAGGTCCTCCAAACTAAGGCTTCATTTTCAAGCTTACCCATTTTGTCAACTTTTGTATTTATAAGCATATATAAATATTATGTTAATATGTTAGGACTAAATATAAATATTTCTTTAATTGTGTAGTTTTAGTTAGTCAAAAATATGGAAACTGAAAAACCAACTTGAACATAACTGTTTAGAACACTTGGCATATAGTTACAAATAATGTTTGTAAATCTATCAGACCCCTACTCCCGGGTCGTCAGTAACTTTGGTCTCGTATAGACTGGTCCTAAGAACATAAACACGTCATACTTAATGCTATAAATGTTTAATTATAAACCTTTTGTTTAAATATGTAATTAGAGAAACTTGAGAAATATAATGATTTTGATTGAAGTTTTAAAATCAATTTTGATTTCGGAGCATTGTCTTGAAACAAATTTTGAAATTTAATTAACTACGCAATTAAAGGCATATATCAAAGGGTATTTAGTCTCTCGATATCTAGAGAAGCATGCAAGTATTCCTACTAATATAGTTGAGTGTTCAAGTCTGATGGTAGACAAACACGAAGAATTAGAAGTAGAATTACAGGGTATGTTTGTCGATGAAAAAGGTTTGAAGTTATAAAACATATGTAGAAGGTTGATGACTTCTAGGAATTATCGGAAGCATATAGCTCTCCTTCTTTTCACACATTATACCAGTCTAGGTATAATCACATAGTTTGTGTTTCTTCCTAACATAAAGTTTTTTTAGCAGCGTTTGGAAAAACCTCTAATACCTGAGTGAGCTTTTCTGAAACGGGATGTCAGTCATCCATACTGATTTTGACGCTCCAAGCCTGATTTATCCAAGAACACCATCAAGGAAGAAACCCACCGTTGTGGGAAACTCCCTTGAGTCAGGTATTGAACCTAAGATCATAAGGATCCCAAAGTTTAACCATCACCTCAATGTCGTTGGAACATAAGACCAATTGCTTCCTAACATAAAGTTACAAACGAAATCACAAGAGGTATTTTCTAAATACGAAGTGGTGGTTGCATACAACCATCCAATATCAAGCGAGTCCAAAGTGAAAATCGGAGAAACACATATTGGCATTTCTTTAACAACTACAAAATATTAGAAACCTGGAGAAACCAGAGGTCCAAAGTGAACACCAGCTGATATAACATTGAATGGTCGAGATTGAGCAATCACAGGTGGTTTAAGTTGGGTACATTTGTAATATGTATTCACACATGAAAGGTTTAAACATGTGCATGAGACAATTCACATTCAAAAATGAATGCCCATGTTGGCCGGATTCCATGAGATACTAAATACGTGACAAGTGAGAACATTTTTGCTCTGTTTTCGAGTTTAATAAACGAAATAAAATTAAAGAAAGAAAATCGAGGAGAGAAAACAAAGTGAGGGAAAAAAATATGTGATTTAACTTCTGTGTTTTTGAAGAAACACTAATTGACCCCGGGCAGATTACGGATAATCTGGGGGTTGAATAGATGTTTCCCACGAGGGTTAGTTCCGGCAAAGATGGTTATTCTGATAACCTGCAAAACAGACACCGTGAGCTCGTCACTGAGAAGGGGGGGTACCTCCTTGTGACCACCCTCCGGCGTGAGAATCAGACTAGATTGCTCTTGAATATAAGTGTATATTAAGAGAATGACTAGAGCAGATATCCGGTAATATATCAAGATATAAGATATGAGATAAGATGATACCATTCCAAGGTGTTGGAGTATTTATAGCCGAAGGTAGGTTTCCAAGCAGGTATAGCCGGCTGAATAGTGTTCCTGTTCTGCCAACTGTGGGCTACGCACATGCCATGTTGGTGGTTGGTGGATAGGCAGCGGCTGATAGTGACCAGGCTGGCTGTGTACTACTCCTGTTCCACCAACTGCAGGCCATGCACGTCCTCCGACAGGTTGGTGAGTAGGCAGCGGCTAATAGTGACATACAGTACAAGAGCGTGCTGCTCGTCATACTGTTGTCAGTGAGCTGTCGTATCCTTGGTCAGATCTTTTGTCCATACCTCGTCAGGTACAGTACAAAAGATCCTCCAGTATCGTACGGACTAGCTCATTTGGGCGGGAGTGTTCCCGGCTTGCTTACTCCTTCTTCAAGTGACATTACTGAATTATTTAAGAGTTAAGTGCCTTGTGCGTGTAGCCTTGCTGCGCGGGTAGCCTTCCCTGATGGCTTGTATCCGCAGCTGCGGGAACAGGCGGGGTACTTCACAATTGGGAGGCTTTTCCTGTGGGAACAGCTTGCGTACTGCGCGTAAGGACATCACGTCTCTGAGCATGGTGGGTCCTGCGGATCCAGTTGGTTTCTGCGCAGACGTCCCTCTTCAAGGTGAGTACTGCGAGTTTAGCCTTTGCGCAGACGTCCCTGTTGAAGGTGAGTCTTGCGGGTTCAACTACGCAGGCTTCCCTCTTTGAGGTGAGTCTTGCGGGTCCAACTGGGCTCTGCTGGGACCTGCCTCTTCAAGTCCCCCCAGTCCAATGTTCTTCTCATGAATTGTTAATAAGTGAGGTGAACTTTTGGACTTAAGCAAAGGGTTTTGAAAAGGGTTTAGTTTTAAGGTTTTCCATGGAGATTCTTCCCGCGGAAGTCCTAATGTCACGTGCATAAATTCCCGACTTTTCTGCTTGATCTTTGGGTTTGATGCGGGTAGGTCTGTAACCTCCTCGCAAGTCAGGAGCATTGAGTTCCACTTGTGTAGATTCTCCATGAGGTTTTGGTAGTTTTGAACATAGTGATCAATTATGTTTAAACAACCAATTCCATCTTGGAGCTTCAAACAATCTAGTTCTCGACGTTCCCGCTATGCGGGGATGTTATTCCCGTTTCCGCAAGCATGGCCCAGAAGATCCTTCTTGGTTTCAATTCCCTGCGGAGTGCTAGGTATGTGAAGGGTTTCGCCTTGACACTGTACCCGCACTCGTCTTATAGTTACTTTACTTCCAAGGTATTCCTGGCTTCAATTCCCTGCGGGTGCTTAGTATGTGAAGGGTTTTGCCTTGACACTGTACTCGCACCCGTCTTATGGTTACTTGGTTGCCAAGGTAAGGGGTATATTCCCGCTTACTTTTGAATCTTTTTGAATCGTTTTGAAATTCGAAGAGTTGGTGAAAGGATAAGAACAGTCCAAACTGTTGAAACGTCGTCCGACGGTTTCTTCTGACAGTGTCAGGACGTGCAGGAAGTTATGGCGACGTGACAGTACATGGTCATTCCAGACGCTTTTTCAGGCGCGTGGGCGCGATTTTTTGGGCGCGTGGGTGCGGATTTTACGGCGCGCGTCCCATCAACAGCTGTTGCCAGCTTGCTTTTTCCACGTGTCATAGTTTCATTGCACCAGCTCTTTTCTCTCTCCTCCGCATTAAATTCATCGCATTCATTGCGATTAGTATATAAAGGGGGAGAGGGTCCTTTGTAATCCACACTTTCACTTTTATCTTCTCATTCTAAGCGATTTTCGACGAATATTCTTTCTGAAATCGTTTTTTACCTCCAAAACATGTCTTCTACTCACGATTTTGAGGCTGCCGCCGAGGAACCTGACGTGTACGTCGAGATTCCGACGTCTACGTCTGATAAAGACGATAAGAGCACTGCTGGCGAATGCCAGTGTGCTCTTCCCACCGAGCTTTATCAGTACATCGTCCGGAAGTTCATGCTCGAGCCGTTCGAGACTGAGTTTCCGGAGCCACACCAGACGGTGTACGATGCCCCCAAGAGCAAAATAGGGGTGTATGCTGCATTCTTCGTTTATGGGAATCTCAGGTTCCCATTGACGAAGTTTGTATACCGTGTCTTGGAGAGGCACGGTATGCATCTGACGGAGGTACACCCGATGGCGATCGCCAAGATCCGCCACTTTGAGTGGGTGTGCCTTATTCTGGGCGTGGAGCCCCACGTTGATCGGTTGATGACCTTCTACTCCTGGAGGTGCATCCAGGGGTGGTACACCTTGGTCAATCGGATCAAGGGTTTGAAGATCTGCGCTACCGAGCGCAGTCTTCGGTCGTGGAAGCGGGAGTTTTTCTATATCTCCGCTCGCGTCGTCCCCCTTGCGATGATGTTTAAGAATGGGAGAGCACTCCCCGCCCTTCACGCCCCCAACTACCAGGAGGCGGAATGGTTCGCCAAGATCTCCCGGATCCAGACTCCGGTGTACCGCTTTTCGGAGTCTGGGATGGTGATGCTTGGGATGAGCCGGGTGTGGAAGAATGCTGGGGCGGAGGCGCCGCAGATTCCCATCGTCCTTGAATACGGTTTGAACTCTATCCCTTACGGTATGCTCTGTCTTCTTTGTTGATTTAGGTTTTTCTTCTAACTGTTTTTTTTTTATTTCAGAGGGGAATGACTTGCAGTCGCTCCTGCATCCGCGGGAGGCTGATGATCCCGCTCGGATGGGTACTCGTGCTCTCGATGAGAACGAGTTGCCCATCTTGGAGCAAACGAGGGATCGGTTTATGGAGGTTTACCCGCCAGGCCACCCGATTCTGAGCGCCACGCGGCCAGGTAAGGAGTTATTCAACCCTCGACCTCTCAATGCTGAAACCTCTGCTGGAGTTCCTCTAATTCTGTCATCTTCTGATGAGGAATCCGCAGACGGTCCTTTCTTCACGCGGAAGAAGAAGGCTGCTGGCGGAAAGGGCAAGGCGAAGGTTGCCTCCACCGCCGATCAGGGGAACCGGTCAAACTCGGAGACCGAGAGCGAGGAGGCGGCGGGGAACCCAGGTGGTGTTGAGACCACTGCTCCGAAGGCTGAGACGACTGTCACCTCCGAGCAGCCCAGGACGACGACGGTGATCGGTATGAAGAGGCCGGCTCCATCGGGTTCGTCCCCGCCTGTTCGCACTTTTAGGCTCAAGAAAACCCGTAAGTATAATCTTCCTTTACTTTAACTGCATAGCTTTCCACCATTATACTTATATCTTCTTTGTGCAGGCGTGGATGCTACCGCATTCCAGGGTGGAGCGGGGAGGAGCACCTCCGGACCCATGACGGTAGGCTTGGTCAACCTACCTGAGGCGATGACCCAGGCGACTGTGCCTGCTTCAGTTGGTTCAGTTGCTTACCCGGTTGAGCCAACTGTTCCACCTGTGACGACGTCCCCCGCCGGCTGTCAGTGCAATATTCACTGATTCCTTCACTGAGCCGGCGGTGAGAGTTTCTGTGGATTCTTCTGCAGCCGCGGCCACGGTTGTGAGTTCACCTCTGGTGAGTTCACTTCCGTTGGTTTCCACCGCAACGGCTTCGACCGTGCCTCCCGCGCCGGCAACTACCTCGCCCCCGGCCGGTTCAGCAGGTATGTTTGGGGCTTCAAGCCAATCTGTGCCTCCTTCCCATCTGCCTGACCTCTTGGATGGATATCCGTTAGGTTCAGGTGATGGGTTCGGCGGCTACCAGCCTGTTGTCGACCCTACAGGTGCGTAGGGTGAATTTGGCCTCTTTATATATATATATATATATATATATATCATCTTTTCCTAACTGCCTTTTGTTTTTGCAGTGTCAGATTCGAACGAGGTGTTTGTTACGCAGTGGAACATCCGCCGGGGAACCACCCTTCGGACGCCTGTAGACTGCGTCGAATGGGCGCGCCACGCCGCCCCAGCTGGTGCGCTGGGGGAAGCGATGTCAAGCTACCAGGAGGGTAGGTTGACAAATGAGCTCCGGATTCACCTAGCCCGGATGCAGCCGCGCGTCGAGCTGCTTTGTCGTGAAAACGACAAGTTAAAAGCAGCTCGTATCCAAGAAGTAGCTCAAGCGCGGGCTGTCCGGGAGGAGAACAGGAGGCTCTCCGCCGTTGCTGCGGATAAGGAGAAGGCCTTCAAGGCCCTTGAAGTTGAAGTTCAGGCCCGTCTCGAGGCCCGTTCCAAGGCTGCCCAAGCTGTTAACGAACAGCTTCGGTTAGCTAAGGAAACCGCTCGGAACGCAACTGAGAGGGCCACCAGGGCTGAAGCTATTGCTGAGCCTCTACGCACCGAGAAAGAGGAGCTTAAAGCCAAATTAGAGAGGCTCCAGCAGGCTCATGATGCCTTGGCTATGGAAGACGCCAAGAAGCTCCAAGAGATCTTGGACCAGAGGGGCGTGCTTGACCACACTGAGCGGAAGCTAAAGGGCGTTGAAGAGGCTGCTGCTAAGGAAGTGTTGCTCGCCAACCTTAACAAAAGTGAAGCCGAACGCGCCCGTAACCAAGCTCAAGCTGCCCTCCAGGAGGCTCTGGTTGCCAAGGAATGACTTCTTCGAGAAGCGTTGTCTCAGGTATGCGCAATTTCATAATATCTTTACGCTTTTCTTTGTACATAGAAAAGGTTTTGATACTTGTATTTTTTTTCTTGTAGGTTGTGCATCGAGTCTTAACGGACACATCATATGACGATGCCATGAGCGCAGCCCTCAACGCTTCTCATGAGGATGGGGAAAAGGCCGGCTTCCTGCTTGGTCTAGGGTTCGTTGAGAAGGGAATCCCGCCTTCCAACTTCCCTTTATATGATGTGGATACTGAAGCTGTATATGACCAAGCAGTGAACCAGTATGCCGCCTTCCCGCATCCGGTGGTGGAGAAGGTGAACGAAGTTGCTGCTGCTGATGATGGGCTAACCATTCTTAAGACCTTCCTTGAACCGCCACAGCCAACTGATGGTGCGGGTACAAGTGGGTTTGGAGGGAGTGATCCTGAAGCTTGAACCTTTAGATCCCTTCCCACTGTTAGGATAGGTTTACATTGTATAGATTTATATTCTTGTAGGCGGGTAGTTACCCGGCCATTCTTGTAATACTTGAATTATTATGGAATACAAATCTTTGTGCGGGTAGGACCGCTACTTTCAGTGGATGACTTGCTTTATAAACGTTATATGACTTGCTCATGCATACTTTAGTTTAAATTAGCAACTTTCCAAGTGTTCTAAGTTAACCTTTGAACGTGGTAGATAATAGGTTGAAGTTTTGCTTCCTCCTTCGTGATTGTGCGGGTAAGACCGTCACGTGAACTTAGGATGGCTAAACTTTACCTATATCTGACCTGCGTGGAGGTTTTCCTCATCTTCTCTTTAGAAATTCTAAGTGTTTAGAATAAGTTAACCTTTGAACGTGGTAGATAATAGGTTGAAGTTTTGCTTCCTCCTTTGTGATTGTGCGGGTAAGACCGTCACTTGCACTTAGTAGGATGGCTAAACTTTACCTATATCTCACCTGCGTGGAGGTTTTCCTCATCATTTCGTTAGAAATTTTCTAAGTGTTTAGAATAAGTTAACCGTTCGACGCGCAGTTGTCAATAGGTTAGTTCGGTTTCCTCTATCATGATTTGTGCGGTTAGGACCGGCACTTTCATTTAGTGGGATCACCAAACTTTACCTATAACTGACCTGCGTGAAGGTTTTCCGTTTATTGTGTTTACGCGGGTTTTGCCGCCGTCCACACGCAACGATTTCTTTACACATGCGGTGAAAACCGGCATCAGCGTTTTGAATAAATAAACCGTTCGACGCACGGTTGTCAATAGGTTAGTTCGGTTTCCTCTATCATGATTTGTGCGGGTAAGACCGTCACTTTCATTTAGTGGGATGACCAAACTTTACCTATGACTGACCTGCGTGAAGGTTTGCCGTTTTTTGTGTTTATGCGGGTTTTGCCGCCTTCCACAAGCAACGACTTACTTCCCCACTTATGTATGCGGTGAAGACCGGCATATCAGTGTAGAAAGTTCATAAGTATAAATGTAAAACCATCAGCGTCAATGTGATAAGGAGAATCATTTCCATTAGAAGTGGCTCTAGGCCTTTTCTTTTACAAGTTTGGAATTGATCTACATGCAGACTGTGTAATTGAGCTCCCTTCCATGTTCTTGGGAGTGTCATCGAGCCTTTCGAGCCGATATGCACTTGGTTCGGAATCTCGTTGTTTACGTAGTTTGTAGTCTCCGACATTGAAGCTGCAGTTTTATTCATGTTTCCCCCAACTGGGGTTCTACACGCATTAGCCTGCTCAGCGTTTATTACGCCACGAGGTGCGTGAGTGTCCCATCTCTGACAAATGCTTCGACGATGTCCTTCAAGTCTACGCATTCCTCGGTGTTGTGGCCTCTTGTCCTGTGGAAGTCACAGAATTTGCTCTGATCAGCGTTGTGACGCTCTCGGATTATTGGAGCCTTTGGCCATGGGAGTCTCTCGGTGTCGAATATCTCGGTGACGCTTTTGGTGAGTGGCGTCCATCTGGAGTTCCGGTTTGACGACGGCATGTTATCCTTTCCGCCTAACCGAGGGTGCGAGCCGGATGAGGTGTCAAAGTTTACCCTTGACTGCCAAATGCCTAGCTTCCTCTTTTTGTTTAGTCGGGCGGTAAGGACATTGTTTTTTCTTGTCTTCTGGGTGTAGATGTTTGTGCTTTGGGGAAGATCTCTACCCAGTTGCTTTTCCGTTTCCGCGAAGCGTTTAGCTACTGTCATGATGGCATCCCATGTGGATGGCATGCCATCTTTACCCGTTAAGGTGCGGATGAGCTCTGGGTCTTTTGTGCCCTGGATGAAAGCAGCGCGAACAAGATCTTCGCTAATATTACCCAGACTTAGCTTCTTTGAGTTGAAGCGAGTGATAAAGTCTAGCAAAGATTCATCTTCCTCTCGAATGCAATTGAGGATTGTCCATTGCTCTTCGGTATACTTTCTTTGTTGGCTGAAGTGTTGGCTAAATTTCTGTTGGAATTCTGCCCAATCGTAGATGTGGTGGACCGGTAGACGGTTGAACCACGCTCTGGCTGCTCCAACCAGCGTCATCTGGAACATATAACACCACGTGGGTTCCGTCCAGTTGCTGACGGTTGCCCCCGCTATGAATCTGTTCAAATGATCGTCTGGGTCAGATATACCATCATAGGTACCGATGTTTGACATCTGTTTGGCACTTCTTGAGGCGATTGCTTCCGCAATGTCCCTTGCAAACTTGGAGGTTCCCGCATTTGCAGCGGTTGGTCTGAAGGTTTTAGAGAAGTCACGTGGGTTTCCACACGCGTTTTTTGGTTTGAAGGTTTCTCCAAAATTCCTTCTCGGTTGGAAGTCCGTTTCCTTACGCTTCCCTTTCGCCCTATGGCGAGGGTTTGCGTCTGTGTCGGATTCCTCCGAATCATCGTCCAAGTACTCGCACTCATTGCTCATGTTGAGCTGTTGAGTGCTTCCGAATTCGTCAGCCTGTTGGAGTGAACGCAAGCGTTCATCCAACTCAGCTTGGAATTCCCTTTGACGTTTTTCCGCCCACGCTTTAACTTGTTCAAGTGTTTGGCGGGGGGGCCTCGTCTGTTGTCTGCACTTGCCCCGGCTCGGGTAACCGGGGTAGTGTTTGTAAAATTTACTGCACTTGCCCCGGCTTGGGTAACGGGGGTAGTGTTCGTAAAATGTGTGTATTCGCCGGTGTTCCCCCCAGTAGCTGGGGTTGTGGTTACCGGGGTTTCTTGGTCATTCGCTGGCTTTGGCAACGGAGTAACCTTAACCATCTTTCCAGAAGTTTGAAAAAACTGAATAAATTAGTTCTAGCTTTTATGCACGGATGGCGCCAATGAAGAAACACTAATTGACCCCGGGCAGATTACGGATAATCTGGGGGTTGAATAGATGTTTCCCACGAGGGTTAGTTCCGGCAAAGATGGTTGTTCTGATAACCTGCAAAACAGACACCGTGAGCTCGTCACTGAGAAGGGGGGGTACCTCCTTGTGACCACCCTCCGGCGTGAGAATCAGACTAGATTGCTCTTGAATATAAGTGTATATTAAGAGAATGACTAGAGCAGATATCCAGTAATATATCAAGATATGAGATATGAGATAAGATGATACCATTCCAAGGTGTTGGAGTATTTATAGCCGAAGGTAGGTTTCCAAGCAGGTATAGCCGGCTGAATAGTGTTCCTGTTCTGCCAACTGTGGGCTACGCACATGCCATGTTGGTGGTTGGTGGATAGGCAGCGGCTGATAGTGACCAGGCCGGCTGTGTACTACTCCTGTTCCACCAACTGCAGGCCATGCACGTCCTCAGACAGGTTGGTGAGTAGGCAGCGGCTAATAGTGACATACAGTACAAGAGCGTGCTGCTCGTCATACTGTTGTCAGTGAGCTGTCGTATCCTTGGTCAGATCTTTTGTCCATACCTCGTCAGGTACAGTACAAAAGATCCTCCAGTATCGTACGGACTGGCTCATTTGGGCGGGAGTGTTCCCGGCTTGCTTACTCCTTCTTCAAGTGACATTACTGAATTATTTAAGAGTTAAGTGCCTTGTGCGTGTAGCCTTGCTGCGCGGGTAGCCTTCCCTGATGGCTTGTATCCGCAGCTACGGGAACAGGCGGGGTACTTCACAATTGGGAGGCTTTTCCTGCGGGAACAGCTTGCGTACTGCGCGTAAGGACATCACGTCTCTGAGCATGGTGGGTCCTGCGGATCCAGTTGGTTTCTGCGCAGACGTCCCTCTTCAAGGTGAGTTCTGCGAGTTTAGCCTTTGCGCAGACGTCCCTGTTGAAGGTGAGTCTTGCGGGTTTAACTACGCAGGCTTCCCTCTTTGAGGTGAGTCTTGCGGGTCCAACTGGGCTCTGCTGGGACCTACCTCTTCAGTTTTGGAATTCAATAAAAAAATTAAAGAACTTGAAGAAAGGAGGAATTTTACTTTCTCACTAAATCCTTCTATTTTTGAAAAAAAAATTAGAAGTAAAAAGTATTTAAATCATTTCTTTTTTGTTTCTTTCTATTTCCTTCCATTAAAAAACTCAGAAACATATTTTCTATTTTCCTTTTGTTTCTTCCATTTCTCTCTTAAAACTGTAACTTTTATTACAACTTCATGTTAATTATCATTTTCATACATACGGTTTGTTAAAATACGCAACGCTAGTATCGTTTTTGAATTAATTGCAGCCGGATGCTTCATGTTTCAAAAATATGTCATTTTAGTACTTTTAACCCCGTCTTTTTTTTGATTAAGTTAGGGGTAAACTTGTAATTTCGTTTATTTGATTTATTTTCTCTTTTGAGTTAATTATCATTTTCATACATGTGGTTTGTTCAGTTACACAATTTAGTACTTTTTTGAATTTCTTGCAACTGGATACTTGGATTAGTTTTGAATGCCTAGGCAAATAAAAAAAAACATTACATATTAGAATTAAAAAGTTAAATACTAACCCTAAATGAACATATCATCCCCTACTCTTCGATCATTCAAACATAAATATTGTTCATCTTCCAGTTCAATGAATTGCGATATGATGCCTTGCGAATGTGGTTTGTCAATGTTAGAAATAAATAAATAAAGATAAATCAAGGATCAGTACGCAATCAACATCATTTCCTTTTGTTAGAGATTGATACACCTAATTGACAGCCAAGATAGAGCCGTTTGAGAGAATCAATCAAGGGGATTCACATCATTTATTTGTTTTACATTGCCATTGTTAGGCTAAAAGCTCACAAAAAGTTTTTCTATTTATTCTGTATTTTCTCTCTTTGTAAGTAAAAAAAAACAAACAATCAATGAAAATCAACTCTGAATTCACTGTCTTCCCTCTTGTTTTTTGATTATCATAGTTATTGTGGTATCAAAGCAGTGCTAACGATCATAGGATTTTACTACTCCTCATATACCTCACAGCCAAAATAAAGCCAGCCAAACCGTGAACAAGTTGCCATGTCTGATTCAGACGGTAACTCGTCCAGTAACCTTGAAACCCTCGACTGAAACTCAAAACCACAAATAATGTCCTATTCAAACCCCCAAACAGAATATTACCGATGGGTTAGGGTTAGTGCAAAAAGGAAATCACCGGTCAGACCAGGGGTGGATACGGACTGGGTCATCATCCCGGCGTGATAAATCGCAATGGAAATATGACCACTGCGAGCTGCCTAAACACACGAAGGAACAATGCTTCAAGCGCGTCCGAGTTCCCAATTGGTGTAACAATGGCCACAAAAAAGGGGAAACGGACAAAGCAAAGCCGCTGGCCCCCGTGGGCAACTCAGAGGCTACCAACACCGACGGCGGCAACTCAGAGGCTACCAAAACCGGCGGCGGCGACGGCCTTCATGGTGGTGGAGAAAGAAGCCGCTCATTTGGTAGAATGGAATCAGCAAAAAATTGGGATCCAGAATATGGAAGATGCGATGATGAAGGTAAAGGGTTTGAGGAATTATCTTCAAACCCTTGTATTTGCAATTCTTCTTTTATTAACCCTACAGTTTTAAAATTACTTGATTATCCCCTTGAAGAAACTACTATTTTAAACAAAGAATATAGAGAATCTGTTATGTTTAATAACTTCTCGAAAAAACCTAGTATCTTTGGTAACCCCCTTACAGAATCGTATAAATTAAAAACAAACCCGAAAGAATCTTTTTCTGATACAGGTCAAAAATTTAATGATTCTCTCTCGAAAGACCTTCGGGATAATGTTTTTTACGAAACTAAAAGTATAGGAGAAGCTAATATGGTTAAAACAAGTGAAAATTTAAATAAAGCTTGGATCTTTGATTGTGGTGCTACCGACACCGTGACATTCGAATTATCCGACATAATTTCAAATTCTAAACCTAAAATTAATCATATAAAAACTGCCAATAAGGGAATAGTTCCTGTAAGGGGAGGAGGAACTATTGAAATATCACCAATGTTGAAATTGTCAAATTGTCTTTACGTTCCTTCTTTGTCACATAAACTGTTATCTATTAGTCATGTGACAAAGGAATTAAACTGCACAGTTTTAATGCACCCGGCCTTCTGTATCTTAGAAGATATCAGGACGGGATTGATTATTGGGCGTGACACTGAACGTCAGGGGTTATATTATGTGGACGAAGTAACTCATCATGGTACTGTGATGTTAGCTCATGGAACAATAAATAGAGAAACTTGGTTATGGCATAGAAGACTAGGACATCCATCTATCGGTTATTTGCATATTTTATTTCTAAAATTATATCCTAGTAATGAAACAATAACTTGTGAAACATGTGTCATGGCGAAAAGTCATAGACATACCTTTAAACCAAATAACACAAAAGTTGGTTTACCTTTTTCACTTATTCATTCGGACGTTTGGGGTTCGGCAAAAGTTATTGGGGGCAACACTTCCGTTTTTTCGTTTCATTTATTGACGATTGCACTTGTATGACATGGATCTATTTTTTAAAAAATAAATCTGAAGTTTTTGATAAATTTACTATGTTCTACACCATGATACAAACACAATTCAAAACCAATATCTAAATCCTTTGGTCCGATAACGGGGGGAATTCGTTAACGATTCTATGAAACAGTTTTGCCAAACAAAAGGAATTATTCACCAAACATCGTGTTCCCACACTCCCGAACAAAACGGCACAGTTGAACGGAAAAATCGTATTCTACTTGAAACAACTCGAGCTCTTCTGATCGAATCCCAAGTTCCAAAATCTTTCTGGCCCGAAGCACTTGCAACTGCTACATATCTTATCAACAGATTACCAACAAAGGCTCTTGACCTAAAAACCCCTCTTCAAGCCCTTTCAGAATTCACCAAATTACCCCCACCTCTTACACTTCAACCACGAATATTTGGGTGTTTGGTTTTTGTCCACATACCTAAAATCAACCAAAGAAAACTTGACCCATGTGCTGAAAAATGTGTTTTTGTAGGCTATGGGGTCAACCAAAAAGGGTACCGATGTTATAGCCCAGCAAAACGTCATGTATACACTACCATGAACTGTGACTTTCTTGAAACATAGTACTTTTATACCTTCCAGCACAGTAGTGAGGAGGAGAAAGGGCATGATACACTGAGTTGGTTAAAATGGGTTCCAAAATGGGCCCATCATATGATGAAATTAATCATAGTACCCAAGATGAGTCACCGACATCACATTAACCTGGTGGGCCTTCAATCACTGTTCCAGACCCAAATGCTCCCTACCTTACATTCGGAGAAAGTAATTCCTAAACACTTGAAAACGTATCTCATGAACATATTGATCATGAAGTAGAAGGAGAACAAGTAGTGCAGGAAGTAGTGCATGAGGAACAAGAACCTATACAGAAGAAACAAGACAAGAAGAAACGACCGAGAAATACGTCCTCCCACCAAGAGTCAACAGAGGAATACCTACAAAAAGATACTCCCTAGAGAAACAATCCAAATCAAGTAGGTATCCCATTGCAAACATAGCCGAAGCAAACCTGTCAAAAGAAGCCAAAGAATTTAACGCTTCCTTATACGCTGAGCATATTCCGAACTCTGTAGAACAAGCCTTAAAATCCAAGGACTGGAAGGATGCTATGGAAACAGATATGAAGGCATTGATTAAAAATGATATATGGGAAAAATGTAACTGTCCACCAGGGAAGAAACCGATAGGATGCCGATGGGTATTCACGATTAAACACAAACTAGATGGAACCATTGAAAGATACAAAGCACGGTTGGTGGCTAAAGGCTATACCCAAACGTATGGAATTGACTACCAAGAAACATTCTCTCCAGTAGCCAAGATTGACACAATCAGGGTCCTTTTTTCGATCGCTGCCAATGAAGGATGGTCGCTTCATCAATTTGATGTTAAGAATGCATTCCTTCATGGGGAATTAAAAGAAGAAGTCTACATGGAAGCCCCACCTGGGTTCACAGAAAATTTTAAAGCAAAGGAAGTATGCCGTTTAAAAAAACTATCTACGGGCTTAAACAATCTCCTAGAGCTTGGTTCAGCAGATTCACCTTAGCAATGATTGGATACGGTTTTTGACAAAGCAATTCTGATCATACGTTCTTCCTTAAAAACTGAGGTTACCTTGTAACTTGTTTAATTATATATGTTGATGATATGATTATTACAGGCAACGATGAGGAAGAAATGAAGAAATTAAAAGAAAACCTATTCATGGAATTCGAAATGAAGGACCTAGGAAGACTAAAGTACTTTCTTGGTATTGAAGTACTAAGGTCTAAAAGGGGTATCTTTATATATCAGAAAAAATAAATACTTGATCTTTTGGCCGAGACAGGAATGATCGACTGCAAACCGGTGGACACACCAATTATGGTAAATCATAAACTTCATATGGAGGAAGGAGGGGAATTGAGAAACAAAGAAAGATACCAACGCTTGGTAGGAAAATTGATATATCTCTCACACACTCGTCCGGACATTGCATATGCAGTAGGGGTAGTCAGCAAATTTATGCACCAACCCCAAGTCGCTCACATGGAGGCAATATGGAGAATGATTAGATATCTCAAAAGGACAACAGGTCATGGGGTTCTCTTTCAACCAAACAAACACCTAAAAATCCAAATATACACTGATACTGACTGGGCAGGGGACAAAGATTAGTTACATGGAGAAGCAAAAAACAAAAAGTAGTAGCACTATCTAGTGCTGAAGCCGAATTCAGAGGGATTGCATGGGGCGTGGCAGAAGTTCTGTGGATACGTAAACTGATGACAGAAATTGGCTTTCTCCAAAGCGAAGCCAGTAAGATTATATGCGACAACAAGGCTGTTATACAAATTTCAGAAAATCCGGTTCAACACGATCGAACAAAACATATAGAGGTTGATAGGAACATCATCAAAGAAAAACTTGAAGCGGGAATTATAGAACTATCATTCGTCCGATTAGAAGACCAGTTAGCTGATATATTAACCAAAGCCGTCAACAGAAGAATTTTCAGCAATTGTCTTGACAAGTTGAGCATGGGAGACCCCACTACTTAACTTGAGGGGGAGTGTTAGAAAAAAAAAATAAAGATAAATCAAGGATCAGTACGCAATCAACATCATTGCCTTTTGTTAGAGATTGATACACCTAATTGACAGCCAAGATAGAGCCGTTTGAGAGAATCAATCAAGGATTCACATCCTTTATTTGTTTTAAATTGCCATTATTAGGCTAAAACCTCACAAAAAGTTTTTCTATTTATTTTGTATTTTCTCTCTTTGTAAGTAAAAAAAAACAAACAATCAATGAAAATCAACTCTGAATTCACTGTCTTCCCTTTTGTTTTTTGGTTATCATAGTTATTAGTCAACTATCGTTCGAACATTTTGGACATCATATAACCTCGGTCGACATTTTTATTGCTATGGTAGAAAGATAAGTTAAATTATTAATTTTGTTCACTTCTGACCCAATTAATCGATGTTGTTACTCCGATTTTCTGACCTAATTGATGTTATACTGAAAGGTACAAAGCTGTGGGTTTATTATTTGGCTTGATCCTCTGATATGTCAAAGAGCTACTATTATCATACCCAGACTTTTAAACTAAATTAACACACATGAAGAAAATGCAAGAACAATGACTAAGATGAACTCAGGCATCTTAAAGCTACTGAAAGGAAAAATGGCAATTAAGAACGAAAGGCTAAAAATTATGTTATTCATTTCAGGGTTGTTTTTCATCTTCCATCATATATTTTAGTGACCTTTTGATTGTAATATTTAATGTCTCTTTTGGTTTGTTTATTTATCCAAAAATAATCCAAGTATCCAATTTGCAATAGTTTTGATGTGCGAATATATATATATATATATATATATATATATATATATATATATACTAAACACAATTCACAACTAAGCTTTTAAAACCAAACAACCTAACCTAGTTCACACAATCGGCAAGCGTACCGGTCGCGTGCAGCAAAGATATAAGGAAGTCCGGATATCGGACTCAAGGACACGTGAGGTGGCTTGGATACTAAACCATAACTAAGTACTGCCTAATAACAATATTTAATTAATTATTATTTTTTATTAACTTAAACTAATTTAACTAACTTACTTAAATTAACGAAACTAACGGGAAAACTTAACGACACTAACGGAGCTCTCAAATATGATGAAGAGGAACCACCTAGGTAAGGAATCTTAACGACTATCAACGACGCTCGGGTGGCAACGAACACGTGAAACCAGGTTCTAAAAATAATCTAACTAGACAATAATAAGGGAAAATAGGTCCCCACGATCAGTTTTACTAAAGACCCCTAAAAACGTCTAAAAAGAAAGGTAAAGCACGGTTGATTTTCTAAGAACCCTAATGATTTATTACTTGGTCCGTATCAAAATCACAAATTCCACTAAAGCTCGTAATCCTAACAAACTTAGGGAATAAGGGGTAATTCAATATTAAAGATTAAATAACTCAGCTTACAAATTAACCTAATCAATGGCTAGAAAACCGAACGAGGTCTCGCAACGGCTAACTAAATCGACTAGACCAAAGAGATAAACCGACTCCTAATGTCTTGGTCCAACTAAAAGGAGATTAACTACTGAGATGAACAACTTTAACCAATCAAACCCTATGGTGACGTCTACCACAAACAACCGAAAACACCAAGTAATCAGTCTAGCATGCAATCCTAAACCAAACACAAAACTTATTCATGTAAAGACAAAATCACATGGGCTCTAATTAAAAGGAGATGAACTACTGAGATGAACAAAGTGATACTCATATTAAAGATAAAAAACGATTGTTATTATGATGAATTTTTTTTAAATATTATATGAAAAAGTTATAGACGTTTTAAAATGATAGGAAAATTAACATATGACTTGTATGTGGAGAGAGAAGTGTGTAGTGTACAATTACTTTTATACCTTTTTTGCTTTGGTCCTCACTTGACACATGCCAACTAACTATTGCTTATCACACTTCTCATTTTTGTTGGCATTTGTAAAATAATCCAACCCGTAAAGTAGTATCGGTAAAAGTTAAGACAATATACTTACACCATACGGCCATACCAATTTGTAGTACGTGCACACATAACACAGTAACAAGTGTACAATTAATATACAATGTCCAAGGATCTTACAAAAAAACTGTTAAATATCCTTACAATTATCCAATTCAAATAAGTCGTCCTCGTTGGAATGGAATAAACATGTTTTTTACTTGTTTTAAGAATTATAGTCAGCGCCCGTTGACATTGTACGCGAACTTGGTTTAGTCTACTAATTAACGATGATGATTTAGTCTATTAATTATACCCCCACATACGAAATAACTAAAACTGGAAGTGACCGATTTCTACTTATTATTATTATTGCTAAATTTATAAGCATATGGACTAAAGGCATGTGTGTATGAATTGTAGGGAGACAAAAAGTGTGTAAAAGTTGAAACATGCAAGCCCAGTAAGAGATGATCATGAAGATAATTAGGGTAAAATATTGGCATGCAGATCGATGACATGCCTTTTTTTGCATTGGCGCTTTTATCCAACAAAACCCGCTACTTTTGGTGTATCTTTCCTTTTTTGAATTAACCAAAAGACAACACCATATACGGGCATGGTTTAAAATGGAAAAGTGTTTCATTAAAGTCTGGATTAGGTTAATTATTTATTAATCCTTTTAATTTATAGGATTAAATATTCCTTAAGACATTGGGAACAGTTTTTAATTTAATATATTTATGCTATTAATTATCCATCTATATATCTTTTATATTAAACATATACGCTTCTTTAAAAGAGTGATCAATAAAAAAAGGTAAACCGGCAATAACTATCTCTACAACATAGACGATATAGGATGCCAAAAGTATAAAATGTGAAGGGTATAAACACGTGTTGGTTGTCATGTTTCGTCATTTTACATGAAGCAACTTTTAATCCAGTCTGAACAGCTGTGAAAACACTACTGCTCAAGCGCACAAAAGGGGATACCCTTGTCAAAACTACACATGCGTGTTTCTCTCCTATCCATATAAAGACCAAAATATCAATAAGAGTTGACCTTCCATCCAACAGGCCTGTCTAGAAATTCACATGTGTTTCTTTTTTAACAGAAATCTCAATGCGTTTAAAAATGTTAATGAACACATCCCTAACAAAACCATGTGGCTACTGGAACCTTGGGAGCTCTCTATAATGTACTGTGTGCTCCCCAAAGGAGTTCAAACACGCCTTACAATAAAGATTGATATTACATCAATCGGAAATATGAAGCGATACTTAAGGATAGTACGATACTCCATCAGAAACATAACCTAGCATATCTATAAGGATAGTAAAAAGGAAATCTTAAACATGTAATGCTCAAAGACCCTCAAAAACGGCTTTTTCTACCAATTTACCATCTATAACGTCCATTAATATCTTAAATAAATTACCAATAGAACGTAACTAAAGTTGATACGCTAGGTAATTGTTATTTAATAATTCAAATTTCATGTGCTCCATAATGATTTGTTAAAATTTGAATTTACTGATCTTGATCTTGCATGCATAATATATTAATTTATACGCACGTTAAGGTATCCGGACATCCGGCCGCGTCAATCAAACATGAGGAATAAAACTATAGCTACAAACAATCCATGGAAGAAAGTACGTACACATATGATATGTACACGTACAATATCATCATTTCCATATGCTATTTACTCGGTAGCGGATCCAGGAATTTTTTTCAGGTGGTGCACTAGTTTTAAATGCTTCAATTTTATGGAATTGGATACAAAAATTTCGAGTCAGTTCGACAATTCGGGTTAGTTCATTACATAATATTGCTTTACCGCTGGTTTAATTTGCTAATTATAATCTAAAATTTAACAAATATATTAATAATTAACTAATGAACCTAAACAATGAATAATATCAAAAACAATTAACAAATGAATCTAAATTCACCGTCACTGTCGGAGGATTCGAGGAAGAGTAGCAACTAGTAAGGCTGGAGGAAGACGACCCAAGAAAGGCACGAGCCTGCGGCGTATGGCGGTGGTCTGTGGTCGACCGAATGCCCGGACTACCGGAGGAAGGAGGTGTGGCGCCTAGCCGCTTGTGTAATTGTGGTGAGAAGGAAGAAAGGCAGAGAGCGACGTTTGTAATTGCATATTTGTTTAAAAGTTTTTGTTTGTGAAACCTAAAAGACTGCATAAAAAAATAAAAGTAGCGTAAAACAGATTTGAACCTATGACCTGTAGTTAAACAACTCAGAGAGTTATCCACCAGACCAGCAACTTATATTGTAATCAAAGTGGTTCTCTTCTAATTTATAAGATGGTTCACTCTATTGTTTTCTATAACCAACACGCTGTTATTTCAAAACTCAGGTGGTTCCTGGAAACCACCCATTTATATGGTTGGGGAGGAGAACTAAGCCTTCTTTATAAGGAGGTGGATACATTCCCCATCATAACGCGTTTTGGGCGCTTAATGGTAGTGGATGAGAGGAGAACTCCACAGTTAAGCGTGCTCAGGTGGAAGTAGTATCAGGATGGGTGACCTTCTGGGAAGTCTTCACTTGGGCAACCAAAAGCAAATCCGTAAGGCGATGATGGTACGTCCCGGCCAAAGCGGACAATATTATGATGCGAGGGTAGCTGGGCTGTTACCTGTATTTACTAGGTATTCTTTTAAATTTTGTGGCTTTAAATTTCGGGTTAGTAAATATTAACTCATATTTAAAAATTTTACACCTAAAAAGACATATCAAATTGTATAATTTCTATGTTTTTGGTTCTCGTATTTGATTACAATTGTTAAAGATTAAATAAAATTCCTATTTCAATTATAATTACTTAATTCTCAAGTGGTAAGGATTTAAATGTCATTGTGGGCAAATGATGTAGATTTGTGAGTAAGGTTACGGCCGGGTGTGTGCGTTTGCCATTAAAAAATGTCTATTTCTCTTATGATATTGTTTCTTATTGCAATAATAATTTCCTATTTATATCGAAGTAGTGTGAAACAACATATAATTCTGAAAGCCAAAAGGACCTCTTTGGACCCATGGTGATGTTTATAGGCTTTGGCCCATTTGGAGCCAAGTCAGTTATGAGGAGAAGCGGTAGGGTATTGGTCGGCCCTAGCTCTACTACGGTTAGCTAGTTAACTTGTTGATTAAGTTTTCAAGGGTTAAATCTAATGTGGTTTTACCTATATATTCATCTCATTGTACTTGTATTTTTTTATCATTTAATATAAGCCCTAGTTGCTGTTCATGGATGGGGTCAGACCTAGACTAAACCATATTAAATCTCTTGTGTTCGTTTATTGCTTATGTTCGTAGTTTGTTTGCATGTGTGAAATCGGTTTCCTAACAATGCTTATTATCTTTAAGAAACAATGTAGTATAAATTTAACAATTTGCCTAATCAAACTCCTTTTTTTTTCTCTTTTTTCGTATATCATTTTAAGTATGACACCTCTCATTTTTCCTTAATAGCAAATAGAAGAATCGCAAGAGTTGATATGGTTAAAACGAAGCTAAGTTGGTCGGAGAATGTGACTTCTTATGATCATTAGCTATTGTAACTATATGATGATGAGAGATTGAGGTCTTATTCCAAAAACGTATTTCTTTTTTAATTCTAGTGGCTAGTGTTGTAAATGTTGATAATACAAAACCTTACTTGTCATCTTCCTTTCTACCCTCTTGATGCATGTTACTTTCTTGCTTGCTCATATGAAAAGAGGTTGAGTATCAAACTTAATTAAAATGAATACGCATAACAAAAGTAATTAATGGACTTGAGTTCAAGGAAATGATATATAATATGTTGCAGTCGTCAGTCGACTATCCGTGTAATCAAGTCTATTTTCCATAGAAAGTAACTATATATCGCTATCATTATTGGTGTTACATTACTTAGGGCCTATAGTCTTCATGCTTTGGGCTTATCAGAACATGCTTGTGGCTCACAACTTGCCAAGCTTAATTCTACACATGCTTTTATTTTTATAAAGAAAGTTTTATATTTAATTGGAAACATATAAAAGAATGTGTTAAAAGCTTGTCATAATGTTAGGAACTATTTGTAATTCTTTTCTTTTTTAACAGCTAAATATTACATGTCACACAGATTGGACCTTTTAGCTTCTATTTTATATCATAATTACCTTACCACGCAATGACTTGTAGGTCATATATATATACTATGTCTATTGTGGTGGGAAAATGATGGAGCTTTAAGAGTATTAAATGATGTAATAACAATAGTGATTTTGACAAGAGGCGATTTTATGAAAATAGATATATAATTGAGTTAAATTAATAGTGATTTTATTGTAATTAGGAAACTCATTTCAAGCATTTGGTTTAATCTGAGTATGGTATATTTTTTTTAATTTAAAAAATGTAACATGTTACGTGATTACTAGTGTTTATGTAATCTGGCATATCACGTGCACACCTCTCTAGTATATATACGTTTTTAACGCGTAGTTTAAAATATATATTGTTCGTGAAAAACAAAGCAAGTGAGCAACAATTTGCATGTAGTTGTCTTTTCTCCTACAAAGGCATAAAGAAAAAAAAAAATACTAAACTATAATTTATAAAAAGCAAAAGAACTAAAAAGTAAAATGATTGATATTTATAATATTAATTACTTAATGCCCATTATTTAAAACTAATTATCAATTGAATGTGTGGAGAAACTTTCTTTATGTTAATAATGAAGGGATTATGAGTGGCATTACGTACGGGACCAGTCTATTTATAAGAAATAAATTATAATAACTTATTACTAAAAACTATTTAAGAAGTAAATAAAAACCACATGACAGTTATATAAAAAATGACGATATAGAAAATACATAAGCTAATTAGATAAATATGAAGCTACTTTAGTTTTTATTCTTACTCAATATTCATGTGACTTAGATAAGAAGTTAAAACTTGAGTTTTAATTCATTTAAAAAAAGGTAGAAAAAAAAAGAAGAATACCCAATCTGATTTTGTCAGGATTGAGGTGTGACAATCCGGGACAGTTAGGAATGGAATGGACGTGGTAATGGAA
This sequence comes from Bidens hawaiensis, assembly GCF_021521415.1. Classification (NCBI taxonomy): domain Eukaryota; kingdom Viridiplantae; phylum Streptophyta; class Magnoliopsida; order Asterales; family Asteraceae; genus Bidens; species Bidens hawaiensis. Next base: position 533,701 of record NW_027491822.1, on the reverse strand, counting down.
TGGACAAATAAATGAAATGGATCATTACATTTCATTGTCATGTTTGGTTATCATGTAGGAATGAAATGATTATTCACTTTATTATTATTATTAGTAAATATTATTATTGTTAATAATAATAATACTATTATTATTTACTCATAATAATAAACTGATAATATTTATTATTATTATTTACTAATTATTATTATTATTAGTAGAAAATAATAATAATAATTAATAATATGAGTATTCATAATAACTAGTTTTTAAAACCCGCGGGTTACAACGAGAATATTTAATCGAATTACAATAATCATAAAAACATTGAATCATGCATGCGCGTTCTGAAATGTTAACTCACCACATTTAAATATAATAACAATTCTAATATAATAATAGTTATATTATAATATACAAATCAATAATGGTAATAATAATAATAATATTATATAATATAATATTGACAATATAATAATAATTATAATAACAATTATTTTATTATTATCATTGGGTATTTTCATTCATTGAAGAAATAAAAAAAAACACCCATTCTTAAAGGAATGGAAATCCTATAATTGAAAGAAGTTTCATTCCTTAAGGAATAACTCATTCCATCACCATATGACAACCAAACATGTTTTAATTCATTCAATTGGAATAATTCATACCATTCCAGCATTCATTCTTTCATATTAAACATTACGTTAGTATTTAGTAGCCAATAAAAAAGTTCTCTTCATAGAATAAACTGAAAAAAAAGTCGTCTCACAAACCAATACTAACAACATAAAAACAAACTTTCATATTTCTACTTTAAATCTTATAATCAATAAAACTAACACAAAACAAATACTGAATAATATGTTCGCATAGCTTATATTTTGTTTTTGGTTATTTAAAAAATAATAACAAATCATTTTAAAAAATATAAATTAAAAGTAAACAACAATATTTAAAAAAAAAATATATTTTCAAAATAATAATAGTTAAAGATAAAAAAAATGACAAAAAAGGGTCTAAATTGTGTTAGTGTAAAACTTGAGGGAGATTGTATGTTCAGTAAAATGAGACGGAACGGGATACGCTTAGCAATACCTTTATTAATTTACAACTAGTAAGGCCATTCGAAAGACAACGTCTACAAATAGTCTGTGTTACGTTTGGAAAGAATCCAATAAAAGATGCATGTATGCCCGTTAATTTCATATATGCATTTATTTCATATTTAGTGGTCGTAATTGATGGCCTACGATATGTAACGTTGTTTTTCTTTACATGTATTAACGTTGTTTTTTTTGACTAAGTAGTTATGAGGGTCATTGTTGGGCATAATGTGAAGTATAGAGGAGTTTGTAGTCGAGATGGATTTCATCTTTTAACGACTATCATATACCTATCTGGATAAGTGTTGAACATCAGGTAGCTCACGTTCATACAAAGACGTTTTAGTTGAATCGTTAAACGATTATAGTTGTTAAACCGGCTATATATCATAAGATATGAATAGTCATCTTCTGCGTGAGGGCATGCCATTTTCATATCGTTGCAGTGATCAGTTTTAATAGCTAAACAGTTATTGTAAGTATAACTTGTCTCTAGAAGACTAGAAGATAACACCTATGTCCCATATATAAATATTAGGTGTGCGGTCTATCTACCACTACCACCACCACACCATACCAAAATGAGACCGCATAAAATATTTGGCATTTATATTAGTTTTAACTTTCAATTATTTCTAAATAGTTACAATCATTGACAAGAGACTTTCTTACAACGTTATGTGTTGACTGCTATTTTGATAAAACAGTATTTTCAGTTTAGAGGAGATAAGAATAAGTAAAGACTCGTAACACAACACATAACATGAAATGCATCACAATAAAATTTTCACCACCGAAGTGGTCGATGTGAATATGAAGTGCAATATGCCACACATGTGCTAATAGTAGTAAATGAATTACTAGATGCATTCATAACCATATATACAAGTATAAAATTCACTTATTCGAAATGAAGCAATCCAAACAAGATCACCATATAAAAGTAACATGTAGAAGACAAATTGGTTCCAAAGACCAAAAACCAAAAACCAACAAATAATTAAATGAGCAGAATAATCTAGTTGGTGTAACATCAGAAGAGGTTACATGTAAATCATCATAAGAGGTTATTGATATAATGCCCAGTGAATGTTAATGTCCTTGAAAAGACTAATATGTTTTTAGAAGAGACTAATATGAACATAAAATTTTGAAAGAAGCATCAAATTTAAATATTAGGTCTCTACAAATTTTGTACAAAATAGTATGCAATTATCACCGATCAGCTACTTGATAATTTATTCTCTTTAGAGGTAGCCTGAAGTTTAGTTAAACCAACTGAAGAAACACTAACCGGACCCCGGACAGATTACTGGTAACCTGGGGGTTGGATAGCTGTTTCCCACGAGGGGTTAGACCCTTGGAAGATGGTTCTTCTGATAACCTGCAAAACAGACACCGTGAGCTCGTCACTGAGAAGGGGGGGGGGGGGTTCCTCCTTGTGACCACCCTCCGGCGTGAGAATCAGACTAGATTGCTCTTTAAATATAAAAGTATATTAAGAGATTGCTAGAGCAGATATCAGGTATAATATGATGATAATGTAATAATGTAATGTGTCCAGATGATCATACCATTTGGGGTATTTATAGCCGAAGGTAGGTTTCCAAGGAGGTATGGCCGGCTGCAACAGTGTTCCTGTTCATCAACAGTAGCCTACGCACGTGCCCTGCTGGTAGTTGGTGGGTAGGCAGCGGCTGATAGTGACCAGGCCTGCTGTATACTATTCCCTTTCCACCAACTGCCGGCTACGCACGTGGTATGACAGTAGTTGGTGAGTAGGCAGCGGCTAATAGTGATACAGTACAGGAGCATGCTGCTCGCCATACTGTATCAGTGAGCTGTCGTATCTCTGATAAGATCTTTCGCCCATACCTCGTCAGGTACAGTAAAAGATCCTTCAGTATACAGACTGGCTTATTTGGGCGGGAGTATTCCCCCTCCCGCTGCTCATTCCTTCAGGTGACACCGAATGATCGAGAGCTAAGTACCTTGTGCGTGTAGCCATGCTGCGCGGGTGGCCTTCCCTCATGGCTTGTATCCGAGGCTGCGGGAACAGGCGGAGTCCTTCACCATGGGAGGCATTTCCTGCGGGAACAGCTTGCGTACTGCGCGTAAGGACGTCACGTCTCTGAGCATGGTTGGTCCTGCGGATCCAGTTGGTCTCTGCGCAGACGTCCCTGTTTAAGGTAAGTCTTGCGGGTCCAACTGGGCTCTGCTGGGACCTACCTCTTCAAGTCCCCCCAGTCCAATGTTCTTCTCATGCGTGTTTAATAAAGTGAGGTGAACTTTTGGACTTAAGCAAAGGGTTTTGAAAAGGGTTTTGTAAGGTTTTCCATGGGGATTCTTTCCGCGGAAGTCCTTGTCACTTGCAGAAATGCCCGAGTTTCCTGCTTGGTCTTTGGGTATGATGCGGGTAGGTCTGTAACCTCCTCGCAAGTCAGGAGCATTGAGTCCCAGTTGTATGTATTTTCCATGAGGTTTTGGTAGTTTTGAACATAGTGATCAATTATGTTAAAACCATCAATTCCATCTTGGAACTTCCAACAACGTAGTTCTCGACGTTCCCGCTATGCGGGGATGTTATTTCCGTTTCCGCAAGCATTGCCCAGAAGATCCTTCTTGGTTTCAATTCCCAGCGGAGCGCTAGGTATGTGAAGGGTTTTGCCTTGACACTGTACCTGCGCTCGTCTTACGGTTACTTTACTTCCAAGGTATTCCTGGCGTCAATTCCCTGCGGGTGCTAGGTATGTGGAGGGTTTTGCCTTTACACTGTACCCGCACCCGTCTTGTAGTTACTTGGTTGCCGAGGAATACTTGGCTTCAATTCCCTGCGGGTGCTAGGTATGTGAAGGGTTTTGCCTTAACACTGTACCCGCGGCCGTCTTACGGTTACTTGTTCGCCAAGATTTTCTTGGCTTCAGTTCCCTGCGGGTGCTAGGTATGTGAAGGGTTTTGCCTTTACACTGTACCCGCATCCGTCTTACGGTTACTTGTTCACCAAGGTTTACTTGGCTTCAGTTCCCTGCGGGTGCTAGGTATGTGAAGGGTTTTGCCTTTACACTGTACCCGCACCCGGCTTATGGTTACTTGTTTGCCAAGGTACTTGGCTTCAATTCCCTGCGGGTGCTAGGTATGTGAAGGGTTTTGCCTTAACACTGTACCCGCATCCGTCTTACGGTTACTTGTTCACCAAGGTTTACTTGGCTTCAGTTCCCTGCGGGTGCTAGGTATGTGAAGGGTTTTGCCTTTACACTGTACCCGCACCCGGCTTATGGTTACTTGTTTGCCAAGGTAAGGGGTATTTTCCCGCTTTTTAATATTTTCGAATTTTGAATTTTGAAATTCGAAGAGTTGGTGAAAAGATAACAGTCCAAACCTCTGAAACGTCGTGCGACGGTTTCTTCTGACTGTGTCAGGACGTGCAGGAAGTTATGGTGACGTGACAGAACATGGTCATTCCAGACGCTTTTTCAGGCGCGTGGGCGTGATTTTTTGGGCGCGTGGCCGCGAAATTACTGGCACACGTCCTTTCAACAGCTGTTGCCAGCTTGCTTTTTGCCACGTGTCATAGTTTCATTGCACCTTCGATTTCTCTCTCCTCCGCATTAAATTCACCGCATTAATTGCGATTACTATATAAAGGGGGAGAGGGTTATTTGTAATCCATACTTTTCACTCTTCTCTTCATCTTTTAAGGCGATTTCCGGCGAATACTCCTTTATTTAATCGAGCATTCTCTCGAAATCGTTTTCTTCTTCCTCTGCAAGATGTCTTCACGTGATGCTGAAGCTGTAGCTGACGACAGGGGTACTGCTGGCGAGTGCCAGTGTGCTCTGCCCGGCGATCAGTACCGGTATGTTGTCAGGAAGTTCATGCTCGATCATCTCGAGCCTGAGTTTCCTGAATCCCACCAGACCGTGTACGATGCCCCCAGAGGCAAGATCGGGGTTTATGCTGCATTTTTTGTCTATGGGAATCTTAGATTTCCATTGACTAAATTTGTTTACCGTGTCCTTGAGAGGCACGGTGTTCATTTGACCGAGCTGCACCCCATGGCGATCGCCAAGATTCGCCATTTTGAGTGGGTGTGCCAAATTTTGGGCATCGAGCCCCATGTGGACCGCCTGATGACCTTCTATACCTGGAGGTGCATCCAGGGGTGGTACACCCTGACGACCCGCATTAAGGGTCTGAAGAATTGCGACACCGAGCGCAGTCTTCGCGCGTGGAAGCAGGAATTCTTCTACATTTCTGCCCGCGCCATCCCCCTAGCCATGAAGTTTAAAAATGGCCAAGCGATACCGAGCCTTCACGCCCCCAACTACCAGGAGGCGGAATGGTTTTCGAAGATATCCCGGATCCAATCTCCGGTTTACCGGTTTGCGGAATCCGGGATGGTTATGTTAGGGATGAGCCGGGTGTGGAAAGATGCGTCTCAGGTTCCCATCCTTCTCGAATATGGTTTGAACTCTATTCCCTATGGTATGTCTTGTCTTTCTTTTTGATACGAGTTTGTCTTCTAACTGTTTCTTTTCTTTCAGAGGGAAATGATTTGGAGTCGCTTCTGTACCCGCGGGAAACCGACGGTCCCGCGCGGATGGGTACTCGTGCTCTGGACGAGGGCGAGTTGCCCATCCTGGAGCAAACGGCGGATCGGTTTGTGGAGGTCTATCCGCCGGGACACGAGATCCTGAGCCACCGGCGGCCAGGTAAGGCGATATTCTTTCCTCAATCCCTCAATGCTGTACCCGCTGCTGGAATTCCTGACCCGTCTTCTTCTGAGGAATCCTCAGATGCTCCTCCGTTGGTGCGGAAGAAGAAGGCTGCTGCCGGCGTGAAGGGGAAGGAGAAGGCCTCCACAGCTGATCCAATGGTTCTATCTGACTCGGAGTCAGATAGTGAAGAGGTGGCGGGGAAGCCCGGTGGTGAGAAGACCACTGTTCCGGAGGCTACGACCGTTACCTCCGGAGAACCAACGAAGACTACGGTGTCCGGTACCAAGAGGCCGGCTCCATCGGGTTCCTCCCCGCCCGTCCGTACGTTCAGGGTCAAGAAAACCCGTAAGTACAATCATAATGTGTTTGCAGATTTATTACTTCATAAATTTATCTAACACTTTCTTCTTTGTGCAGGCGTGGATGTTTACGCATTCCGGGGTGAAGCGCAGGGGAGTACCTCCCCGCCAATGACGGTAGGCTCGGTCAGCCTTCCTGAGGCGTCGACCCAGGCGCCTGCGCCTGCATCCGCTGGTCCAGTTGCTCGTTCCTTTGAGCCAACTGTTCCGGCCGAGATGACGTCACCGCCGGCCGTGAGAGCGATTTTTACCGCATCCTTCACGGAGCCGGCGGTTACTGCTGCTGCTGAGGCGGCGACCGCGGCGGCGACCACAACGGCGACCACGGCGGCTGCCACCATGCCCGCGCCACCGGCACCTACGGCCGGACCATCAGGTACGCGCAGGGCTTTCCGCCGATCTTTGCCCCCTTCCCGTCTGCCTGACCTGTTGGATGGATTTCCTTTAGGTTCAGGTGATGGGTTTGGCGGCTATCGGCCTGTCATTGACCCTACAGGTGCGTAGGGTTCCTTTCTTTTTCCCTTATGTTTTTTATCATCTTTTCCTTACTGCATTTGTTTCTTTTGCAGTGTCGGATTCCAATGAAATGTATGTTCCGCGATGGAACATACGCCGAGGAACAACCCTTCGTACCCCTGTGGAGTGCGTGGACTGGGCTCGCCACGCCGCTCCTCATGGTGCGTTGGGGGAAGCCATGGCTAGCTACCAGGAGGGTAGGCTAACCAATGAGCTTCGGGTTCTCCAAGCCCGGTTGCAGCCGCGCGTCGAGCTGCTTTGTCGTGAAAACGACAAGTTGAAAGCAGCTCACGCCAGGGACGTATCTGAGGCGCGTGCTCTTCGGGAGGAGAACCAACAGCTGGCGGCAACTGCCGCCGACAAGGAGAAGGCCTTCAAGGCCCTCGAGGTTGAAGTTCAGGCGCGACTCGAGGCCCGCTCCAAGGCTGCCCAAGCTGTGAATGAACAGCTTCGGCTGGCCAGGGAGACTGCGCGAAACGCAACCGAGAGGGCTGCCAAGGCTGAAGCCGTTGCTGAGCCTTTGCGTGTGGAGAATGAGGAGCTCAAGGCCAAATTAGAGGCTCTCCAACGCGCTCATGATGCCTTGGCAATGGAAGATGCCAAGAAACTCCAGGAAATCCTGGACCAGAGGGGGGTGCTTGACCACACCGAGCGGAAACTTAAGGGCGTCGAAGAGGCTGCCGCAAAGGAAGTTTTACTTGCCAACCTTAACAAGAGCGAAGCCGAACGCGCCCATAACGAAGCTCAAGCTGCCCTCCAATGGCTTCTTCGAGAAGCGTTGCCTCAGGTATGTTTAGCTTTATCTTCACGCTTTTCTTTTGTAAGAAAAGGTTCTAATACTTGTATTTTTTTTTTTTTTTTTGTAGGTTGTGCGTCGGGTCTTTTCAGAGACCTCTTACGATGATGCTATGACCGCAGCCCTCAACGCTTCTCATGAGGATGGGGAAAAGGCCGGCTTCCTGCTTGGTCTAGGGTTTGTTGAGAAAGGCGTCCCGCCTTCCAACTTCCCTTTGTTCGATGTGGATACCGAAGCCATTTATGACCAAGCATTGAACCAATACGCCGCCTTCCCGCATCCAGTGGTGGAAAAGGTGGACGAAGTAGCTGCGGCTGATGATGGGTTAGCTGTCCTCAAAGCGTTCCTCGAACCACCCCGTTCTTCTGACGGAGCTGGTCCAAGTGGAAGCGGCCCTGAAGCTTGATCCTGAAGATCCCTTCCCATTGCTAAGATAGACTTGTATAGTTTTTTTTTTTTTTTCTTTTAGGCGGGTAGTTACCGGCCATTCTTGTAATATATTCTTGAAATATTAATCTTTTTGCTAAGATTGTTATTTCCTTCTTTGGGTTCCTTGCTTTATAAACTTATGACTTGCATACTTAGTTTAAATTAGCAATTTTCCAAGTGTTTAGAATAAGTTAACCTTTGAACGTGGTTGATAATGGGTTAAAGTTTCGCTTCCTCCTTCGTGATTGTGCGGGTAGAACCGTCACTTGCACTTGGTAGGATGGCTAAACTTTAACCTTCATCTGACCTGCGTGTAGGTTTTCCTCACCTTTTGAGTATAAGTTAACCTTTGAACGTGGTTGATAACAGGAAGTCTTGCTTCCTCTTTCGTGATTGTGCGGGTAGGACCGTCACTTGCACTTAGCAGGATGGCAAAACTTTACCCATTTCTGACCTGCGTGTAGGTTTTACTTTTCGAAATTTTTAAGGCATTAAGATAAGTTAACCTTTGAACGTGGTTGATAACAGGAAGTCTTGCTTCCTCTTTCGTGATTGTGCGGGTAGATCCGTCACTTGCACTTAGTAGGATGGCAAAACTTTACCCTTATCTGACCTGCGTGTAGGTTTTCCTTATCCTTTTTTAAGAATTTTGTTTTGAACCGTTCGACGCGCGGTTGTCGATAGGTTAGTGTTCAGTTTCCTTTCATGATTCATGCGGATAGACTGGCACTTTCATTTAATAGGATAATTGAACTCTTCCCCTTCAACTGACCTGCGTGAAGGTTTGTCAAGTTATTGGGTTCGTGCGGGTAGGACCGCCTTCCCACGCAACGACTTCACGTAATGTGAACGCCGTCACCAGTGTTGCATAGTTTAACCGTTCGACGCGCGGTTGTTGATAGGTTATTATTCAGTTTCCTTTAATGATTCATGCGGATAGACCGGCACTTTCATTTAATAGGATAATTGAACTCTTCCCCTTCAACTGACCTGCGTGAAGGTTTGTCACGTTATTGGGTTCGTGCGGGTAGGACCGCCTTCCCATGCAATGACTTCTCGTAATTATGCGGTGAAAACCGGCATATTAGTGTTCAGAAAAGTATGAATGTAAAATCATCAGCTTCGATGTTCTTAAAGAGAATCATTTCCATTAGAAGTGGCTCTTGGCCTTTTCTTTACAAATTGGAATTGATTTACATGCAGACTGTGTAAATGAGCTCCCTTCCATGTTGGGATGGGAGTGTCATCGAGCCGATACGCACCTGGTTCGGGATCTCGTTCTTTACGCAGCATGTAGTCTCGATTTTGAAGCTGGAATTGATTCGTGTCTTCCCCAGCTGAGGTTCTATACGCACCCGCCTGCTCAGCCTTTATTGTGCCACGAGGTGCGCGAGCGTCCCATCTCTGACAAATGCTTCGACCATGTCCTTTACGTCTATGCATTCTTCAGTGTTGTGGCCTTTTGTCTTGTGGAAGTCACAGTATTTGCTCCGATCAGCATCGTGACGATGTCGGATTATTGGAGGCTTTGGCCATGGGAGCTCTTCAGTGGCGAATATCTCAGTGACGCTTTTGGTGAGTGGCGTCCATCTGGAGTTCCGGTGCGACTGTACATTATCCCTTCCGCCCACTCGATGTTGCAAGCCGCCCCTTGACTGCCAAATGCCTAGCTTTCGCTTTTTATTTAGTCTGGCGGTGAGGACGTTGTCTTCTCTCGTCTTCTGAGTGTAGAGGTTTGTGCTCTGTGGGAGATCTCTACCCAGTTGCTTTTCTGTTTCCGCATAGCGTTTTGCTGCTGTCATGATGCCATCCCATGTGGATGGCATGCCATCTTTACCCGTTAGGGTGCGGATGAGCTCTGGGTCATGTGCGCCCTGGATGAAGGCAGCGCGAACAAGATCTTCGCTGATATTGCCCAAACTTAGCTTCTTTGAGTTGAAGCGAGTGATGAAGTTTGGCAGAGATTCATCTTCCTCTCGTATGCATTTGAGGATTGTCCATTGCTCCTCGGTATACTTCCGTTGCTGGCTGAAGTGTTGGCTAAACTTCTGCTGGAAGTCTGCCCAGTCGTAGATGTGGTTGACCGGTAGGCGATCAAACCAAGCTCTAGCAGCCCCCACCAGCGTCATTTGGAACATGTAACACCACGTGGGTTCCGTCCAATTGCTGACGGTTGCCCCCGCTATGAACCTGTTCAAATGATCGTCTGGATCAGATATACCGTCATATGTGCCTATGTTGGGCATTTGTTTGGCACTCTTTGGGGCGATTGCTTCAGCAATGTCCCTTGCAAATTTGGACGTTCCTGCATTTGTAACGTTTGGTCTGAATGTTTTAGAGAAGTCTCGTGGACTTCCACCTGTGCTTTTTGGTTTGAAGGCTTGTCCAAAATGCCTTTTCGGTTGGGATTCCGTTTCCTTACGCTTCCCTTTTGCCCTATGGCGAGGGTTCGCGTCGGAGTCGGATTCCTCCGAGTCGTCCTCCCAGTATTCGAATTCGTCGGCCTGTTGCACGGAACGCAAGCGTTCGTTCAACTCAGCCTGGAATTCCTTTTGTCGTGCCTCCGCCCATGCCTTAACTTCATCGAGAGTCTGGCGGGGAAGTCTTCGTTTCTCAAACTGGATATCGGTGGATCCCAGTAGGTGATCATTTACTGCACTTGCCCCAGCTTTGGTAAGTGGGGTAGTGTTCGTAAAATTTACTTCACTTGCCCCGGCTTCGGTAGCCTGGGTAGTGTTTGTAAAAACTGTGTTGCCGGTGTTCATCCCAGTAGCTAGGGTTGTGGTTACCGGAATTTCTCTAACCATCTTTGTAGAAGTTTGAAAAAACTGGAGAAAAATAAAGTTCTAGCTTTATGCACGGATGGCGCCAATGAAGAAACACTAACCGGACCCCGGACAGATTACTGGTAACCTGGGGGTTGGATAGCTGTTTCCCACGAGGGGTTAGACCCTTGGAAGATGGTTCTTCTGATAACCTGCAAAACAGACACCGTGAGCTCGTCACTGAGAAGGGGGGGGGGGGGTTCCTCCTTGTGACCACCCTCCGGCGTGAGAATCAGACTAGATTGCTCTTTAAATATAAAAGTATATTAAGAGATTGCTAGAGCAGATATCAGGTATAATATGATGATAATGTAATGTGTCCAGATGATCATACCATTTGGGGTATTTATAGCCGAAGGTAGGTTTCCAAGGAGGTATGGCCGGCTGCAACAGTGTTCCTGTTCATCAACAGTAGCCTACGCACGTGCCCTGCTGGTAGTTGGTGGGTAGGCAGCGGCTGATAGTGACCAGGCCTGCTGTATACTATTCCCTTTCCACCAACTGCCGGCTACGCACGTGGTATGACAGTAGTTGGTGAGTAGGCAGCGGCTAATAGTGATACAGTACAGGAGCATGCTGCTCGCCATACTGTATCAGTGAGCTGTCGTATCTCTGATCAGATCTTTCGCCCATACCTCGTCAGGTACAGTAAAAGATCCTTCAGTATACAGACTGGCTTATTTGGGCGGGAGTATTCCCCCTCCCGCCTCTGTGCGGGATTGCTCCCGGCTTTGCTCATTCCTTCAGGTGACACTGAATGATCGAGAGCTAAGTACCTTGTGCGTGTAGCCATGCTGCGCGGGTGGCCTTCCCTCATGGCTTGTATCCGAGGCTGCGGGAACAGGCGGAGTCCTTCACCATGGGAGGCATTTCCTGCGGGAACAGCTTGCGTACTGCGCGTAAGGACGTCACGTCTCTGAGCATGGTTGGTCTTGCGGATCCAGTTGGTCTCTGCGCAGACGTCCCTGTTTAAGGTAAGTCTTGCGGGTCCAACTGGGCTCTGCTGGGACCTACCTCTTCACCAACTGGTTATGATGGCATCACGTGGTTATATATGGATTAATCTAGATAACGTTGATAGTAAATTACGTCTATTAATCAATACAAACATCGTCATTTATATAACGTGGTTGTTTCTTAATAAATGCAACTCGTCATTTAAAGTGCTACATAGTTATTTAAAAAAAAAATTAGATTATAATAATCCAAACTATTGAGTATATTGACCGGCAATAATCTCAACAAACAACGTGAGTGGTGGTAATCTTAACTTTTAGTTTTCTAACCAATAACAATCTCAACCAAACTGACCCTTACCTTCGTTAATTTTTTGATGATGTGGCGTGTTATGTGCCATATTTTGAAGCTCAATTTGAAATATGCAAAGCTGCGTCCACGATTCCACGTCCCTGGCGAAAATGGAGCTCTCAATCTGCCGGAATCACCTTCCCGCCAATCAAACATCTTTCTTCACCGTCGCCGGTATTTTCTGCCGGAATCACGTTTAATCACGTTCGCCTCCGCCAAACCTTCACCTATGCCTCCAGTAGCCACGCAACAACTGCTCGCCGCCACTCCTTATTCATCCACATTAAGCCACCGTCACTGGGAACTCGATTAGGCACCGCTGAAACGAATCTACCACCATTGAAGATAACAATCTCAAGATTGTCGAAGTGTGTTGTAGTATCCGGGAATTGAAGGAGATGATTAGGCTTTGGATGTGCATTTAGTACATTCAGCTCATCAAATTCAAGATTGGAGTTCAAAGTTTAAACCTGGTGTTTCCGGCGGTGGTGCTGGTGGTTTCCGGCGATGGAGTGGTTTAGGTGGTGACGAGGTTAGGATTTGGTGGGGTTGCGTGTTGAAGATGATGAAATGAGTGAGTATTTTATTATAATAAAATTTACCTATTAAATAGTCAAAAGTGACACATAATTAACCAAGTTAATGGTAAGTTAGGTTGAGATTGTTACTGTTAAAAAACTTGACATCGCTTCATATTGTTAGTTAGAATTATTGTTTACCAATACTCAATAGTTTTAATTATTAGAATCCAGTTTTTCTTAAAAAATTATACATTTACTTGGTCATCAAATTGCACAATATATACCTCAAAAGATATGACTTCAAATTATAACACATATAGTCAACAAAGTTAAAAGTAGGATATACATGCACTTTGTCTAAGTTATCATAGTTAAACTATCGTCTATCACAAACCACCATTAGATAAGAACTTATTTTTATGACAAAAAGTAAAATTCTTTATGATATATATATATGTGTGTGAGAGAGAGAGAGAGAGAGATATATCAAGCATTTTAAGCTAGACTCCAGTCTTGAATTTTCGTATCAAGCTCGAGTCCACATTATGAAAGTGCTTTCAACTGTTTCAGGAAAATCTTGAAGAAGATGATGGATAGAGTCGTTTTGTTTAATTTGTTAAAAGCCCGATCAAAGTGTGATACTTGGATATTATATTTTTTATCTATATAATTTTCGTTTTGTACAATGTTATGGTTGTTGCATGATATAAGAAGAAAATAGTGTAACAACATTAATAAACTACCCCATTTATTTTGGATCTCAAGACATATGAACTCCACAAACCTTGCTGAATATTCTCATCTTTCTTCATGTCTTTCCCACCTCGTCAACTCTACTTCCCCTCATCCTATGGCGATCGGAAAAACACGTGGCAGCAAAAGGCAGTCTGGTGGTTCATGTTCATCCACCGTCACCACGGCGGTGCTTGTAACAGTCTGTGTGTTTGGTGTCTGGATACTAATCTCCAACTCCACAACTTCTCCACCAAACACCCCTTACGGTGATTCCTCGTTTTTAAAATCGAATCGTAAAATCCCGATTGATACTAATACAAGTGTTTATGAACACATTCATAGTGATCATGTTGTGCCACATGATGATGAACAGAAACCCCAAGATGATGACGAACCTGTTCACAATGGTTATAAGCTTGATGACGATAGGGATTGGTTAGCGGAAATCGAAGAGGAACCGCAACAAGAGATCGTGAATATTAATAATAATGTTGTGGATGATGACGATGCCCAGAGTTTGAATGATAGTGATGCTGGGAAACAAGAGGCTGAGGAACACCAAGAGGAGGGAAAAGAAGAACAAGATGTTGAAACATCAACTGATTCGGACATCGAAGAAAAAGCATCGAAAAACGAAGAACACGACGACAAAACAAAAAAGAATGCTGATCAACAAAGTGAGAATGTGAATCAAGAGGACGATATCCGTGATTTGGAACAAGAAACGACGGATCAAGACCGCAAGAAAGGGACAGAGAATCAACCAGAAGATGAACAAGAACAACATGAGGACGGGCCGATAGAATCTCACTCAGTGGCAGCCGAGACACAGGCGCATGTCGAAAGTCAAGAGGTGCGCGATGTTAGAAACAAAATGGAGCAAGCTAAGATAGAACCGATCATAACTAACAACATCACCATACCTATTAAAGCAGGGAAGTCAAGTGTCGCTAACGGTCGTGTTGGCGGTTTTATCGACAGTTACAAATGGAGTTTATGCAATGTGACAACCGGGGCAGACTATATGCCTTGTTTGGATAATGGGATAAAGAGACGATGCCGAAATGAGCCTCCTTTGTGTCTAGTCCCTCTTCCAAATGACTACAAGACACCTATTTCATGGCGTCAAAGTAGAGATAAAGTATTGATTAATATTTTAATTTACATAAAAACATCATTACTTAAATTTAAATGTTTAACGGATTTTAATTACAGATATGGCTTCATAATATGCCAAACAAGGCCTTAGCAAATTTTAAGGGTAACCAAAACTGGATAAAGGTGACAGGAGAATTCATCACATTCCTAAAAGGAGCTCTTCATTATATCAACTTTCTACAAGAGGTAACAACAAACCAAACTATTAACTTTAATATACATCTTGTGACATCTTTTTTAATTGGTTTATTTTCTATCTAAGAACAACAGGTGGTGCCTGAGATAGCGTGGGGGAAGCGCACGCGAGTGGTACTTGATGTAGGGTGCGGTGTGGCTAATTTTGGAGGGTACCTATTTGATAAAGAGGTTTTAACAATGTCATTCGCGCCTAAAGATGATCAAGAATCTCAAATCCAATTCGCATTAGAACGAGGGATACCCGCGATCTCGGCTGTCATGGGCACTCAACGCCTTCCGTTTCCAAGTAGGGTGTTTGATCTTGTGCATTGTGTTCGATGTAAAGTACCTTGGCATAAAGATGGTGGCATTCTTCTTTTGGAAGTTAACCGCTTGCTTCGCCCCGGAGGCTATTTCGTTTGGTCAGGAACACCTGTTTATGGAACACTTGAAGAAGATGTCCAAATATGGAAAGGTGTAATACTATAGTTATGCTTTATGATTTCTTGAAATAATTTGGGTACACTCATTAGTAAGAGATGAGCTATGTCCCATTGGTGCAATCTCTCTATCTTTTGGTATAGATGAAAATTTTGCTATTATCTCATACTTGACCTGCTACCAGTGAGATTTTATTGGGTATGTTTAACAAGCTGATTACTTTTGTTTGTTTGTTTTATTAATCAGAGATGTCTGCTTTGACGGTGGCATTGTGTTGGGAGCTTGTGACCATCAAGAAGGATAAACCAAACGCGATGGGCGTTGCCATCTACCACAAACCAGACACGAATGCATGTTACGAGGTAGTAAAGCCACACCAGCCTCCCATATGTAAACCCGATGATGATCCTAACTTTTCTTGGTATGTACCTTTACAAACATGTGCACATATGGTCCCAATGGGTGACACGGAAAGAGGTTCACATTGGCCCGAAGACTGGCCAGCCCGGGTTCAGAAACCGCCCTACTGGTTAAACAAAACCCAAATGGGCATCGACGGGAAACCCGCTCCACGAGACTTTATACAAGATTATGAATATTGGAAACAAGTGATCAAGAAAACATATACTCGTAACTTAGGGATTAAGTGGTCGAATGTGCGAAATGTTATGGACATGAGAGCTGGTTACGGTGGGTTCGCTGCAGCATTGAAGGATTTAAAACTATGGGTGTTAAATGTAGTGAATGTAGATTCGTCATCACCAGATACATTACCGATGATATTCGAAAGAGGTCTTGTAGGAATCTACCATGATTGGTGCGAGTCGTTTAGCACATATCCTCGAACGTATGATCTTCTCCACGCGGACCATTTGTTTTCGAAGGTGAAAGAGAGGTGCAGGATTAAAGGTTTAATGGCGGAGATTGATAGGATTTTGAGACCGGGTGGAGTGTTGATCGCTCGCGATGAAGCAAGTATGATTACCGAATTGGAGAAACATTTAAGGTCGTTAGATTGGGAGGTTAAGCTAGATGGAAAGCGGGTGATCAGTGGCCGAAAGTCGCTGTGGCGGCCGAGTACATATGTAACACCTTCTTGATCTTGAGGAGTTGGAATCTAACTGTTAATGCTACAGATTGAAATTGGAATCATGAACTTGAAATGTATTATTCAAACAATTTCAATAATGATATTTGATCAAATGGCAACAGAGGTGTCCAAGTAAATTGGTTTTATGTACATCAGATGAATATGTAAGTAGCAAATTAGAATAATATCTGCAAAAAGTTTGAAAAACTGTTGATCAGACTGTTGAATTGGATTGTTCTCCCTTGTAAACCTTGTTGTGTTCTGCAAGTTCTTCTTTTAAGACTCTGGAACCTCAAGTCTTTTGAGATAAAACATAAGTTTAATTAAATTACCATTTTTACACGTTAGTCATATCTTTTGATTCATTGAAACACATTTCACTTGTACTTTTAGTGTTCATCGGTTCGGTTTACTCGGTTTGAAAAGTTTACGATCATGGCCATCTCCGAGGATTTAAATATCTCGGCCGAGCCGAAATAAGAAGGCCCATAGCCCTAACAAATAACGAAATATATAAGCTAATTTTTTAAACGACGCTAAATGTTATAACAATAAACATAGAAAAATATATTATTAAAATCAAATACTGCAATAGCTAATGATTAATCGATGATTCATGAAGCTCTCCAAACATTGAAAAAAAAAACATACATACATACATTGGTCATTGGTGGCTGGCTTGGTCAGCCACGAAGGAGCCTGGTGGTCACAACGAACGAACAGTGGTGGTCGGTTGGATTGGTTGTTGTTCATGTTTTGTTCAGCCTTCGCAGAGAATGAATGAGCCAAGAAATAATTATAATCGATAGCTATTTCTTTTATTTTGCATTTGATTTTTTTTTAGTTTTTACTTTGGACCCAATAATTTAAAGTTGATTAAATGGATTATGGATAAAAAGGGTTTTTGGCCAATAATTATTAGACAAATTATAGATCAAATCATATTTTATAAGTTTTATATTTTTAAATGTACATATAAAAAATTTTGGCCCCAAAAAATTACGCGCCCTGGCTGACGGTCCAACCAGCACCACCCCCAGTCGGCCCTGTTTACGATCGAAACCAAAAATCAAACCAAGTTATGGTAGTTTAAAATCGAATCAGAAACCAAAGTTGCGTACTACAAAACTATAAACGTGATGTTGTGATGGTGGCGACGGCGATTGGGCTTTAATGCTTTGTGACGTGGTGGCGTTTTGTCGTTGGTTGTTGAGGATGGTGGCGGTGGCTGGCAGTGATTTGATTCGTCGTGGCGGTACACGATGATGCTATGGTGGCGTGGCGGTATGTGGTTGCTGGTTGTTGACACGTTAGTGCATTGTGTCGGTGCCATTTTTGGCTGCCAATGGCAGTGGCAATGGGTGATGTTTTTATGTTGTTCTCATTTGTTGCTTAAATCTTCAGTCTATGATGGCACTTTGCTATCTGACGTAAGATGAAAATCTAATCCTCAAATAATTTGATTTATATTTTGATTTTTTTTAGGTAATGTTATGACTTTTCAGTTAATGACTTTGTGCTTGATGTTTGAAGAAACGTGGATCGACTCACTGGTAGACGATCTACTCTCCTCGGGTGTGATTATGCTATCTCACCGATGGTTCTCTGGAATCTGGATTCTTCCACCTACAAAATGAATAGCACCGTAAACTTACCCCTCAGAAAGGGACAGAGGGGTCCTCTTTGGGGTAACCCTCTGGTGTGAGAATAAGAATTTGTAGGAGAAGATAATAATATGAGAGTAAGGAAATTGGAGTGTATTGCTTAATATAGCTGAATACTGTGTAATTGAGTGTGTGTCTCCTTGTGGAGTTGATGTGGTATTTATAGTGCTAGGGTTTCCAATGATTGGGCTCAGACCCAATTAGGGCCTTGTTGGCCTCCTCCAATTGCTTTGCGCCACGTGTCCTTGGGACACCTGGTGCTTTTTCGTTGGTTATAATCACGTGGTAGCACATGGGTTTTGCTGAGTTGTCCACCTTTCATTGCTGTCAACATCAGCATATTCTTATTCCTTAAAAAGATACCTTCTGGAAGGTTGTCTGACATGCACAATCAAGGTTGCCCTAATCCTGATTTGGATAAGGACGAGGTTGATTATGTGCATGTGTGATATGCGCCTATCCTGAGGATGCGCGAGGTCTTCTCTTTATTCTCACGCGCAGATGTTTCATGCGCAAATGTGATATGCACAAGCATGTGATATGCGCCACGCGCAGATGTGATATGCGTGAGCATGTGATACGCGTGAGCATATGTGATGCGTGAGCATATGTGATGCCTGAGCATATGTGATGCATGAGCATATGTGATGCCTGAGCATGTGATGCATGAGCATATGTGATATGCGTGAGCATATGTGATATGCGTCATGCGCATAGGTTTTGGCTTTGTGCCTTTATAATATCTTGATTTCAAGCCTCTTGTCTATATCTTGTGGGTTGACCCGCCTCGCTCGGTGTTGAGGCGGGTGCATACCTCTTCAAGCCCCAGTCTAATGTGTGTCTTGTCTCGCGCGAGCGAGGTAAGATAGATATTAGACTTAATAGGTTGCTCTTTTAATAGGGTTTGTCTTTTCTTCTTATTACTCATCGGTGCGCGAAATTCTATCCTTTTGGTTGAAAACGAGTCGTCTCTGTACGTGGTTGGTTGTTGCTGACATGCGTCAGTGATGGAGACGTGTCAGACCTTTCGTGTGCTCGAGGTGCTATAGTTGCCTTTCATGTCCCCTCACATAGTGTCAGGAACACGTGTCGCGCTCGCGTTGGTCCGTACCTGCGAGTGGTGGCGCGTGAAGTCTGGCAGCACCTGTATCGTTTCTTTTCGTGTTCCCTCACACAGTGTCAGGGACACGTGTCGCGCTCGCGTTGGCTTACACCTGCGAGTGGGGGCGCGTGAAGTCCGATCAGTACCAAATTTTCTCTCTCCTAGGCCTATAAAAGCAAGCCCTTAGAGTTTTTATTCTTCATCTTCTTTGTTGTTTATTCGAAGCTTTCCTTTCTTTCATTCTATTCCGATTACTTGTCTTCTGCTTCCGGATCTCTGTTCTTCAGAAGCATCCTTTGTCCGTTTTTACAGTTGTATGTCTGATAGCTCAGACAACACAATCTCCCCCATCCATTGCCGTGTGAAATCGTTAGTGATGTCTACGTTGAAGAAGACCGGCAAGGGGAAGAGGGCTGCTGAGGCCTCATCGGAGGAGGTAGGGAGGACCAAGGCAGTGAAGAAGTGGGATGAGATCCCCTGCAAACTGAGGCAGGCCGATTTTGACAGCCTTATCGCCTCTCAGGGTTTTCTCCCTGAGTATGGCTGCATGCTGTCGGCGGCCGGGCAAACGGCGGCGGACCCGCCCACCGGCTATATATCCCTTTATTGACATTTTTTCACCCACTGCAACCTTCGTCTCCCGATGACAAGGTTTGTGGGTGCGCTGCTTAAATTTTATGGGATTCATATATCCCAAGTCCATCCGTTTGGACTCGTGCGCATGACTCACTTTGAGTTCATGTGCAAATCTCAGCGCGAGGAGCCCACCCCTCGGCGCTTTCAGTTTTTTTACAAGCCCAAGATCCAAGATTCTTGGTTCTCATTTATTCCTCGCAGTCAGAAGGTCAAGTGCTGCACTGTTTCATTCAAAAGCCTTCATGACTGGTCTGAGAGATTTTTCTATATCAGGGCTGGTGTGATCCCCATCCGCATGACCATGCGCGCGATCTCTTCTGCGCCTGCGGATGTGGGTGTCTTCAAGAACCCAACTGGCGCCTGGGTAAACAAGTTGACTGCCGAACCATCCCCCGCCAAGAACATTTGCGAGGAGGCGCTGGTGGGGGTTGGTATGAGCAGGAGGTGGGCCGACAGCGCGACTGAGCCCGTTATCCAAGTTGACGGCTTGAGTAAGTTAATCTCATTGCATTACTTCTGCGCGAATATAATTCGTTTTGCTGATATCATTTGACTTGTTTTGTGCAGTCAGCAAGGAGTATGTCCACGCCGCCTATGATGAGCATATGGAGGGTGGCTCCGTCGCGCTGGGCGCTGGGGAGGTTGGCTTCCCCGATCGCTTTGATGACATGTTCATCCCTGTTGATCTGGGATCTCTCTTTGACAGCGATGCGCCTGGTAAGCCTTTGTACTTATGCTTATGCCTTTATAATACCAAATTTGACTAACATTTCCGTTGCACGTATTGTAGATGTGCTCGAAAACTACGAGCTGGAGCTCGCGGAAGAGGAGGAGGAGGAGGAGGCTGAGGTGCCCCAACTAAAGCGTAAGGCTAAAGGGAAAACTGGCGCAGGGGCCAGTAAGAAACAGAAGAAAGATGATGCCCCTGTAGTTCAGGATCCTCCTACTCAGGCGAAGGGACTTGAGAAAACCCAGGTGTTTACCACCAAGTTTTCCTTGTCTTCCCTGCCTCAAAAAGTGGGCAGACATCCTGTCCACACGAGGTATGGTGCCACTACCTCCTCCCTTCGCGCGGCGGAAAAGGGAAGCGGCGTTGCGCCTGCCGTTTCCTCTTCGACAGGTATACTTTGCTTATTCTTTATGGTTCTATGAGCGCGATTCTGATAGAATTACTAATGAATCTTTGCTGTCTCAAATGTTTGTAGAGCCGGCGACCTTGGTGGACCAAACTCAGGCGCAACAAGGTGCCAAGCATGCGCCGGAGGTCGCTTCGAAGTCCCCTGTTTTACCCTCGAAAAAGGGTAGAATGGACTTCATGGCGATGTTTGACTCGCGAACGGAGTTGCGCCAAGGTATGTATTGCGCTTTTATTTTCTGACTTTTTTCTTTTAGATCAAGTCATGAACCATTTCTTTTTGTTGATTTTTTCATAGGAGTCATTGCTGGCGTACAAGCTGCTGGCGGCACTCCTGGCGCCGGTGCCAGCGCCGTTGGTACTGCTCTTGCTCCTGCAAGCGCTGAATCTCCCCTCATCGGGATTACTAAGGAGCAGGAGGCCGTTTTACGCGCCGACCTGGCGGCGTCGAGACCTCCCTCACCTCCTCCTGCGCGCAGCCCTCCTCGCGAGACTGATTTTGGTTCAAGGTCGCAGGAGAAAAGGCCTGTTTCAGAGGAGGATGAGGAGGTTCAAGTTGAAGGCTCCGACAGTGGGCGCGCCAGCCCTGCAGCGCCACGAGGTTTCGTGGCGGAATCCTCTCGTGGGGCTGGCGCTGACTTTTCTGCTTCATCCCCGCAGGTATAGGTTCGTTTTTGCTCCGCTGCGCGGACTTCCATCTTAGTGTTTTGATGACTTAGATAATTACTTTGTGTTTGCAGGAAGCCGATCACATTTACCGCCCGAGATGGAATGTTACTGAGGACAGCTCATTTCAGTCCATGGGTGTGTGTGCGGACTTCTGGGCTCATTCTGTGCCTCCAGCTGAAAGGAGGTTTCAGGAGGGCCGCGCTCGCGATGACTTGCTCAACGATCATCTGTTTGCTGGGTCGGCTTTCTTTGCTGCCTCCCAAGAGCTTCGCTATGATTACGTAAAGGTACGTGATGCTCTTGCGGAAGCCAAGCAAGAGGCTAAAGTGTCTGCTTGGCATCTTTCTGATGCTCGAGAGAGAGCTGAGAAGCTCCAAGCAGAGCTCAGTGAGAACAGAGCAAGTGCCAACACCGCCTTCGTGAAGCGCGGGCATGAGCTACAGGCTGCGCGGGAGAAGTTACAGGCGGCCGAGGCGGACGCGGCCAAGTACGCGCGTAGAGTGCGCGACTTGGAGCTGGACGCGGAGGCGCGTGACCAAGCTCTTGTCCAGTCTATAACTGACAAATCATCACTGGAGAGTGAGGTTGCCCGCCTGAAGAAGGAGCTGGCGGCCGCGCAGGCCGAGAAAGATGAAGCCTTGGCGACGGCAGCGTCTAGCCAGGAAGCACTTGATGCTGAGCGGGCGGAAAAGGAAGAAGCCTTGGCGGCAGCAGCGTCCGACAAAGAGGAGCTGAAACAGACTAAGGAAACTGTTGAGTTGTTAAACTCTCAGATTCCTGCCCTCGAGACGACTGTTTCTTCTCTCGCGCAGGATCACCAATGGCTAGTCTCACAGGGTATGACTCGTTGCGCTTATGCGATGAAATACTCAGACGAGTTTCAGGCCCTTGTGATGGATTGCAACGCTGCCGCGCGCCTGGTGGGTCGAGCTGAAGGGTTTAAGGATGGCTATGAATATGGGATGCTGAAGAAGAACCCATCCGACTACCCTTATCAGAGCGACGTTGCCTGCGCAGACATGGCCGAGATGGGGGAGAAGTATTTGAATACTACCATTCCCATCCTTGGGCAGGTATTTTAACCTTAATGATATTACCTTGACTTATTTTCCAAGTCTTTTTTGTACTCATATTTTTCCATATGATTTGCAGATATCCGCGCTTGCTGACCAGCCCGACCTCGGCGCGCTAAAGAAATTACTTGACGAGTGCGAAGGGGCTGGTGGCGGCGATGATGGCGCGGGGAATGCTGCCCCTGCTAGCGGCTCTGGCGTGGCCAAAGGATCCGCTCCTGACACTATTGTGATAGAAGACTCCATTCAGGATGAACAACTTGACTATGGTCAGTTTGGAGATGACGAGGAGCAGGCTGCGCCAGATGCTGAGGGCGGTGATGAGGATGATGAAGAGGCTGACGTCGAGAAGCCCTTCATGTTTTTTGTTTTTTATTTGTAGTTTGTATCTCATCATCTTGTAAACTTGTAAATTTCAATGCTTTGGAATGAAATTTTGTTTTTTCCTTATTCGCATCTTGCGCATTCCCCATTCATCTCTTTATATTGCATGTTTGCTTGTTGAATATAAGATATGCTTGCACGTTGAAATAAGAACAAGGTTGTTATGAAATTATTATACTTAATCCTTGTCATATTGTAAGTGATTTTGCCATATCTTGATTATGTTGACACGTGCCTTGGCGTTTTCATTATTCCTCTTTTGCGCGACGTTATCGCGCATTTATTATATGGAATTATGAGTTTTTTAGCCTTTACGTGTCAATATGTGTTACTCAGATATCCATTACAATTTCATGCGCGACCTCGACCTGAGACCTTAACAACTATGTTTTGGCTTTTGCTTTGCCTTAGTTGTGCTTAGGTATTTTTATGGTCAGGCTGCGCAGCATGTAGGATGGATGTTGTGAGTGATTTGAGCTAAGGCTCACATTATTGGGCTAAGGCCCTGAGCTAAGGCTCATATTATTGGGCTAAGGCCCTGACGTTTTAGAGTTAAGACTCGTTAACGCGTTTGAGCTTGAAGCTCGCGCATGTATGTTTTACTTCGTTTTATTTCGTTTTGATGTCAATACAATGTTGTCATATTGCTCAAAATTAATAAAGGGAAGTGTGAAACATGTATGCAAAAGGTAATAGAATCCACATTAAGAGAAGATAGCGCGTATCATTATTCATAATGGCTTAAAGAGCCTTGATTACAAATTTGACAATTTTTACATGAAACATTTTCCAAGCTGTGCTGCGTTCCATGAGCGCGGGATCTTCTTTCCATTCAAATCTTTTAAGGCGTATGCGCCTTTTCCCAATTCTTCCAAGACTTGATAAGGTCCCTCCCAATTGGGGGACATTTTTCCCGGGGGTATCGCGCGGCTAGCTTCATTGTTTCGAAGGACAAAATCATTTTTCTTGAAGTGGCATTCTTTCACGCGCTGGTTGTAATATTTTTCCAGTTTTTTCTTGTATTTGGCTTCACTGATGATAGCCGCTTCTCTGCGCCCTTCAAGTAAGTTGAGATCCAACCTTCTTTCGCGCTCGTTATCAATCTTGCTCATCATGAGCACTCTATGGGATGGGCATCCAATTTCTGCTGGAATCATGGCCTCCGTTCTATAGGTTAGGCTGAACGGGGATTCGCCATTGCTGGTTTTGCTTAATGTCCTGTGTGCCCACAGGACATTAGGTAGCTCTTCGACCCAAGAATGGGATTCTCCCTCTAACCTTTTCTTCAGCCCATTCAGCAAGCTTTGGTTCGCGCGTTCCACTTGGCCATTCCCCTGAGGGTGATAAACTGAAGTGAAAATTTAGTTGATGCGCAATTCCTTGAGCCAGCTGGATATCTTCTTGTCAGTGAATTGCTTGCCATTATCGCTCACAATTTCCATGGGCAAGCCAAAACGGCATATGATGTGGCTCCAGATGAACTGCTTCATCGCTTCGGCTGTGATTTTTGCTAGTGGCTTGGCTTCAACCCATTTTGTGAAATAGTCTACTGCCACTACCAAAAATTTTACTCGCCCTTGCGCTTGCGGTAGGGGACCCACAATATCGATTGCCCATTTGTGGAAAGGCCATGCGGAGGTCACCGGAATCAAGTTGTTCTTTGGCCGCATGGTGTTTGGCGCATAGCTCTGACATGCTTTGCATTTTTGGATCTCTTTTAAAGCGTCCAAGTACATGCCTGGCCAATAGTAACCTGCGCTCATTGCCTTGGTAACAACCATGCGCGGGCCAGCATGTATTCCACAGATTCCTTCGTGTATCTCTCTGATCACATAGCTTGCTTCCTCATGAGTATCTCGCGTCTTCCTCATGCTGTGCACTTCTTCATCACTAAACTCAGCGTGTTCAGTGTGAACAGAGTGACCCTCTTCCGGCGCGCGCGCCCTTTTTGTTCCTTGAATGGTTTGCTTGTCAAACGCTAGCCTTTGTGTTAAGTCGGCTAACTTTTTCTGTTTGACCATCTCATTGTACTTGTCCATTAGACGTCGTTGCTCGTTTATGAGCCATTCTTTAGGGTCATTGGTTTCATCTTCTGGACCCATTGGGCCTTTTTGTTTCGCGCCGGTAAGATTTTGGAACGTGAGATCGTCTGGAGGAGTTTCAGTTTGGCCATGAGGAGTTGTGATGAAGGGATGGCTACTGGTGGTGCGCGTAGAATCACGCGGCACCCTCAGAAACTGCTGTCCCTCATTAACATCCTCACGCTCAATATCCTCCAGAACTTGATCGACGTTACGAACACCAGAAACCATGGTGATAATTTTTTAGAGATCTGATGAGATTTTGTTGCCGTGGTCCCACGGATGGCGCCAATGAAGAAACGTGGATCGACTCACTGGTAGACGATCTACTCTCCTCGGGTGTGATTATGCTATCTCACCGATGGTTCTCTGGAATCTGGATTCTTCCACCTACAAAATGAACAGCACCGTAAACTTACCCCTCAGAAAGGGACAGAGGGGTCCTCTTTGGGGTAACCCTCCGGTGTGAGAATAAGAATTTGTAGGAGAAGATAATAATATGAGAGTAAGGAAATTGGAGTGTATTGCTTAATATAGATGAATACTGTGTAATTGAGTGTGTGTCTCCTTGTGGAGTTGATGTGGTATTTATAGTGCTAGGGTTTCCAATGATTGGGCTCAGACACAATTAGGGCCTTGTTGGCCTCCTCCAATTGCTTTGCGCCACGTGTCCTTGGGACACCTGGTGCTTTTTCGTTGGTTATAATCACGTGGTAGCACATGGGTTTTGCTGAGTTGTCCACCTTTCATTGCTGTCAACATCAGCATATTCTTATTCCTTAAAAATATACCTTCTGGAAGGTTGTCTGACGTGCACAATCAAGGTTGCCCTAATCCTGATTTGGATAAGGACGAGGTTGATTATGTGCATGTGTGATATGCGCCTATCCTGAGGATGCGCGAGGTCTTCTCTTTATTCTCACGCGCAGATGTTTCATGCGCAAATGTGATATGCACAAGCATGTGATATGCGCCACGCGCAGATGTGATATGCGTGAGCATGTGATACGCGTGAGCATATGTGATGCGTGAGCATATGTGATGCCTGAGCATGTGATGCATGAGCATATGTGATATGCGTGAGCATATGTGATATGCGTCATGCGCATAGGTTTTGGCTTTGTGCCTTTATAATATCTTGATTTCAAGCCTCTTGTCTATATCTTGTGGGTTGACCCGCCTCGCTCGGTGTTGAGGCGGGTGCATACCTCTTCAATGTTATTATAATTTTAATTTGTGTTTTGAGTAACATTAAGATTTCAAATATATATGAATTTGTTTTCCGTGTTAGAAACCCAGCGCAACGTGTGGGTTATAAAAACTCGTTTAAATATAAAACTTAAAAGTGTTATAAATGATGATTAGCAGGCATAATGTACCGTCATTCTCCTATTTATTATTTACTTTCGGTTTTCATGTTTGTGTTTGTATATATACATGATGTATGTAATAGTTAATGATAGGAATAAAATGCCTTTTCCCTATTCATTTTCTCTAGTTTATAACACGTTACCTTAGCTTTATAATCGTTTTTGCTATTGTTGAAGATCTATCCGTGCTTGTTTTCATTGGTTTCTGTTTTAACATCTTGATTCAATTAGTTGTTCTAATCGGGATAAAGTCAAGAAGTTTATTCACTGTGGTTTTCTCTGCTATGGACAAGGACAACCTTGGATGCATGTTCAACGCATTTGTATGCACTTGACGTTCGATGATGAGCAAAGCAAACACTGATCATTTGGAAGAGGGAAATTGATCGATCATGATCTCATTCAACAGTTGGACTTGTATAAGCCAAAGAAAACTCTTGATGAAGAAAAGAACGTGTAGGGCACTAACTTGGTCAAACATATTATTTATTAATTGTTATGTTACAAAACCATATATCACTTCATTACTGAGTGATTGTTATTTTATTACTATTTAATGATTTGAAAAAAAAAATACAAACAATATTATGACACTCTTAAACAGAATGTCAAATTCTATTAAATTCAAGCTTCGTCGTACTTGATATCCGTTGACCCAATTACTTCCCTTGAATTATGGATGTCAAAATCCACTATAAGGAAAATAGCCTTAGAGAATCAACTCCACCATCTGCATGAAACCTAACCTAATCATTCATAATTAATGTGGTTTTACAGAATAAACAACCTCCTATTTAAAAGTCAGCACAAGCAACTTATCGACGCTATCACATTCCCAGAAGCGAATGTGACTATCATAGGAGAAAAGAAAGAAGTTGTGACCCTAGTTGAGGTAGTACTTTGTGGACGGTTCTGATAAGAACTCGACATTAGTGATTCAAACCGACATAGCATATCAGTCACCGAGTGAAAGGTCTCACAAGGGGCAAGAAAGCATGTTATAAAATTGTAAAAAAGACCAACCATTAGTACCCTAACGATTCTAATCATAATCGATAAATTCTTGGTAGATAGCAGTGCTGCCAACATTATTTTTAAAACATGCGACATATTGTTAGCGGTTATCTCCAACAGAGATATTGGTACTAATACGGGTGTTAGTAACCTAGTGAGAGCTCCAGAAGAGCATATGGTATCTTGTCTAAATATCAAATGTATTATAAATGATGTCTTATATCCTGATAGATCTTGAAGAGATTACTAAGTTTTGAATATATTCAAATAACAGTTATTACATTAAAATTATGGTGAAAATCATATTGAATATCTTTAATTACTTTAACTAATATGGCCAAAAGATTATATTAGTAAACAAAATATTTACCAACTAGAATATGATATACAAATATAAATTTATTAATATTATGAGTGTCCCAAACTTACAAAACCAAAATGTTTTTCATCATACAATATGACCAAATAGGTCATCCAAGTAGCATTAAAAGTATTTTGAAGTATTTGTTACTAAAACATTTATCACATGTGTAGTAAGTTTTCTTGAGAAATAAATCTTTAGGTTTCCTAAAGCAAAACACCTATAAAGAATCCCCACATTTATAAATATTAATTTACTTGTGGACCATTTTCAATATTTGTTGTTTTAAGTGATGCATCTCTATATCATCACATCTAAGTTTTTTTTAGCTCCCTAAAGTATAGCGTTTGTCTGGTTTTTAGCCTAAATCATACATTTGAATTAAGGGGAATCTTCCTATACTATTAAAGCAATACAAGGTGTCCACATGACATTCAATTAGCAAGTTCACATAGACTTCCAACCCATCAATTTTCTATTTATATAATTTCCACATGTTAATTTGAAAATTAGTTTTAAGCATTAACTCCTAAGTTCAACAAAGTTTCAAAATAAATTGTTATAATCATTATTTATTTAGCACCAAGACAATTAATTGTTTTCATTGTTATTTTTTTTTTAATTTTGAGACTTTCTTATTTTATTTTGTTTGGATTTTGTGAAATTATTTGTGAACGTTTGGACTAGATGTTTGGATTGAAATGATGGTTTAAGTCATGAGGTTTGGATTATATTGTTGCTTTATTAAACTCGTGGTTTAATAAAAATTATAATTATATCACATTGTTATATTCATATTTTTAGCATTTTTATGTTGTGTATTTAAATGTTTTATAATTACAATAAAAATAGTTTTTATAACACACAACTTATGTTACAATATATACATGTTTACGCTTTATAGTTTACAGCATATGATTTCAGTAGATGATGATGTTTTAAGTGATATGTGTTTTTTGTTTCATGGTATAAGTTAGATATATGTTGCATAACTTAGATTGTGTTTTATATTGCTATTTTTCTTTATTTGACTTTGTATGTTGGGTTCTTTTTAATAAAACTAACAATGTGATACCTTATAACAATCTTATCTTACTATACTATTAAAGCAATAGAAGGTTTCCACATGACATTCAAGTAGCATTTCCACATAGGCTTCCAACTCATTAATTTTTCTTTTATGTAATTTTCACATGTTAATTTTAACATTAATTTTAAACATTATCTCCTAAGTTGAAGAAAGTTTCAAAATAAAGTGTGATAATCATTATTTATTGAGTAATAAAGACTATTAATTGTTTTCATTGTTATTTTTTTTAAATTTTGAGACTTTGTTATTTTATTTTTTTTGGATTTTGGGAAATTATTTATGAACGTTTGGACTGGATGTTTGGATTGAAATGGTGGTTTAAGTCACGAGGTTTAGATTATATTGTTGTTTTATTAAACGCGCGGTTTAATAAAAATTATAATTATATCTCATTGTTATATTCATATTTTTCGCATTTTTTATGTTGTGCACTTAAATGTTTTATAATTTCAATAAAATAGTTTTATAACACACAACTTATGTTACAGCATCTGCATGTTTATGCTTCATAGTTTACAACATATGATTTCAGTAAATGATGAAGTTTTAACTGTTATGTCTTTTTTGTTTAATGGTATAAGTTAGAAATATGTGGCATAACTTAGAATTATGTTTTAAATTGTTATTTTTCTCTATTTGTCTTTGTATGTTGGGTTCTTTTAATTAAAACAACAATGTGATACCTTATAATAATAATAATAATATGTGACATAATTTAGAATTATGTTTTAAATTGTTATTTTTTCTCTATTTGTCTTTGTATGTTGGGTTCTTTTAATTAAAATAACAATGTGACATCTTATAATAATAATAATAATAATAATGCTAGATTATCTGACGTTTATAATTCGTTAAAATGTATATAACATAAGCGCACATGCGCGCACACACACACAAATATATATATGAAGTTTTTTATATTTTCCGTCCGTGTGTAACACGGGATCTAACTTACTACATAATATAATAGAATTCATATTCTAAGTTTGTAACGACTATTATATGTTTATTGGAATATATGTTGAACATTCAATAGCTAATGTCCACACATAAAGCGGTTTAGCTGAATTATTAATCGCTAGCTGCTCTTGATAAGATGCAAATTGTCATCTCCACATAAGGGCATATTACTACACTATTTAGTTTAAAACCCAGCCGCTGATCGGGAATACTCCCCGATGCAAGTAGTCTCCAAAGCTAATCAAGTCGGTCCCACCTAAAAATATCAGGTTGTATGGCCTATGTACCAACACGGCATAAAATACTTGGTATTTTCATGAGCTTTACTCTTAGTCAATTCAAAATATTTATAAACATTGACACGAGACTTATTTTGCAACACAATGTGCTTACCATTAAATATGATGTAACAGTATTCCCAATCTTAGAGGGAGATAAGTATAAGGAAATACTGGTAAAACAATAAATAATGTAAAATGCATCTATCAAGTTTTGATCCCCGAAATGGTCAATGTAAATATGAAGTCCAAAAGAGTGAATACATTTGCCACGAGTAGCAAATGAATTATTAGATGCATTCACAAACACAAACAGGTGACAAAGTCACCAGTATCAAATTAAACTACTCGAATTATACCATACAAATAAAACGTGAAAGACAACTCGGTTCCAGGATATTACCCACGTAAACCAAATCAGCAGAATAATGCAGTTGATGTAACCCCAAAAGATGTTAATTACAAAACATCCAGAATATTTTATCTAGATGACCCCATAAGAGGTCAATTTCTCAAAAGAGACTAATACAAAAACCCCATAAGCGGTTATTGTCAAATAAGTGACAAATACAATTATAGAAATGAAATTATCTCAGAAGAGGAACACAAAGTTTCAAAATGAACACCGTATTAAATACAAATGAGATCTCTACAAATTAAGCACATAATAGTATAATGTGGAACCAAAACAAAACACGTGTTGATGAAATTGTTGGGTTTTAACAAGATTATCAAAGTCATAAAATCCCAATTTTATGAAAACGCAGCGGAAATAAGTTTTAAATCTTGTTAATTTGATATGTATAAAACCAATTTTACACATGCAAAACCCAAGCCCGGATCCAAATACGAAATACATACTATCAAACACATGCATGTTAAAGCTACCTTTCAAATTCAAGAAAGAGGAAGGAGATGATGATGAAGATATCAAGAACTTGAATATGAAGCTCCTCAAGCTAGCATACCCCAAGCTTTTCAACAAACACCACTTCTAGCTAGGATTTGGTAACACTTGTGGACTCCTTCTTGTCTTTGTTCTTGGCCGTCCAAGAGAAAGAGAGGGAGAAAATGTGCAGAGGATTTATCCTCTAGACTTGTTTTGTATCTTGTGTGTTGTGAAATGAAAGAGAGTGGAGATGTTTTATTCTAAATGCAGCAACCTTTGGTCCAATAAGAATCCTTGCATGTTGCCCACTATTTCTAAATAATAATAAACAAATAAAAGAAAAGAGGAAGAGGGGGGGGGGGGGCTTTTCCTTTCTTTGTTTATATTATTTTCAATATTTTAAATATAACATATATATGTTTATATTTTGTGTTATAAAAAAAGGTACATTGTGTTATAAAGATAACATAACATGGGCAACATGTTAGGTAACATTATTCACATATTGTTACTTAAACATTTTAAGTAACAATATGGAATGCTCTTTCTCAAATCATAAATCATCCATATGATTTATTTATTTCACAAGTACATATTATTTAGAAACCCCTTTTCAAATAACTCAAGTGTTAATATGTATTTGTTATGATCATATCATATATAAACAAAAATTATCGGTGTTTGTCTAGCTTGTTATTGGGTATGACCCGACTTGGATCATGACGTACTAGCCACATCAATAAAATTATGTGTCTTGGGCATAACGAGTCTAACAGAAATTTCTTGCATATGCTATAGCAATAAATGTAATCAACAAAAACGATTACGTACACAAAAGTGTGTAAGAGTACATACATAGATTTGATTTGCCAAAATGACAAGATGCCTTAAAGGCTTAAAAAAATTTTCTCAATAAGCAAAACGTTTCGGACTTGTAGTCCGAAAACCCATAGACGTCAAACCAAATGGGTGTCTTCAAAATAAAAAGAAACGTGAAGAATGAGATTATGTGAATAAGGCACAACTTCTAACACAGGGGCTTTCTCAAATCATACTAGTTAAATATAAAAAAACTTACATTAAATCCCCTGTAGTGGAGACGAAAACCCCTTCATATTTAATCAGCCTCACATTCTCAAAAAAACTTCAGATAAACTTATGAATGTCGTCACCGCGTAATTGTATGGGACACTTTAAATGGCATTCACATAAAAATCCCTAAATGGTTAAAATGCCTGAAGCATTAAAAATAATACCTCGAGATGTTTTGATATAACCTCAATAAATCATGTTGTATATGGTACAGTCGACTCATTATATATTGTTAAAGAGAGGTATAAATTTTGATAAAAATCAGGCATGTCTACTTATCAAAATTTTGTTCTTAATTGTTCATATAATCACAGTTTACATTGTTAATCTAAAGTTCATCGGAGGAACTACAAAACTACTAAAGAGTGAATTTTTGAAATAAATAACATATGCACGCATCCTAATTATTGTTCGACCGGAAGTTCGAGCATATATGTATTTAACACAACGTAATTATACTTTGACATTGGAGTATTTGTGTAATTGTATATTTTCCCATTAATCAAAATGTACCAAGAAGATGCGAGTACATTTTAATATGGACAAAGTTTATTTGTTAAGCATACTCGTTATTGTCACACCCCGATCAAAGGCGGCGGAACATGCCGAGGAGTAACGATTGTCCATAAGCACATGACACTAATTAAAGTGACAGTATTTAATAAACTCTTTTCATTTCACAACATTGAA
This sequence comes from Bidens hawaiensis, assembly GCF_021521415.1. NCBI lineage: Eukaryota > Viridiplantae > Streptophyta > Magnoliopsida > Asterales > Asteraceae > Bidens > Bidens hawaiensis. Next base: position 501,055 of record NW_027491822.1, on the reverse strand, counting down.
AATGTCACATAACAATTATCCATAAAATAACCATAAACAAGATATCACAAAATATGGAAAATTGATATTGTTCATTTTTACTAATATCCTAAGGTCTTTGATGTCGTTTTCTTCACAATCATAAATCAACCAAGATGCAAACCTGCAACATTCATAAAATAAAGTTTGTCAACACAAAGGTCGGTGAGCAATTCATAAGTTTAATCATATTAGTATATAATAAAGATAGCCACAAAACTTGCATACGAAACGATAAATAAAAGTGGTAATTTGGATAAATAGATATCGCTAAATACATTAGCGACACCTAGCTATAAGGGGATGCCAAATAGTCTAGGATTTTATAGTTATCGTTAATTGCATTACGTTAACGACACCTTGCTATAAGGGGATGCCAAATAGTCTAGGATTTTATAGTTCCACCAACCAAAAGCGATAAACACATAGGCATATAAGCATAGAACACCAAATCGAGCAATTATTTAGGTAAAGTATACAACTACGTTTGTGGTTTAAGATTCAAATATAAAGCATTTTGTTGAATAAGTATGAAATGTCACCCCCAAAATAAAAGATGGAAAATGGGGTATGAAGTACTCACCTTCAAGTGGTAAACTTGAAAGATGATAATTTGGAGATTTGTCGGAACGACGAGTTTAACGCACAATGCCTAAAAAGAAAAGAAGTCTTGAATTTAGAAAGGTTGTCTTGAAGGTCTTTAAACAAAATAAATGTTAAGAAATGTAAATAATTAAAGTTCAAGGTTTAAAATGTGACTATTTAAGAATTTATAATAATAACCCTTTAAAAATGTAAGTTTGCTCGAAACCGGGTTAAAGTATCTAACCTTAATATTTACTCAACCTATGTTAAGTAATAAGGTGGGTAAAATGCAAGAATGCAAATCCCTTTGGAATAAAGATACTAAAACGGGTTTTTTTTATCGAGTGTTCGGGTTGTCGGTTCGGGTCTTGATAATTGGTCAAACCCAAAGTCAACTTTCCAAAATATTGAATGTTATGAGATAACTCAATTAAATTTAATAAGACTTAACCAAGTATGTAGTTCCATTGTTTTAGAACTAACAACGCACGTTAAGCGAGTGTTCGGTTTTGTCGGTCCAAACTTTGTTATGAGATCAAGTTGGATCCAACATTTCCAAGTACTTAAGAAAATATTTAAAAATCAATTTGTAACTATTTTTAAAGAAATATACAAGTCTTGATGGCTAAAAAAACACACTTGTGTGTCTTAAGCGAGCAAGAATCGGTTTGGTTCGATTTCCATCTCACAACAAGTTCATAGATGGTTTCCACATGTCCAAACACTAAATAACTTGTATAATAATGTACAAATAAAAAAATACCAAAAGTTAACAATAAAGTCTTTAAACAAAAGTTCGGTTTTCGGTTCGGATCGGATCGTGTTTCGGGTTAAGACCGAGGTAAGATTCTACAAACCCATAACCATAGAATTTGAAAAAATGATTTTAGAAACTTAGATCTAACACTAAGTATGTTTAAACAAACAAAACTAGTAACAAAGTTTGGTTTACGGTTTAGAGCTATTTACGGTTAAACCGAAGCATAGACTTTTAAAAACCCATAACCATGGAACTTGTAAACATGACCAACAAACTAAAATAAGCAAGATTAATATGTATGAACAAGTTATATAGATGTATATATATCAAGGACACGAAGTCCTCCATGAAGCCTTGCCTTATGGGGTCCGAAACCTCACCGACCGGAATCGGAGAAGTAACTACCAAAGGTAAACAAGGGTGTATATTATATATATGTTGCACAACCATAAACAAGTATTAATAAGGCTACATAAACTAATTAAGATGAAAGACCAAAATCCTTCAAGAACACTTAAGAAGATAACCTTGAATCTTTGATGTTTAAGAGAGTTTTTTTTTTTTTTTTTGGAGTTGTAGCAAGGGAAAATAAAGAGGAAAGGTGGTGTATATATAGGGTAATGTTGGTGGTCAAATATGGGTGTGAGACACAAGAGTTTTCATGTAAAATGGATCAAGACAAAAACAGAAAACAACAAAAAAATAAATAAATAAATAATAAATAAAAATAAAAATAGGATGTTTTCAAGACCCAACAAGTGTGAAACAATATTGTAACATAAATCCATCATTTTGATTATAACATAAGCTTCGGTTTACAAATCGGGTCGGTTTACATAATAAACAAATACAAAAACAAATACAAACAAGACCCGAAATTGACGAATGTCACAGTTATTGTCTAATCGCTAAATGTATTCAAGAATCCTTACCGTCCCAAGAAGAGGGCAAAGAAGTAGTTGGTCCAAAAGTAGCATGCTTAAACACGATCAATGCGCTTATATTCTGAAATTATATTACAATCTATTACATGTGCAAACAAAAACAAAATAAAACACATATATCTATATATTTACAAGACGTGTGACTTATGTATTCGTTTATACATCTCATAATATATTAGATATACATAAATATGATCATATAGGTTACGTGTTCTCATACATCGACACATTTATATCTTCGTTGTCGGTATTACAAACTTCAATAGCATTATCAAATCAAGGAGAATTTACAACAAAACAACTCAAGAATGCTTACAGTCAAGCTCAATCACAAATACAAGAAGTGTCAAACAAGAAATAATGAAGAAGGACCTGACGAACATCTATGAAGACATTGCTCCTTACATAACACAAATAAGAAAACACTACACCTAAGATCAATTCAAGTACTCATCATTAAAGATTAGGTTCTACATATTGAAAGATGTGGATTTATTTGAGGAGGAGAAGTATACACACTAAACTCTTTTTACCTAAACTAAGTTTTGTTTCACAGGATTTTCTTAGTAAAGTTTTTAATGAAGTAGCAAAGCTGATTCAGAAGTACTAGTTTATTATTTGGGTCCTGAAGTACCGATTTAACATCATCATGAAGTATGCTTTAAATGTGCATAATAAGCGGTTATATGTCTGAGGGGGAGTGTGATAAATGATGATAATTAGCAGACATCATGTAGCATCATTCCCCTGTTTATTATTTAGTTATGGTTTCATGTTTGTACCTGTATATATTTATATATATATATGATATATTTAATAGTTGATGATAAGAATTAAATGTCTTTTACCTATTCGTTTTCTCTAATTCATAACAAAGGTTACTAAAAATAGAAAATTATTAATTGTAGACGGTATTTTGTTTACGATTACTGCGACTTATATACCCGAAACTCGAAACAAACGAGACGGTTATACCCGAAACCCGATGGGTATGGGTCGGGTATGGGATTGAGATTTAAAACGCGGGTATGGGATTAGATGATATCCGACCCGATTACCTGAAAACATATACCTGTTTATCCGAACCATATACCCGAATCATACACCCAAAAAATTCTTTGTATGTTATAGATCGTGAAGTATATGCATGTAAACTATATGAAAATTATAGTGATATAATTCATTTATTTTAACGCTCATATTTATATATAGATTGTATTATATATTAATTTGTAATAAGTGTAGTATAAATGAAAAATATACTCATGGCTCACGAATATGTTATTGTTCGATATTCTACGGGTAATGGGCGTGGTAATGGATACGTGCATGGGATTACCACTACCCGTTGCCGTCCCTATCCGAGCTCCACCATCAATCAAATTCTCCGTCTCCGGTGTCTCGCAAATGGATACGGAGGTCACTTCGGAATCATAAATTTCAAGCAATTACTGACTGTTTTCTTCCGGCGAACATGAAATCGGAAGATGAGCTGATGATGCTAGAGACTACAATTGAGGTACCATCAAACTCTACTTATACTTATTCTGTAGTCTACTCGATTATCAGGGTTTTCTATGACTTGATTTTCTCTTTTCGTTATTAGCTACTATTCTACTTAATGGATTTGCGTCCTCATTTGTTGAATATGTTGCCTAACAAAATCATTAATATATACAGGACTTTATAATATGTGTATATACTCTCATGAATCATGTCATAAAGAAAGAAACTTATACCCGTAGTTTAATAAGGGCTGTTCACGAGTTCGAGCTCGAAATAAACAGCTCTTCAGCATCCAATACAGGTTTAAATGTCCTTTGATGGATGAAGAAACTTATGCCTGTAGTTAGCATAATTAAGTAGAGAGTAGATAAATCCATATTGTTTGGTGCATATATATTTGAATGTTAAGACTTCAGAGTATAATAATAAAATCAGGAATATATGAAAACATGTTTATGTGCATATATTAATGCCTAAATTAGGGGAAATACAGATGTCCTGCAGAATTAAGGATGTTTGCAGTGAATATGGATGGAATGAGGAGGGGTGGGGGGTGGGGGGGGTTGATTTTGACTAGGGTGAGCTATAACCGAACTGAAAAGAGACGAAACCGAACCGAAATTAACCAATAATCAGGTATCGGTTTTTTTTTGTACTCTTGGTTAATCGAATTTAACCAAACTGAACCGAACCATTCATATCATCATCATCATCATCGTACTCAGTAAATCCCACCAATAGCAAAGCTATGGTAGGGTCTGAGGAGGGTAAGATGTAGACAGCCTTACCTCTACACCGTAGGAATAGAGAGGCTGCTTCCAGTGAGACCCCCGGCTCGATAGTAGTTTTTGCATCAAGCCTTGGACATAAGGCACATAACACTCAACCACCGGGACACCGGCCGAATGGTGCGTGTACCCTTGTCTTTCGACTATCTACGCCATTCATATATTTCTAGCTTTTATACCTCCATTTCATGTACTTTGTGTTTTATACAACTATTACATGTTTATATGATTATACCTCCATTTCATGTATTTATATCTCCATTCATGTATTTATGCATCCATTTCATGCATTTCTAAGTAAAAATTTTAGCCCAAGTTTGATTTTGGCTATTAACTGAACCGAACTGACACCGACAAACTAATCGATTAACTGAAAACCAAATGGTTAAATTGGTTGAGGCTAATAACCTAATCGAATCGTGCACAGCCGAATATATTGTAAACTTGTAGTCTAGTCTTTTGTGTTTTACTTCATAAGAGGGACCTTGTTTCGCAGGCTGGAGTTGCTCTGGAATCACTTGCTAAAGGAAACAAGAAGATCCCTAGTAAGAGAAAAGGCGGAAGCATCTGTATACAGTATAATCACAAGAGCAAAAGGATACAATCTGAATCATTTAACTCTCAGGTTACACTTAATCATGAGGCTCAGGTTATGTTTAGTGACTGTCTTGCAAACAATTTTGGGAGTAATGCAACTACTGGATGTCATGAGTCAATTCAAAATGATTCAATGAACATGAAAACTTGTGCGTTGATTCCGGAAGATGAGCTGATGCTAGAGAGTACAATCGAGGTATCAGACTGTTCTACTGCCTTATGTAATCGATTATCGTTTTTAGGGTTTTCTATGAGAAATCTGCATTTCTGAACTTCAGTGACGATATCGTTGTTCATGATTTTCTGTTTTCATTATTAGGTGTTGGTGATGCATGAAATATTTAGTGGATTTGCGTCTGATTTTTTGAAATGCTATTATGTATGTTGCCTAACAAAATCGTTAGCATGTACAGGACTGTATAAGTGTGTATATACTTATTTGGTTGAATGTACTATACTCATGAATCATGATTAGTATATAATACAGGTTTGAATGTATTATGATAGCTGAAGAAACCTATACCTGTAGTTAGCAAAATTAAGTGGAGAGTATATAGATCATTATAGACTGGTGTGTATCAGTGTATCTATTTGAATGTGGATTCAATATTTTAGAATAGAATGAACTCAGGAATATATGAAATGTCACTGAAAACATGTTTATGTGCATATACTAATTCCTAAATTAGTGAAAATAGAGATGTCCTGCAGGATTAAAGACGTTTGCAGCAAATATGGGTGGATTGTGTGTGTGTGGGTGGGGGGTTGTTGCTTGACTCTGACTTTGTTATAGTCTTGTACTCTTGTAGTCTAGTCTTTTATGTCTTATCTCATAAGTGATGCCTTCTTTTACAGGCTAGAGCTTCTCTGGAAGCACTTGCTAAAGGAAACGAGCAGATCCCTAATAAGAGAAAAGGCAGGAGCATCTGTAAACAATATTACCGCAAGAAAAGAAGAAGCGTACAATCTGAATCATTTAACTCTCATGTTACACTTAATCATGAGGCTCAGGTTGATGATGCTATGTCCAGTGGCTCTCTTGCAAACAATTTTGGGAGTAATGCAACTACTGGTTGTCACGAGTCAATTCAAAATGGCTATTCAAATGGTCCAATGAGAGGAGATGGATTATGCAAAGTTAATGAAAATTATTGTTTTTTACTAACAGATAATCTGATGACTTTTTTTGACACGGGCATTGAACCAAATCATGATAGTCATATGCATAATGGTGACTCGGATGATTCTAGTGGTGTTACAGAAGTTGAATATCCAAGTCTTTTGAGCTTCTCAAGTAAGGATTATATAAATTGTGTTTTGAATACAGAAGAAACGATTGATAATATTCCTGATTCACAATTGCTGGATTCTGATGAAGATGATCTAGAAGATTGCTCATTTGATGGTGACCTGCTTGATGATTGCCACTGTGAAGATGACTCGTTTGATGGTGATCAGCAGTATGTTTTTCTCTCTGAAGATGACTCATTTGATGATGAGCAGCAGGATGTTTGTCACTGTGAAGATGACGAGGAGTCAATTTCAATCTCACACCTTGACCCTGTTCATCTTTTTGAAGAGGAAACTATTTGCATCTTAAATACAGAAGATCCAGAAATACCATGCAATGATGATATTTTCATGCTGAATCATTCATCTCCTTCAGCTAGACCCCAAAGTGATACAGAATCTGTTGACCTGGAATCATCTTTTACTCAGTCACAAATGGATGGTCCAAATTTATCTCCCAAGTTTGATTCTGCAACTCCACATGTTGATTGCACTCTTATATCTGTATCAATGGGTTATGATCTTTCTATATCAGACCATAACGACTCTAGTGATAGTGACCTATTTTGCTATCCTGATATTGAATATGCAATACCATCTCCTTCTGTTAGACCCCAAACTTCTATGGATTCTATTGACCCCACATCATGTTTTACTCAATCACAGATGGATGGCCCGGGTTTATCATCTGAATTTGAATCTGCAAGTCCACATCTTGGTTGCACTCTTAAATCTGTGTCGGGGGATCATAATCCTTCTATATCAAACCATAACAGTGATAGTGATGTACCTTGCTCTCCTGAAGATCCAGCAGTACCATCTCCAACTGCTATACCCCAAACCGCTATGAATTCTATTGACTTCGCATCATGTTTTACTAAATCACAGATGGATGGCCCAGGTTTATCATCTGAATTTGAATCTGCAAGTCCATGTGTTGGTTGCACTCTTAAATCTGTATCAGTGGATCATAGTCCTTCTATATCTGACCGCAACAGCGATAGTGATTTACCTTGCTTTACTGAAGATCCAGAAATATCATCTCCTTCTGTTAGACCCCAAACTAATACAGATTCTGTAGATCCCACCTCATCTTTTAGTCGGTCACAGATCGATGGTCCAGATTTATCTTCTGATTTTGAATCTGCAAATACACATGTTGATTGCACTCTTGAATCTGTATCAATGGATCACAGTACTTCTCTATCAGACCATAACGGTGATATTGATGTACACGGCTTTCTTGATATTATAAATCCAGAAATACGATCTGCTTCAGTTAGACTCCAAACTGCTCTAGATTCTATTGACCTCACATCATGTTTTACTGAGGATGATCCAGATATTGAAGATCAACAAATGTCATCTCCTTCTGCTACAGATTTTATCGACTCTGCATCATGTTTTGCTCGGTCACAGATGGATGGTCCAGATTTGTCTTGTGAATTTGATTCTGCACATCCACAAGTTGGTAAATATGTATCAGTGGATCATGATCCTTTTATCGCAGATCATAACAATTCCGACAGTGATAATGACCTACCTAGCTTTCCTGATATTGATGCTTTGGTAAACTTTGTAATCCTTTTGTCTGATGTCTACGCCATTCTTTAGATCATTTCTTCTCTTTTAATACTTGTATATTTTTCATTCAGATATGTAAACTGGACTATGAATATGCTCAGGAGTCCTGGATTACCAACGAAGGTGGTTAAGTTAGTATTTCATTCCATTTATGATGAGCATTTTGTGTATAATTGTTAACTCACTCGATTTGTTGTCAATTGAAGTTAAGAGGGGTACGTACGAAAGGTATAAATCGTCGTTAAATAGACTGGAACAGTCTTCATCACAAAGAGCCATGCCATCTCTTGGTGCTTTTGCTGTCTTTTACAGCCATCAGTTCAAATACTATATCAAGAAAACAGAGGTACATTTATTTGTCAACTTTGTTACCAAGGTTAGGTATTTACTGTTTCTTGAATTATATAAAACCAATGAAATTTGTGTTGCAGGTCACAATAGGCAGATCAACAGATGACACAGAAGTTGATATTGATCTAAGAAAAGAAACTCATGCCAACATGATATCTAGGCAACAGGTGAGAATCTTCAAAATTGAAAATTCTACTAATTTAAGGATCTATTGATTCCAGCATGTCTATTTTTGTAACAACATTAATAACTAAATATGTTTTGTAATAAATGTCAACATGTTTGTCTAACCAGGCTACTATAAAGATGGAGAACAATGGGACATTCACTCTTAAAAATATCGGGAAGGGTTTAATTTTAATGAGCGGGATATCAGTTGCTCATGGGCAAGTGGCTGCACTCGGTTCAAGTTGTTTGCTTCAGGTAGTTAATTAATTAATTCACTTGTCATATTTTGTTTTTCTAAATTTAGTAGAATAAAAACAAGTATAGTAATGCATGGTTATGTCTTGATTTGGTAGATAAAGGGAATGGATTTCGTGTTTGAGATGAATGACAGATACGTAAGATGGTACTTGGATAACATTGTGAAGAAAACACAAGGTAAATTTACAACATTTGAATGGTCGGTCAATTGAAACAAAAGTTTACATTTTAAATATACAAATGCTTATACATGAAATTATAAGCAAGTATTACAAACAAGATTTTGCTATATACTTATTTCATGGTTATATATATCCTTCATCCATATCCATCTTGTTTATGCTTTTATGAAGGGTGAGTATCCAACTCAACCTGCTGCAACGTTTTGAGTATTTTAAACCAGTCTGTTGATTTTTAGTCTTTTTGATGGTGTTATGACTTAAAAGAGTGAATCATGAGAATATCTGGCTCTCTCTCTCTTTTTTTTTCTCTTCTTTTTTTTTTCTTTTTCTTTTTTTTTTTTATATATTTATGCGTTAGTGTGCGTATGGAACAAATGTTTACATCATGTAATAAGTGAACTTTTTCTGCCCCTAGCTAATCTTTTAAATTGATATATCACCGTTCAAAAGAAAATTGTAATAAGTGAAATCATTTTGCATTTTTTCGTATTCACTTTGTAAATGTTTTGGAATGTACAAAGATCAACTTATATACTTATATTTATACAGGAAAAATCTGTTAAGTGTATACTTTATTTTGCTTATCTACATTTTCATGAATAAGTATGTTAGATTTCCATGTTGTTTCTGATTACCCGTGACTGTTGATTAAAATCTTGTTTGACGTGGAAACTAACATATATACCCGAAAATGGTTATTCACATGAGGAAGCACCAATAGCAACGAAACTTTGAGTTTGATAATTTTCATGTATTTGAGACTAGAGAATTTTGAGGATTTTTGTGTTTTTGAGAACTAGAAAAGTGGTGTGGAACACCGTTACACCTCTAAAATGAAAATAGCTCATGTGCTGACATGACGTCACGTATCGAAAATCTTCCCTATTTTGTAGCTCTCCGCTACACATAGTCTCAGTGGTGCTAACCTATCTTGGCCTTTTTTAAGTTGTGCTAACCTATCTTTTGACCTAGTTTGAATGACTAATTTAAGGTGACCCAAATTAAAATATTTACATTTTATATTTTCTCAAAGCAGCCGGAGGTCTTACCGGAAGCAGCCTCTCTATTCCTTCAGGGTAGAGGTAAGGCTGTCTACATCTTACCCTCCTCAGACCCTACCATAACTTTGTTATCGGTGGGAATTACTGAGTACGATGATGATGATGATTTTTTTCTCAAAGCAACCCATTTTTTTTAACAATGGGTCATGATTGGCACCTCTGCACAATACCTATTTATAGTAACTTATGAAGGGCAAAATGGTCCAAAAGAACTCTCCAATGGCTTTATAACGACAACTTTTTTTTTCTAATGGTAATACATGATTATTAACTCATTCGAAAAACTTAGTTTCGGTTAAGCAGTTCCTTTTCCAAAACACATAACCGGTTCCTAACCTACCGAATTAGTTAAACATTGGTTTTTCTAATAACTGGTTATTAGATCGGTTGGCTTCGGACTTTCGGGGTTCTAACTAGTTCAAATATACACCTCTAACTTAAAGACAACATAACCGGACTTTCGGGGTTCTAACTAGTTCAAATATACACCTCTAACTTAAAGACAACATAACCCAAATATCTCAGTTTTTAATTTAGGCCCAAAAGTTTCAATGTAAACTATTTAGTATTTTAACTCTACAAAAATTTAATATTCTCATTTGCCTACAAATTTACTTCGGATTTGAGATTTTAATTTGTGTTTTTTACTTTGATTTTGATTTATACGTATTTCAATCAATGGATTTGTAACACAAGAGTACTCAAATAGTCTTCAAAAGAAATATAGTGATAAACGTTTATACAACGGAAGTTGACGAAGAAAATTATAAAAGGAGTTTAAAGAGTTTTCAAAAACTCATCAAAATGTAATACTACAAAATCAAATACAATCTATTATGAAAACGAAGAAGATACATTGACCAAGTACAAGTTCTTTCTATTTCTCCATGTCACGTGTCATGAGCGTTTCATTCTTTTACAATGAAAGTTCACCAACACTTTAGCACATCGTAAGGTATCACGTGCCGTTAGAGTTCATCTTGCTTTTTATTTTTTGAGTGGATATTTTATATTGACAAAAAAATCATCAAGCTAATAAAACAAATAACATATAACGTCGGTTGTATTTTTTACGCATCATATAGAGAAACTTAACGAAATCATCTTACATCTCTGTTACGTTGTTTGATCAGTTTTCTATTATCATCTCTAATATTTTATTATATGCTCAATATTTTGCCATCTTTATTATGTAACGGCTATCATTTCTCGATCTTCATTTTTCTATTATATTAATTCAGTATTTTACAATAACGTTGGTCAAAGTTTAACATAATATTTTAAATTTTAATTGCTACCGAGTCATCCAAAATATCCATATTTTATTATTTTACTTATATATAGAATTCTCCCGTGTATACTTACCTAACATTTAATGAAAGTGTTAAAAAGTAATATATATTAAAATAATAATATAATTTTTATAACAAATCGTACAAGATTCTGGTTTTGCATATTTGATCGTTACCAAACATATATAATTTTATATAGGAATGGTTACATCTGTTGATAAAGCAATTAAACTAATATAAGAGCATACAGAGTAAGGACAGGAGAAAACCGGTATCGGATGGAAACACCGTCCCCAGCTTTTTCCATATCACTATTAACCGTTTTTCGTGAAGTATTCAACATGGTGTGGGTGGGTGGGGGGGTTAGAGAAATGCAAGAAGAAAATTGAGGAAGGCAGGGAAAATGGGATATAAACTGATCCGGAAGAATCGAGATCACTCTGTGTGCTCTATCAACCCAGTTGATAAATTTGTTAAACATGTTTCCTACACACCTTAATATAATACCGTAGGGCGTGGGCTAGATACGCTTTGGTGTTTGATAAAAGAGTACTTTCTCATATAGAAGAATTAACCAAAAACAAGCACATAATCTAGTTTTTTAAAATTTCTGTAAGTTGATAAAATTATAAGAGTTTGATGTCCCATGCCCATGTGATTCGTGATGATGCCCATCACCCGGATCATGAAACTGATTCAATAAATGATGGGTCCTCATGTTGCTCCCCATTCACAAAGCACACATGGACCTCGTTCCACCCGACCCGTACCCATCTTAATTTTTATATCTAAGCTCTTAACGTTCTTTTATTGCTCCCTTTAATAGGGTATTTTATATAACTTGCATGTGTGTACGTGCAACTTTTTTCCCAGCAAAATTATACTACATATAAAAGGAAATCTAAAACTACAGTAAAAAAAATTGTGGTCTAATCAGTGGCTACCATGTGATAACTACTAAGTTTCTTTTTTTTTTAAATCTGTTTTAGAATGTATTGATTTGAAATTAGGTGAAGTTACAAAAATGGAAGCTCGTGTAGTGGTTTTGTTGTGTTGTTGCAAGTTCGAGCCTCTTTCAGGAGCCTTTTGTTTTGTTTTGTTTTAGTATTTGTTTATTGAAAGTAATAGAAGTAACAAAAAAAGAAGCTGTTGTTGTGGTATTGTTGTTGCAACTTGCAAGTCTTGCGCTCGAGCCATCTTGAAGCCATTTTTTTTTTGTTTTTTTAAATATAAATAGATTTTTGTATTTATAGATTTCATACTTATCAAGCAATAAAAAAGTAATGTGGTGTGGTGTTTTGTTTTTTAATTTGTTTTAAATACGTTAGTTTGAGGAATTATTTTTTTGGTTTAGTTTTGATACCGTAAAGAAAGTTGCCGATACCAACCGAGTTTGCGTCAACTTAAGGAAACGACGTCCGGGTGTAACCAATACAGAACTGCCCAGCATGTCCTGGCGCGTTCTAGTTAGTTTTAAAGAAAATGAGAACGAAATGGTCAAAGTGCAATAATTCAATAAACCACTAGTCTCATGATCAAGTTTTGTGATGAAAATCTTATATTGTGTATGAATGTCAATAAGGTTTTCTTTTGCCAATAAGGTTTTCTTTTGCCCATATTATTGACTTATTGTTAGTATTTTGTCAATGGCAATAACACCCATGCTATCTTCTTTTGTTGAATTCCAAGTACATTTTATGAAGGTATAGTTATTTAGTTTGAAAAGGTCAAACTTGAAACTTGCATTTACTTATAGTAAAATAATGTAAATACTTTATACAGAATGTTTACAATAATAGCTCTCCTCGGATATACAATAAAAATCAGACTTCAACTTATGACGGAAGATGAATCTTCAACATGGTTTAAACAAGTAGAGTCCAATATCAATTATCAAGTAACCCAAAATTGGACGTAACTCATGCAAAGTCAGTACATATGTAACCGACTATTGAACACATAAATATGTCCTACACATGACCCAAGCCCACCCGACCCGGCCCATTGCAGTCTTAACTAGTAACTTGTAAGCACATAACATGTTATTTAATAAAATTAAACAAATATAGCAATACCATACTTAAATTAAAGAGAATAAAATTCTTGTTTTTGTGATGGTTTTTTTTTAAATATTAACATATAAAAAATTTATGGTCGTTAAAATGTTGTAGGGATAGTTGGTTTAAAATAAAGGACAAATGTGTAACTATTTAATAAGTTAACAAACTTACCATTAAGTTGAAGGACCATTATCGCAAATATTTTTCAAACTAAATTATTTAACAAACTGTACATAATGAGGAAAGACCATATTAACCCTAAATTTTTAAAATTGTTTGCATTAGTGATTGTAATTTATGTAATAGTGATTGTACCTCTTAAAATATAAGAGAGGTTCCTAACTCGTGTATATTATATATATATATATATATATAGTAGAGATAGATATTATAATTATATTTTTAAATTATTTAATTATTCTCATAAAATTATTAAAAGTTCGTGGTTTAGTAATCAAATATACTAAGAGAGGTTCCTACTTAGTAATAGACTTGTTTATTGTCGTGGTTTAGTAATACTTGGTTTATGAAGCTCATACTTGAGCTTCTTGATGAGCTGCTACATAGACTCATTCTCATTTAAACTCGAGTTAATTTAAGTTTTTGATGAATTGGTCTCGAACAACTCATGATTTATACAAAGTGTACTTATACTTGGATTATATAAGTGATAAAAGTGAAAAAGAAGTTGGGCCAATAGGCTTAATGTAATACTTTAAAAAGACAAAACAAATAAGAACACATTTATTGGGCCTCTCGTATTTAGCTCTACAAAATCTAACACCAATCCAACCTTGAAATCCTTTTTACCTTTTGTCCTTAGTAATCCACAAAATTTATATAAAGTGTACTATCCCAATTAAAACCCAACCAATTTTTCCTCTTTCAAAGGACAGGTTAAACATTGTACTAGATACGAAAACATTAAACATTTAAGCTTAGGATCCAAAGTTTGTATCATATTTCATCACCTTGCTAAAAATAATTAAAATTCATCAATCCATTTCTGTACAAAAAAAATTAAAGAAGCCCTCTGACAACCAGACTCTGCCCAAATCATAAAACACCCACTCACTCATTTTACCCAAAATACTCGCTTCCAAGATTCACTCCCAAATTCAAAAAATGAATCTATTCCAATTCAATTTCCATTTTTTCATCATTTTCACTCAACTCTTTTTTCATGCCTACTCCCTCACACACTGGGAAGACATACAATTCCGAAACGGTGTCCTTTCGAAATCGATCAGCCCGGGCTCCTGCCTATCCTCATGGGACTTCACCTTCGACCCATGCGACTCGCTCTCGACCGATAAATTCACTTGTGGCATCCGATGTGACAAAACAATGTCCGGCATTGCTAGAATAACCGAAATCACACTCGACCAAGCTGGTTACTCCGGTTCACTCAATTCCTGTTCATGGAACCTTCCTTACCTTCAAACATTAGACTTAACAAACAACTACTTCAACTCGTTCTCAAGACTAACTCGTTTGAGTCGACTCAGTGTGTCAACCAACTCGCTCACCGGGTCAATCCCAAACTCGGGCGGGTCCTTACCCAACTCACTCCAAGAGCTTTTACTTGACAACAATAATCTCACTGGGCCCATCCCACAATCACTTAACAAATTAAAAAATTTAAAAAGGCTCAAGCTTCAACAAAACCAACTCAGTGTCGAGTTCCCTGAGTTGACTCAACTCGGTACACTAAACTTCCTTGACGTCAGCAACAATTTTATTTCCGGCGACCTTCCGGCGGCTCTTCCGGCCAACTTAATCGAACTGACGATGAGAAACAACTCACTAAAAGGTAATATTCCGGCGAGTTTAGTAGTAAGTTCCGTTTATCTTCAAGTACTGGACTTAAGCTACAACAATCTCACCGGTTCTCTACCGCCGGAGCTTTTCACACACCCGTCATTACAACAACTAACCCTGTCACACAACCAGCTCCAACGGGTTCTAATTCCGGCTAATTTAAACCGGAATAGTATCAACAACAGCGAGCTAATAGCAGTTGATTTAAGCAACAATAATATTAATGGGTTTCTACCCGGGTTCATGGGTTGGATGCCGAAGCTATCGGCTTTAAGTTTGGAGAATAATAAGTTTTCCGGCGTGATTCCGACGCAGTATGCGGTGAAGGCGGTGACGGAGGGTGAGTTGGGTGTGGGTCCGTTTGAGAGGTTGCTGTTGGGTGGGAATTATTTGTTCGGGTTGATACCGGGTCCGTTTTTGCAGTTGAAGTCCGGGTCGAGTGTGACGATCCGGTTAGGGGATAATTGTTTGTACGAGTGTCCCGAGAGTTTTTACTTTTGTGATGGCGGGGTGCAGAAAAGTTTGATGGAGTGTAAGACTTTTAGTTTTACTCCGGTTATTCCATCAGATTAATTTTTGTAGGGCAAGTTTATTTGTATTTGTGTGATGTATAATTCCAATTTATATTATTTTTATAATTATAATATATTTTAGTGTGAAACTATACATGTAAAGTTAATTAATTACCGCAAATAGTCCCGGTTGTTGCCAAAAGTAACAAGTTTGTGTCAAACACTCACAGGTAGCAAGTTTGGGGTTAATGGTGTAACTAAATGTTATTCCAGCCTTTGGCTATCTATTATGGAGCGGCGAGTGGCTGGCACTAGCCATGTCGGTGGTGAACACCACAACGGCCATCCGTGAGTGGAGCCATGAGCGAGCAGCTGCGAGTGTAGTCACAGTGGCTCGTTGGGAATAGAATGTGTTGGGGGGCGTGCATGTGACCGTTGAAGCTTTATTTATTTTTTATTTTTTGCTTTCTATATATACCTACATAACAAACACTTTTACATACCAAAAAACCTACAAAAAATACTCACTCATTCAACTCATTTCTCTCCAATACACCAAATTACAAACCAAAACTGCAATGGAATTCCTTTTTTTCGTCCGACTCTTCAAAGGAAGACGATCTTATTTTTGAAGCCGGGAGAATATGGTTAACTTGTTGGTTGAACGGTTCCAAGGACGACAAAGAGTAATAAGACAACCACCTCTTCGTCATGATCGAGTGGGCGCTAATGAAACTTTGGTACGCCACTATTTTAGCCCCGATCCCCTTTCTGACGAAGAACATTTTAGGCGTCGGTTTCGAATGAGTAGACAACTATTCATGCATTTATCAAATGATTTGTTGGATCGGTATCCTTTTTTTCAACAAAGAGAAGATGCAAGACGTAGACCAGGTTTCACAACCATCCAAAAATGTACGACTGCTATTTTTTCAACTAGCTTATGGAATTTCATTAGACGCAATAGATGCATGTACCTAGAAATGTCTGAAAAAGTTTCGCGAGACTCATTCATTTTTTATGTCAAGGTATACATATATACATATATGTCTCGTTCAGTATATTTTATATATTGTCCGAGAGTTTACTTGACAATGTTTATGCATAGGGATCATATCGATTTACTCACAGAGATATTTGCACAAACCAACTTTGTATGATATCTAATGCATATACATCCGCCACTGTTCTCGCCTAAACCATCCCCTTTGATTTTATTACTATATTTATTGGTATAACGTTATTGTCATTTAAAAAAAATAGTTTATATATTCGTTACTTGTTAGCGCCTACGAGCCTTTTCATTTCGGTTTGGCCGAGGTACATAAATTCTCGGAGACGGGAGACGGCCCTGCTATTGATTTCCAGCATGTCTATTTTTGTAACAACGTTTAATATCTAAAAATACTTTGTAATACTGTAAATGTTAACATGTTTGTCAAACCAGGTTACTATACAGATGGTGAACGATGGCATGGATCCGCGCTTAAAAATATCCGGAAGGATTCAGCTTTAATGAATGGAGAATCAGTTGCTCATGGGCAACTGGCTGCACTTGGTTCAAGTTGTTTGCCTAAGGTAATTAATGAATTTAATATGATTTGTGCTACTAGTGATATGTTGTTTTTCTTAATTTAGTTGAATAAAACAAGTAATTGTAACACATGGTTATGTTCTGATTTGGTAGATAATAAAGGGAATGGATGTCATGTTTGAGATGAGTGGCAGATACATGAGACTGTACTTGAATAGCATTATGAAGAATACACAAAGGTAAATTTACGACATTTGAATGGTCGGTCAACTGAATGAAACGAAAATTTCTGTTTTAATTTAGACATGTTTATGCATTGATATTATAAGCAAGTTATACAAACAAGAATTTGATCTTAGTATATTTCAAGGCTATATTTCCCCTCCCAACTATACGAGGCCTGTAAATGAATCAAACGTATCAAACATTGATGAATTGTTCGTGAAGTGTTCGGCTAGAAGTTCGTTTATTTAGTTAAACAAATGAACATGAATAATTTCTTTTGTTCATTTAAATAAACGAACGAACATGAACACACGTTTTGTTCGTACATTTATGTTTGTGAACGTCTATTTATGTTCGTTTATTTACGCTCGTTTATGTCCGTTTAATATTTAGTAAATACATAAGTAGTTGTATTAATATAAATATAAACATACTACGGGCTCATTTAAATCACTAATCATGATGGATATTTTGAATAAATCATGTAAACTTAAACAACTAATTTAGATGTGTTTTTGGATAAATTGTGATGCGTTAGACTTGGTCGTTTGTGCTCATTAATGCTAACTTATGTTCATTTGTGTTCGTTAAGTTTGTTTATATCCGTTTGTGTTTGTTTCTGTTAGTGAACTGTTCGTTTAGATTTTAGACGAGCGGACATAAACAAACATGAGCATGCCTACTTTCTTAATGAATGTGCAAGAACAAAAAATTGTGTTTGATTATATGTCCGTGCTCGTGCTAGATTAAAGTTGAATGAACACAAACATGCCATCGTTCAGTTCGTTTGCAGGCCGTCTATATCCGTCCTGTTTTATACTTTTATGAAGGGTATCCAACTCAACCTGCTGCAAAGTTGTGTATTTTAAACACACCTTGTTGGTTTGAATTAGTCATGAGGTGAGTTTTGGTTTTTTAAATGGTGTTCGCCTACTCCTCTTGGATTTTTGGGTCGAATCGAATTGCATGCACAATCACACTATCAATAGAACTAAAGAATATGAAATAAATAAAAATCTCGATTAAGTTTAAAAGTAATGTACTCAAAGAGTTGGTAGTTTGACCTCTGTCACACCATTGGGATTTAAGTATAAAATAGGAACCGGGGACCAACCGAATGACAACAATGACGAGAATCAAACATGAAGTTAAGGAACTCGAAGAAATGGTTTGGTTTTCAGTTTTGCTTTCAAATCCTGATTTTTTCCCTTTCTCAATTTGCAGCTACCTGACTGTTGCGGTCTACTCAAACAATTAATTTTAAGACTTAAATACCTATAATAAATACGGGTAAGTATGGTCGTCTCCACAAGAACTCAAGGAAAGTGCAAGTTTATTTAATTTATAACTAATTATAATCTAAGCGGACAGACGATGGCAGGCGGTTTTTATGAAAAGATTTAATTAAAACTAATTATTACTTAAAAAGATTTGTAAACAATATTATTTAAAAAGTATTCATTCTAGGTTCGGGTAATGTGTTCCATACGTTAATCACAGATTCTTTAGTCTTTGGTTTTATAATAATTGCTAGTCCTATGGTTTGATTTATGATGACAAACGATACCCTAACCGAATTGTTGACACAAATGCACCCAGACACCACAATTACCAACTCTATGTCTAAGATGATTAACTCAATGATAAGGTTTGATGATTCTAGTCCAATGATACAAGAGCCTAACCCTAAGTGTTGATGGACAACCAAACAAACGTTACACAAATCAATAATCGCAAACTCAAGCTTTAATCAACCAGTTACTAATTAAGCAAGACAAATCATATAAACTTAATCAAGTTATATTCATGAAGCACAAGAATCTGATCATAACAGTATATTACACAAAACCTTAGCCTAGAACGAACACACACGACTAGCCGGACATCGACATAATCGTTAAATCACTTATCTTGATGAACATACGATTGTAGGACAAACCGGAAGCTTCGGGATGGCTGAAAATCGTCCTAGAACACCTCTTCTGCCTCTGGAAGTCGTTATATCCAAAACAAGGTCGAAAAATCGTTTATATAGTGTAAACCCTAACTTTTGTCGATATTAAGCATCTTCGCGTATCGCGAAGTTGCACGTCCTGCATCTTTGAGATACGCGAAGATGCAAGTGACTTCATATTCGAATTCCTCTTGTTGAGAAACATGAAATTCATATATTATGGATTCCGTAACTCATTTTCTAGGCCAAGATATGCCCATTTTATTAAAACACGTTTTCCTGGTAACCCATGTTGTTCAGTTTTCACTTCGGCTTCATGTTTCTCATCCAATCCTCTCATGAATCCTTCTTAACCCTCAATACATGTTTCCCCATGCTTCCATCATCTCGAGGCTTGCTTAATCTTCATCTGGATGGCTCTGAATTAGCTTGTTTGAGCTCCTTAACTTCCAATGTCTTGACACATAACAACGCTTGAAGTAACAATGTTCATTTAATTATTTAACTAAATATAACTAATTAATATATAATAATAACTAACTTTTACCCAACCATCACTACCTCATCGAGTGTGGTAATACTCTTCCGTTTCAAATTTTACGTTGTTTTCATTCAGTTCTGATTCTGTTTGGTTACTTGTGGATTTTGCAGCCAAGAAAAAAGCCGAGAAAGAGAAAGGTTCTCATTCCAGCTGCTCCTTTTATTCGAACTGCGAGATGTCTTTATCTATATACTTATGTTAACTCATTTTAATAAAAATATTGTTAGAAGTTCATCAAATGCTAAGATTAGCATAGAATCTTCTTTTTCATCTGGCATTAAGTAAAGTAAATAGTAATATATAAACTCTAATAACTAGCTCAAACAACATATGTAAGGTAAGAAATTCATCCAATCGTTACACTTTACAATAAATGTATATTACACATCCCAAATCTTTTGTAAAAAAAACATGTAACACTATCAATTTAGTTATATCTTTCTCTTTTGAATTGGAACTGTCAGTTTTTAAAGTTCATGAATTGTATCAATGCACTGAAGGTTTGACTCGAAGATGACTACACTAAACTTAATAGTAAGAAATCTTAAGAGAACTAATGAGTATTTTGCAATTAGAAATATTTTACCATGTTTCAGCTCAAATTTGAACTTCAAAAATTCTTTAATGAATATCTGGTCTCAAATCTTCCAAGTACTACTTGTGTAATCAATAATATCCTAGTATAAAATTTTGTGCTACTTTTTATACGTAGTATATTGTGACATTAACTATGGATTGATCAGGTATGGGAGATAAGCAACTACATTGCCCCTGAAATCACTCGCTGGCAAGCCGAAGCTCTGCAAATCCTTGAAGAGGTATAAGTTTTATAATTTTATTATATATCCAAAACTTATAGCAATCTTTAATTTGCAAAACTGTCTGTTAAATCCCATTTTTTTCAGAAGATCACATAATTCAGTTTTTATTCGAATGACATTTTCTTCGGTGAACAAGTATTAGGAGTTGGCACGCCGGCTTGGAAAGAAAGGTCAGCGATGTTAGTTAGATAAATTAGAGAATTGTTGTACTCGGCCTTTTCGGGGCGGCTTGAAATCGAAAAAACATATCTATAATAGATATAACCAGACCCAAACAAAAACCGATGGTTTGATTTTATGTTTTTGTAAACCGAATTTTCTTCACAATGTGTCGAACAGAAGTGAAACAAACATGCATTTGTATATTTGTGTTTGGGATATGATCTATATTTTTTGAGGTTAAAGTAACAAACAAGATGAAAAGTCATTTGGTCTAATCCATTATTGAAATAAGAAACATGGAACCTTAATAACTTAGAAATATATGTATCCGACAAAAGTTATCTCATATTCGTCTTACATGTGTTTATGAGTTTCAAATATTTGCAGATTATTTTAATTAAATTCCAAGTTATTCTCTAGAAGAATGAATTCTTGGCATAATGAAAAATGGAGCAAGTGGGAAAGGAGCAAGAGGAGGATCTTGACTGCAGACAGTTAACTTAAAATGACCCCTTTTTTTTTTATCGTATAACCGAAAAGTTTGGTGAGCGAAAACGACACATTGATTTGTGTATATATATATATACTTGGTAAACTAGGGTAAGCTAGTCATGTATTATACGCGTTGATCAATCTAAATAAGTTGTTTAGTATGTTTAATAATAACATAGTTAAATTTGTATTATTATGTCAATACACACATGTATATCAAAATTATTTGCCTCTTATAGCTATACTTAACATAGTATTGTATGTACAGGACGAGCTTTCAGTAGTTACAACCAAAGCATTGGACCCATTAGTAACCCAAATTTGGCATTGAAATGGCTGCAATGAGACGTGTACCATGGGGCACACGTGAAAGTGTGGGCAATCAATCAGAGGAAGCCACGAGCTGTGTATATATGAAACTTAAAAGTATTGTGCTAAGACATTATTTTTTAAAATCAGAGTAAGTCGCGAGTCGTGCATATTAAACTTAAAAGTATTGTGCTAAGGCATTATTTTTTACAAATTTGTTGTATTTGCATGTATGTTACAAACATAAAAATGATTCTAGATGGTGGCCTCCCTGTACTTGGATGCCATCTTTGTTCAGTTTGTTTCCAGTTCTTTTTAGACAAGGTGAATAGCCTTATTTCATATTTAGGTAATGATATTATTGATGTGCATGCCCATTGGTTTATAATCTTATTTTTTCTTGCAGATATCTGAACCAGAGCTCAACAAATATGTTGATATATTTTATTTTATTGTTACGATAAAGTTAATATCTTTGTTATTATAATTTCATTTAATTATAAGTTGCTCTGATCAGAGATAAGGAGCCGGAGCTGCTAGTTACTCAATGTTTGCGAGTCATGAGATAAGCAAAGCAGAAGCACTATTAAAGGTTTGTGATTAACCTGGTGTCTCATTTTCTCTTCTAAAACTATTTGAAAAGTCTTGATTCGCATTTGAAGTTTTGTTGTTTGCAATGTTTTTAGCATGTTATGTACAGGTTATTCTATCCCCGGTTGACTCGGTGGCAGATACATATAGTGCACCACTACCTGTAGGAACACCTTTTGAGTTTCGACGAATCCTAGAGCTCAAGGTTTGGTTGTTTTTATTTGATATGTTTTTAATGTCAAATACAATTTTAAAAAATCTAGTATTATTTCCGCCTATGTTATCAGTCATTAAGATATCTGGCTATATCCATCATTTTACTCTTTACTTTTTTGATAGTCTGACTTGTTATTTGCTACAACTTATGTCATTCTTGGACTTCCATACAGACAAAGGATCTTAAAGGCCTATCATTTGATCTGCTTGTTCCCGATATGATGGTTAATGCATGTATACGGTCAACTCTCGAAAATGGTATCATGCTCTACTTCCTCTTCTTCTTTACTGGAAATGTATGCTGGTCTTACTTTTTATCATGTATTTGCCTTTTGAAAGTTAATCGGGCTTTCGAATTCTGAATTATTCTGAATATTTCGTTTGGGTAAAACTCTTCCTGTTTTAGAGTGGAAAGACAACTGCACAGCAAACAAGAAGGTACAAATGCAGACGTTTCTTTTAGGAGCTTAAGAGTTTACTTAAGATACCCATTTTGTAGGTTTATGCATATTTCTTTTATGCAACAAAACATCCCATCTTTTAGCCCACCACTTCGATATTTAAATAAAAAGTATATAAATAATTCAAAGTGTCCATATTGTTTACATATTTTGTAGGAGCCGCTACTGTCAAACACGAATTATAAAAAAGATTCCGTTCGCACCTAATCCGCTATTGTTAATAGCGGATTACGTTATACCCGTTACTAACCCAGTTAACAACTAACTAACCCTACTAACCTAACTAACCTAACTATAAACAACCAAACTAACCCCACTAACCTAACTAACCCTACTAACCAAACTAACCTAACTATAAACAACCAAACTAACCCCACTAACCTAACTAACCTAACCAACCTAACCACAATTCTCTAACAGTAAGCTTCTTCTTCTTCTCCTCTCTTTCTCTCTCTTAAATCACTATGGCTACCCTGATCAGAGAGTCTTTTAGTCGACACCGAATCATCGAAGGTGGTGTTTCTAGCGGCGCTGACGCCTTCTTTAGGACACTCCGGATACCAAGAGAAAACTTGTTATAATCATTTTGAAGTAAAAAAAGTAGGAAATAATATTTTAAATTACTTAAATCAAGATAAATAAATTTTTTTTGAACGGCTTAATTGTTTTGAAGCTAAATGACATTAAATATCGTAAACTAGATAACAAAGGAAAAAAAAAAGAAGATGTTTTGTCAATCTTAATCGCTCCATTTTGAGCGTTACCTCCTTACCGGAGGTCATCGAAATAGACGTGGAAAAACAGGCGGTTTGTCAAAAAATATTGTTTAATTTTAGAATATAAAATCTTTTAAAAGTGATTGTATTCACCCGTCATAATATAAAGCTTTCAGCCTGTATATTTTAGGTTGGTAGCATATAGATATAGGAAATTTAGGAACCTGATAAAGCCGTACCCAAGAATTCAAATAGCAAAACTAACATTTATTATGGTACTAGTTTGACCCCGTGTTACGATGATTTATTTAGGTTCTTGTTTTTAATTGTTTTGTTATTTTATATTTTGTAATTTTTAGTTTTAACTATTAACGTAGTTTTGTTTTGATTTAATACGTATATATTCGTTTGTTACGTGTATCATATTTTTTAGCGGTTGGGCTCTTTCAATTGAGACGTGCAGACTTTTTATATTTTTAACGAACGAACATAAACGAAAAAAAACATGTTGAGTTTTTAAAATGAAAAACACAAATATTTGTCTTATGAAAATGGGCAGTTGATGTAGATGACGATGGTTGTTGATGCAAGAGAGAGGAGGTTGACGATGGTGGGTGGTAATTGAAAGTTAACTGGTGATGGAGATGATAAACTGGCGGTGGAGAAAGAGGAGTTAAATAGGGTTTGATGATAAAAAAGTTTCACAAATAAATAAGATGTTATAACTCCGAGTTTGGTGAGACCCATGACCTGCAAAAATTATTGTCTTATGTTTAAGGGGTTATTTCACAAATAAATGAGATGTTATAACTCGTTTAAGGGCTATACGGATTTGGTGAGACCCATGACCCGTGAAAATTATTGTTTGATTATGAAAGATTTTCATAAATAAATGAGATATTATAACACATTTAAGGACTATCGGGGTTTGGTGAGAACCATACTCGCGAATTCGGATAAAACGCATGAGAAACTTTAAATCACAAATCAAGCAATCTTGTGGCTTGAGAGGGAGTGGATAGCAATCAGAAAGTGACACATAAGATTTTTGATAGATATTTATATAGATAGATAGATTAATTTAATAGTGAAAATAATCTATATATATCTCTTAACAATACTAATATATCTTCATCTTTAATACACATAAACGAAACCTCCGTACATTCTCTCAAGCTACCATATTGTTTTATTTGTAAATGGAGGTTTCTCATACATTTGACCCGAATTTACGAGTATGGGTCTCACAAAACCTAGATAGCCTTTAAACAGGTTATAACATCTCATTAATTAAAAATTAATCTTATCAAATATTTCATATGAAAATCCTAAAATAGGGATATACTAAAAATTAATATCCGTTTTTTAAATATATTATTTATAATTAAGAACAATTTTATAGTAAAAAAAAGTAAGCGAGCCATGGGTTTCACCAAACCTAAATAATTTTAAACCGGTTATGACATCTCATTTATTTGTAAAATCAATTCATCATCAAATTTTAAGTATATTATTGACTTTCTTACCATAAATAAAAATAGAATCCAAAAAAAGATATAAATATTAAAAATAAATAATATAAAACAACCCCTATAATACGTGAGATAAAAACTAGTATTAAATATAACTAATGAGGTTATGGTAAAACTCAATTGCAAGGGAAAATGTAAGGAAAGCAGTCAAATGAAATAGATGACAAATTCAGCATCATACACTATCACACTAGTACAATGTTTTAAAAATCGGTATTTTACTTATACTGGATTTGATTCAAAAATAGTTTAACCGGTTGAACCGGAATGTATCAGGAGGTTCAACCGGGTTAAATAATTTACCTTGTAATTCCATATAAATACACTTTCAACTCAAAAAATAACCCAAATTACATTAATAAACATCACACTTGAACCAAATATCACACATGAACAATGGTCAAGTCAAATAGAAAGTTTATACTTTGTATACGAAATTAGTCAATTACAAAATATGTAAATAAACCAGCATAGATTTGCATGATACAAAATTGGTTGATTAACTAATCTTTGTTTATTGTGTTTACTCGTTTCAATTTTCTAGTCATTTTTAAAAATATGGGACGTAAAAAACATAAAAAATCTTTTGGATTTAAAATTGGTTTGCCGGTTTAAACCGGTATATTGGTACAATGTTCTAGCGAACCGTCCAAAAATACCGGTGCTCTAACGAAAATCCGGTATAACCGGTTCAGCACCGGCCAGTACGTACCGGTTTTTAAAACACTAAAGTGCTGTTCATTAACCGTTCAAACCCAAAATGCAACAAACGAGTGCCGCTATTTATATAACTTTTACACATAAAACAAAAATAGTTACAATCATAAAATTGTAAATCATTAAACATCTGGAAAATTGTATAACTTTTGACTAAACAACAAACGTAGAAAGAACATCACACTAAACATCTTGAAAATGTTACTATCTCCTCTCATGTTTACACATCATGCTGACAATTGTCATACGTATATAACAAATAAGTACGAGATACTGTCTGTGTAAATCATTAAAATTATTGGTTTCTCATGTAGATCCACCCAATTATTCTCGTCATGTTCGAACAAAAACAATTTTAGTACCAAAAGCATAGCTATGATAATAGAGAGATCGGGTTCTTGAAGCTAAAACAGATAACGCTTGTAAAAAGCAATAGTAAAAGAAGAAGCACGAGCGTTAATAAATCGTAAAATAATCAAACTCTAGTGAAATTCAACGTTGTAGTGGATACGTGATGGAGTTCGGTCAGTATACCTGCGGTTTGTTACGATGCCTGTACAGTACGGCATGCGCTATAGCAATCAAAAGTGAATACCCAAATTTAAAGTTGAAATATGATCAATACGACACCTCAATTTTGCATATCGAAACATAAATACAAAAACATGTGGTGACGGTATATTCGGAAATCATGAATTGGTTACTTCTAATATATATCATGTTAAGGATGGCATATCCCAAGTAGAGGTGTGCACAGTAACGTTCTTTAATGTTCTCGTTTTCTTCTATGAGTGGTAAATTAATAAATATATCAATAAAGGTTGTAGGAAATGAGTCACGATTTTATTAAACAATATCAATAAAATAAATAATCTCTTTATACAAATTTGGGAAATTGTATTGCATATACCGTATACAAATTTAAACGAGAATAACAACAAATATAACACGCACACACACACACACATATGTCTTGATTCATACCGAAGTCCCTAACTTATGCTCGAACATGTAATTCTTTGACGAGTTGAAGCTGGACCGAAGCCGAGTTGATCATCGTGTTGAAACCGCACCGGAACCGCGCTCACATCATCTAGCTCGTGTTTACTAAGACCCGAGCATCACCTCCAAGTCAGGTCTTCGTATGTCCCTTCGCTTGGTGAACCCCTTGATCACCCGAAACCATCTAGCTGCAAGACTGAACAAACTATGGTTTCCGATTGTGGCTGAGGATTTTTGTTAAACAGAGGTCCCTTAAAACAAATTTCAGGCCATCTTCGCGAGCCCGCTTGTTTCCCAGGGTACAACAGCCGAAGTAGTATGTACTGCCGGGATTACCCTAGCACCCGAACTATATTTGTAACGAGATATCGGGATCAAGAGAGAGAAGAGAGTTGGAATTGAGAACACGAACTGGTTTGCGTTGTGTGGTTGGGTCGAGTGTGACATGTGTCGGTGCATACGAGATGTTACTGATTTGGGTTTTCGGTGTTAGTGTTGTGGTTGTTGTATCTCAAATGCTCCCACACACTTTCTATTTATAGCAAGGAAGTGTGATGTGTCATCGGGCATATGTCACTCACAGAATTGAGGTGAGCTCAAGCGCTGACACATGGCGTGTTGACTCATCTCAATTACCGATACATGGCAGCTGGTGGCACTCAACTCTTCAGAAGGCGACATGTAGGCTGCTAATTTATCATTGGACAACGACAAGTGTCACACTACCCAACCCTACTACACAAAAATAATAAGGCGGCTCTCGAACGTTCTACCAATGTGGGACAAACCCATTTCTCTTTTTACCAGTGTTCAAGTTCTCAACTACACACTTTTTAGTATCGATATCGTATTCATCTTTACTCATTGGACCCGTTAATAATTATTTTATTTGTAACATATACTAATAATTATTATTAGACATTAGTCCAAAAACTTCCAACAAAGGTAACGTTCTTTTTGTATTTAGTCTGAGTGGTCATAACTACTATCGTATGAGAAGTCTTCTTCCAAAATTGGTTCATAACCAAAATTCTTTCAATTTTACTATATGATACTGAGTATGAAATTTTCAATAGAAAAAGCGTTCTCGTGTACGTTTTTGCACGTGCATTATTTTTATTAAGTTCATTTAAAAAAAATCGTTTTGTGATATAAATAAAATCAATTTATGTCCATATAGTATAGGTATAAGCATAAATAAAATCAATATATGTAATTATTTGTTTTACTTGTAATTTTATAATTTAAATCATCCCATATATTACACAGGTTCTAAAGCTGGTTAATTTATATATCTCTAATAATGGTTATTAATATATCGTCAATAAAAACAACTTAGATTTAGCCACCTTCGAACCCATATTCAACTTTTGTTGATTGTATGATCATCTTAGAACTTAAAACTTACTATTGATGTCAACCTAATAATATGAGAAAGCATCGATTATATTGAATAATAACAATTCTATATAATAATCAATTCCCAATCAACAATTAAAATGAATCACACATGATGAATTTAATTGTCTCTCTTATTAACCATAATAGTACAACTCAAAAACGGATTACAATCTCATAACCATAATCACAATTTTAATTAGGTTATATATATACCATGACTCGGTACAATTAGAGATGGACTCGAACTTCTCATTAAACAAATAAATAAAACCCACATGTTATTTGCTAATCTAATTAGCTATCATAAATTTACAAATCTTTTAGTTTATCCCTTTAATTAATTGACTTAATTTCATAACTCAAAATTAACCCACTTCAACCAACCCGACACCATCTTGTGTTTGAGAGGGAATTGCATCCAACTTATAACATTAGAATAAAATTTTGATATGATATGGTTGAAGCGTCGGTTGTTGAATTCAGACTTCGGAGCTACGCAAGTCGGTTCTAACCTTTCACGATTCTTTTCTAAAACCACAACATAAGAAAACTCGTTAGAACAAGACTACGATATCCCTCTAACACTCAAGTCTGTATTTAATATATACAGATGTAAATCACATTTAGTTGAGTGATAGCTCTAAACATGAAATTGTAGCCCGTTACTACACATTTATCCAGGGACGGATTTATTTAATTGAGTACCGGGTCAAGCGAACCAGGTGTTTTTCGAACCGTAGTGGAGCATTTAATAGCGACTTTTTTAGCGAACCAGGTGTTTTTCGAACCGTAGTGGAGCATTTACTTGACCCGAACCGTTAAACCAATCCGAATTGTCAACCCGACCCAATTTTTTTATACGCGTTCTTATATATTTAGAGCATCTTAAAATAGCGAACCAGATAAAAAAAAATTCTAAATCCGTCACTGCATTTATCCACTTTAATATAGTTTAGTGACACATGCCCATCATCTACTAGATAAAAAGAAACATATAGATGGTGTAAAATGATGTACAAATCACATCGATCCCCTTGGTTTAGTACTTTAGTTATGCTACCGACGAGATATTTATCGAAAAACCTAAAAAGCTCTAAAAGGTGGGTGGAGATATTATTGTTCCATCTTATTTCTAAAAATATAAATGAAAAATTTGTATACGGTAAGTCAAATAAATTGATAACACCCAACTTCAGTTTTCAAGAAAACGATTATATAATTTATATACAAGCCCTTTCAAACCCGGTGTGCCCGCTCAACTTGTATATATACCACCTTATTATCTCACTCTAGGCAACAACATCCAACAAGTTGCAACTAATTATCTCATATCTACACACTTCATTCAATAATGGATTCAATCCAAATCCCAGTATCGGTTTACGCCGCGATCTGTCTCTTGACTGCCTTCTTTCTCATCTGGCTCCGCCGAAAACCCCTTCCCCCGGGGCCAATGGGGTGGCCAATCATCGGCAACATGCTGATGATGGACCAACTCACCCACCGTGGGTTAGCCAAGTTGGCTAAAAAATACGGTGGCATTCTCCATCTCAAGATGGGATTTAGCCACACCGTGGCGGTGTCATCGCCCGAGATGGCACGCCAAATACTTCAAGTTCAAGATCACATATTTGCCAACCGTCCCGCCACCATTGCCATCACTTATTTAACGTATAACCGAGTGGATATGGCGTTTTCGGACTATAGTCCCTTCTGGAGGCAGATGCGGAAGCTGAGCGTCATGAAGTTGTTCAGTCGCAGACGGGCAGAATCATGGGATTCTGTCCGTGATGAGGTGGACTCCATGGTGAAGTCCACCGTTGTAAATACTGGTGCCCCGGTAAACCTGGGTGAGCTTGTGTTCGGGCTCACCCATGATATTATTTACCGAGCGGCTTTTGGGTCCATATCTCATGAAGGTAAAGAGGAATTCATTAGAATCCTACAAGAATACACTAAGCTTTTTGGTGCATTCAACTTGGCTGACTTCATTCCATGGCTCGGGTTTATTGACCCGGCCGGGTTGAATACCCGTTTACCTGCGGCCCGAGCTGCATTGGACCGTTTCATTGATAAGATCATCGACGAGCATTTAAGCAAGGGGAAGAAAACCGGCGATGAAAATGCTGATAGCGATATGGTTGATGAGATGTTGGTGTTTTATAGCGAGGAAGGAAAAGCCAACGAAGCAGAGGACTTGCAAAATGCCATTAAGCTTACCCGAGATAATATCAAAGCTATAATTATGGTAAGTAATGAAAACAACCTTACTATTGCTTTAATGTTCGCCCCAGATTAAAAGAATATGATCTGACAGCTAACTTAACTTTTTTACAGGACGTAATGTTTGGTGGTACCGAGACAGTGGCTTCTGCCATAGAGTGGGCGTTGACCGAGTTGATGCATACACCTGACACGCTAAAACGCGTGCAACAAGAGTTGACCGATGTTGTCGGTCTTGACCGTCGGGTCGAAGAATCCGACTTTGAGAAGTTATCATACTTCAAGTGCGTCATAAAAGAGACACTTCGTCTCCACCCTCCTATCCCGGTTACCCTCCACAAATCATCCGAAGAGACAAAGGTTGCGGGCTACCACATCCCGAAAGGGACGCGTGTTATGGTCAACGTATTCGCTATCAACCGCCATAAGAACTCTTGGGAAGATCCTAATACTTTCAACCCGTCTCGCTTTTTGAAAGATGACGCTCCGGATTTTAAAGGAAGTAGTTATGAGTTTTTGCCTTTCGGTTCAGGCCGAAGGTCGTGTCCAGGGATGCAACTCGGGTTATACGCGATGGAGATGGCTCTGGTCCACCTTCTTCATTGTTTCACATGGGAGTTGCCAAATGAAATCGACATGAGCGATGTGTATGGACTTACCGCACCCAAGGCGAGTCGACTTGTTGCGGTCCCGACACCACGATTATTATGTCCCTTGTATTGATTGTCTTTAAATAATTTATATTTCTTTTCCTTATAAGGTTTTATTTTGAAAAAATCTATACCAAATGGTAAGAGTACAATAACATGCAACAAATCCATATTTTCTTGTGCACAATTTATTTTCATAACAAACCTTGCATGCCCAATGAATTATGATCCATCTTTTAATCATTAAAACGTCCACAATTACCTGAATAGGAAACACCAAATCGGTTTGAGTCATCCTCAAACAATACTTTACGACCAGACAACCAGACAAATGTTAACGTATTATGGTGCTTGGGCTAACAGTTCGGCCGGTTTAGACTCAGAGACTTTTTATGGCATTGCCTAACTAATTATTATAGTAGAAGATATGCACTTTATTCAATATATGACTATAAGAGTTCGGTATGTTTATACAACGGCTCAGATTAGTGCTTCTCTAACCAATGTCTTACACCATCACCAACAGGGATGTTTGTTGGGTGTTTTTTATGTGTCACATAGCACTTGGCCCTACCAAAATACCGTATATTTCTTCTCTTCTCTCTCCGCTCTCTACATCTTTTCTTACAAACTCATTCTTGAAGCATTCTTCATCAAAAACCTTGCAATGCTCTCTCTCTTTCACATCATAACATCCCTCATCCACATCATCATTTTTTTCTCAAAAACACTTCAAGAATGTCCTGTTGTGGATACTCATTAAGCAACCACAATGGGCTACAAAACCCAAGGTTTGAATTAACGTGGCAAGTGACACTTTTTTTTTTTTTGTCACAAATCCTCTTGTTGTGGAAGTAGAGTTTGCCTTCTAAGTCTGTAAGAAGTTTGTAGAAGCAAACTAGGAACAATCTAATTATGTGGCAATTTCTCTCTTTCTCACACACACACGTATACATACATACATACATATATATATGGGGAAGTATAAAATGATAACCCACTTGAGTTATGAAAACCCGTGAAAACTCTATGCAACATCGTTTTTTTTTGTTTTTTTTATTACACGCGTAATATATGTTATAACATTTAATACAAAATATCGAAAACTAAAAAAAATGTTTTGCTATTTTTTAACAATTTTTTACCAATTTTTATATATGTTTTCAGGAGAGAGAAAAAGTTATATTTATGTTTACATTTTTATTAACTTTAATTGTGGAACGCAAGATTCAAACTTTAATTAAAAACATGTGGTTGAGAATGGGTTTCTAGAGTTTTCACAACTCAAGTGGGTTTTTATTTTAACTTTACCCTATATATATATATATATCCAACTTTAATATTAATATTTTTAATAGGGTTTGTAAAGGTTTGTTGTTGTGAAATAAAATAAGGTTTTTGAGACAAGTTTGGAATATGATGTAACGATTTGTATGGATTTATTGTTATACAGGCTTTTATAGGTTCATCTCAGTTTGCTATGCTTTCAAATTTCATCGACATGCAGCCATGCAGGAAATTTAGAATATATAGTCAACTTTGTCAATCAACTAGAGAACAAGGATCCCCTCTCGTTTTAATTATCCCGCATGCCACGTCTATTTTTATAACCTTTTTCCCAATTTCATCTCACTTTTTTCAAAATTAACAGCAGGGTGTCATCTCATTTTGTAGCAACTCTAATTTATTTTCAAAAGTATAGAAATTCTACACGCATTTATTTTTATTATCGTAATTTTAAAGAAACAATAAAACTACAATAACTTAAAAATGTTATATTATTAAAATATAAAATAATTTAATAATAAAAAATATAACAAAATATTTAATTCGTTCAACGTATCCATTGTGTGAATTTTATTTTTTTTTATTTTTATTTTATTTTATTTTATTTTTTTTTGAATTTGAAGAGTAGAGAGTTAAGAGAGTAAAAATATGTGAAAACATAGGGCGATTTTTGCTTTTTTCAATTTGATCGTTATTAGGTGTTAAATTGTCATTTGGGATTTCAAATTATATTTCTTACTTCTAATTTTTGCATATTATATCCCTATATTAAAAGTAACATCCATACGTGGAGAGCGGAGATGGATAGAATCTTCACTCAGGAGGCACCAAGGAAAAGATATTTGTAGGCTTCTTCTTGGTTTTGCGGTCTTTATGACTCGGAAGTTGAGTCGGTCGATTATCTTTTCTCGGGGTGTCTAGTGGCTTCCAAGGTTTGGGATTTCTTGAGTTTGTGGTGTAAGGCTCCTTTGATTTACGCCTTCTTGATTAGAGATTTGTTGGAGATGTTTTTTTTAAGCAGGTTTGGGGATTTGGAAAAAGAAAGATTTTCAAGAGATTGTGGTTTTAGCTTGTTGGAGGATTTAGAAAGCTAGGAACGAGAAGATTTTTTAAGGCAACGAGATCAAGAACGAAGGTATTATTGGCGACATAAAGGGGTGTTTGGGATTCCTTATTTTTAGCTCCTAAATGACTTACAACTTTTCTATGTGAAAGAATAAGTTGATAAGTTACAAACTTATAACTTATTGCTATAAGTCAAAGAGGTAAAAATAAGGAATCCCAACCACCCCCGAAGTCTCTCAGCTTCTTAGAGTATTCTCATCCAACCCCTTATTTTATGTGATGGGTGTTTTTATAATTTAGAGCGTGATTCAGGGTGTTGTGAGTGAAGAGTTTTTATATTTTAGAAAAAGTAGTAATTTTTCTGTATATTTGAAAAGTTACTGTTCACCCCCTATAATTTTTTAATATATTTTGAAAGTGGTTGTGAGTGAAGAAAAGAGAAAATGTAATGATAAAAGGTATAAAAAGTATTATTTAATTGAAATAGAAAGAGAAAATGTAATGCGTTTTAATGTAATTTTTTATTTAGGGATAGGAATGCTCCTATGGGTTAATAATAGATCCATATGTAAATCAATAGGTTGGTAAAAATGGAGTAAACTCAATCTTAGGTGATTGTTGTCTTTGGGCGCCTCTCCATGTTGTGAAGAATGTTGTGGAGAGAGGTTCGGTTTCGATTTGTTTATAAAAGTTAACGGTTGAAAAAATAATAATAACTGTACTAGTTAAAAAAAAAGAATTTAAAGTAACATTAGCATTTACATTATGGTTCAGGTAAACATGCAACTGAATCTACATCACCTAACACCATACCCATTCTGTAACCGCATAAATTTTAAAACCAACCACCAGGTCACTAATAATTTTTCTTTTTTTACCAAGAAAACGAGTGATTGTTAAATATATTATCTCAGGCCAAATGCCAAACAATCTACCAGTATCCAAATAATCATGTGTTTACCATTTGGGCCAGCCGCTAATGTTGATTTTATTGAGCCCATTGCACATGTATTTGTGGCCCAGACAAACCCAAACGATAATACCCGATCACAGGGTCAAGTGACAAGTTTTGGAAGTTTGAACTCCAGGGAAAAATGGTATTGAAAATCAAGACTGAGATATTCTCAGTCAATCAAATCATGATTGTTACAACTTACAACCACATATAGCAGTAAGACACATGCTTTATAAATATATGGCTTATACATACATGGTCAACAATAGAGATAACAGGCCATCAAGCCAACTCATGGATGCCAATAGTTGCAGGAAGCTCCCCTCCTACACCGCCCACTCTCGTAAAATTTACAAACACGCTGCCCTTTTGGCGGTGCTCTCGAATAACCACTACCACCACTATTGCCACCACTACCAAACGAAAGCTGTCTAACCCAAGGTTTACCGTTCCTACTATACCCTGAATCCTCAACCTTGTTAAATCTCTCCCCACCATAACCTTGTTGGTGTGGGTCCCATCCTGCAGTCATGCCCCGACTCGTGCTTAAATATGGAGCGGCCTGGGTCAATTCTTGATCGGGTCTTCCAAAATTATTCATGCTACTTTGTCGGAGGTCAAGTCTTGGTGGTTGGGATGGTGGTGGAGGTTCAGCAGTGTCACTCGTTGCAGGTCCCGCTCCATCACCTGCTTCCTTATGGTTGGCTCTAAACTGCAGTACCAATTCAGGGCTCGGGTCCTTTAACTTTGTTGGCACGGGTTCGGTGTGGTCACCCAAATCATGGCTCGTTTCAGAAGCCTTGGTTTCTCTTTCTCTCACATCGGCTTTTATGATGTTATTCAAATCAATCACGTCTTTGGAAATAGTTTCGGGCGGTATTTCAGGCCACTTAAACTGTAAATCAGTAGAACTTCTAACCAAATCAAATGCATTATTGTTGTTGCCTTGAGAAGACACCACCACGGCAGTGGTTGTGGTGGTGGTGGTGGTGGTGGTGGTTGGTTGAAATGGTAAATGTATCTCGGTTTCATTGGAACTAAAGGGATGATTTCTTGAACCATGAATATGAGGGGTGGGACTGAAGTCATCAAAAGACCCATTAAACAAATCCTCTACAAAATTGTTCCTTCTTGATGTAGGTGAAGGGAAACCATTTTGAGACTCCATTGCATCCACCTCAGCCAACAAATCTGAAACAGATTCTTCCGCTAACGTGCTAAACTCGATTGTTTCACGAACGCCTTGCCAGGCTGGCATATAATCATATCCAGGCTGTGATGATGGTGCAGATGATGAAGGTATAGCTTGCTCCGTGTCAGCACTCATAGTAACAGCACGATCAGTAGGCGAATATTCAGTCCATTCTTTAGCTGTTTCCGGAAGCTGGGCCCCACCAACATTCCCAACTTCTTTATCTGCATCATTTTGAACCTTTTCATCTACACCATTTTGAGCCTTTTCATCTACACCATTTTGAGCCTTTTCATCTACACGGGCAGTCATCTCCTTCGGTTGTGATGATGGTGCAGATGATGAAGGTATAGCTTGCTCCATGTCAGTACTTGTAGTAACAGCACGATCCGTAGGCGAATATCCAGTCCAATCTTTAGCTGTTTCAGGAAGCCGGGCCCCACCAACACTCCCGGCTTCTTTATCTACATCATTTTGAACCTTTTCATATACACCATTTTGAGCCTTTTCATCTACACCATTTTGAGCCTTGTCATCTACAAGGGTCGCTGTCTCCTTCGGCTGTGATGAAGGTGTAGATGATGAAGGTCTAGCTAGCTCCATGTTAGTACTTGTAGTAACAGCACGATCAGTAGGCGAATATCCAGTCCATTCTTTAGCTGTTTCTGGAAGCTGGGCCATGCCAGCTTTCGCGACTTCTTTATCTACATCATTTTGAACCTTTTCATCTACACCATTTTGAACCTTTCCAACTACACGGGCCATTGTCTCCTTTGGAGTCGGACTCGGTAAGTCCACGATCTCTGCACTTGCAATATCAAAAGCGGAAGACACATTTTTGGCATCCGCACTGTTTTCCGCTGGTGTAGGACTAGCCAGGCCCGTCATGTTTGACTCTTTTGACTTTCCAAAAGAAGCGGTGTTAGTGGTACCGTTGACAATCCAATTTGGTACAGAAGATTGTCCCACGGAACCATGTATACTGGATAATTTCTCGTGGTTGACTGATTTTTGTGGAGATGATAGATTGGTGGTACGAACTGTAAAACCCTCGATCCGAATACCAGCTTTATCAGTGGATGTTTTAACGTTCAATTGCTGTTTTAAAACATCATTTAAGAGTAAAGATTCATCCTCCCGATTCATCCATATCCTCATATCTTCTGGAAAGTATCCAGTCGTGCTCCATTTCTGCAACTGTACCATGCAAAACGGGCCTTGAATTTTTCCACTCGGGTCCCGATAATGCCACATTTTGTCTAACTCACTATAGTTGGAAATCGGGGTGTTCTTCACTAAGTTGGATGAAGTAGATGTTTCTGATGCAGAGGTATGACTGCGGTTGGTGACTGTTGGCCCATTATAATCAACTTGACTTTGTGGTCGGCCCAAACTACCGGGTCCTTGACCATCTCTTTTCATGTTTATTCTCCCTGTAGGCTTGGTAGGAGTAAGACCCTCTTCGGTTTTCCATGACCTGCCATTAATACTATTTGAAAGGTCTTTTCCTTTTTGTATAGAGCTTGTGCTTTT
Source organism: Bidens hawaiensis (assembly GCF_021521415.1). Lineage (NCBI taxonomy): Eukaryota > Viridiplantae > Streptophyta > Magnoliopsida > Asterales > Asteraceae > Bidens > Bidens hawaiensis. Next base: position 463,699 of record NW_027491822.1, on the reverse strand, counting down.
CCGACCAACTCCAGCATACTTCGGTTTCGTGTGTTCTGTAGAAAACATTATATAAAATTACAACAGTTAATGTGATAATATATTTAAAGTATAATACAAGAGATATGTTTCAAGAAGGATAAAACCAACCCTGTTCTTTATTAAAATATTCTTCGGTGTCATCGCTTTCATAATCTGGATTCATTTTAGGATCCGAATGAACCTCGGGAATCTCCCGCAATCTGCGCTCACGCTCCTCGGGTGTCTTAAGAAGTTGAAGTTTCTCAACATATTCTCTAAGAGTGAAATTTGTCAAGGAACTCAAGGTCCCATCAGACGAATAATATTATTATGGAAAATAAAAAATAAATAAATAACAAGTAATTTATTAGCATCAAAGGATATCCCTTCTTATGCCCTTTTTCACTAGCTCGATCGCGGAGATTATTAAGCCGCAATGTCTCTGTTTCCATCAACTAAAATATAGAAAGGAGAAAAATATATTCTAAACCAATAAATAAAATTCAAAACTATAATAAATCCTACTATAACTCACATCATTGAGCCTCGCAGATTGAAGGGACACCGCCTTGTCCTGTATATCCCCCTAAACCAAGCACAAATTTAGCACCAAAAAAAAAAGAGAAATAAAAATAATTAGTTAAAAACACAAAAAACTTACTACAGTAAAGCGTTGTACAAGCCCACATTTTATACTTTGTCTCAAACGCCTGCATTCGTCCTGTAAACAGAAAGGGCATAATATGTAATTAATACCAATATATTATGTTTTGTGTTCATTATACGAACAAAAACAATTGTCACCTCAGAAAGATCTTGATTTGAAATTGTAGCGATTGACACAGTTTCCTTCTTGTTCAAATTTAATACTTCAAGCACAACATCTGCAGACTTGTTGCCAATTTTATATGGCTTATCTGCCTTACTTGTGCCTGCAAACATGTACAATAATTTCAGTGGCGCATCTTACACGATAGCTCCAAAAAATGGTGTTAATTGCTAACATGCCATTACCTACAACTTGAACAAGTCTGTACATGTCATGCTTCTGATCACTACCAGATATTCTTATTCTAACGATCGCACCAACCACTTTTTTTTGAAAATTCTCACTATCTTCAATAAGATTTTCCATTAATTTCCGGCGTAGGTATATTAAGTTCATATTATGAACATCAATGGCAGCATAATCATCTAATTTATTTTGTGGTGGACGTTCTTCAGTTTTCTTGTGGTTTTTTCTTTTCTTTTCTTTTCCCACTGCCACCATATTATCAATATTCCAATCAGGGTCAACCTGTTTTGCAATACTCTTGATTGTGTTCTTTGGGAGATCTTCGTTTATGAAAAAATGAAATTCTAGAAGCTTCAACATTTCAAAATGACCAACACGTGGTTTCCCAAACAGAATCTTTAGCCTCGAATCACATACGATTTGACTTTTCTTTCGAGGGTCTCGAAGATTGTTTCTTTTTATGTACTCTAACATAAGTTCTTGAACATCAAACTGAGTCAACATTGATGTATCGCCATTTTTCATGTGTGCAACAAATTCTAAAAGCTCTTTAGTTGCCCAGTCAGTACGCGGTTTTTTTGCGATTACAGTTTCCTTATGAGGTATTACACTAACCTGTTCATCTGTTTTTCTTCTTTTGGATTCAATTGCCTCCAGATTCTGAGACGTGTCTGGTGTAATGTTTTTCATATCATTGTCTCCATTATGTTCGCATGTTGATGCAATAACTGTTTTTCTTCTTTTGGATTCACTTGCCTCCTCCACATTCTGAGACATGTCTGGTTTAATATTTTTCATATCAGTGTCTCCATTTTGAGCACATGTTGATGTAATAACCGTAGTAGTTGAACTAGCTTCTTTCAGTGGATTTTTAGCTTGAGTAAGCTCATCGAGTGTTAAAGATAACTTTCCTTTTAAATAGATCCAATACACCTTGAAAAGATACTCCCAACTAGTTTTATCATCAAAATCCACTTGTGCCTGGCCATAACGGTTCATACATTATTTAAATTTCTATACATGGTAACAACACAATTATAAAATCCCAAACTTGGATTACAAATTCGATATCATGGATTCACGGTATATTGGATATAACATACCTTCTCATCTTTTTCTTGTCCACCGTTTTCAATCAGCATGATTGTTTTCATGCACACGGTGCAAAAGCCTTTATCTCGGACACAAACATAATCAGCCTTCTTTATGCACCCCTTGCACAACGAATACGTACAAGTGTAGCACATATGTTGAGCTGCCTTCTGGCATACACTACATATATGCCAACCTGAAATCCATTCAAACACCATAAACTTTCATTGTTATAGCACCTTAATCTAAGACAGCTTAAAACATACCACAATTCCATTTAGCTTTGGACCGAAAAAACGCCTCGTCTCTCTTCACACAAGCAGGATGATACGCCTTCGGACATCCTCTGCAAATATAAAGACAACAAAAGAACAATTTCAATGCTGGCATAAAGTTCAATCAAAAGTTCAAAACCCTAGCCAATCCTAACCAATAGACATGAATTATAAACACGAACCGGCGATCGCAGAGGACGAGACTGCCGCCATCGAAGCAGATAAAGCAGACATCCTCATCTTCTTCTTTAACAATCTTAGCAGGCGGCGATTTGGCCTGAGCCCTAGGCGGGCGGCCACGCCTCTTCTTCACCATATCAGCTCCATTACCTAACTCCACGTCAGCATCCACCGGATCTCCAACCGTCTTCGAGGCGGCGTCAATCGGTTGTTGACTTTGGTCAGAGGTTTGACTCTCAGCTTCCATGGAATTGAAGTAGGTTAAAGTGAATTGGTCGGCATGTATTACGGAAGAAACAAACCCTAGATTTTGGGGGTAGGTTGAAGTCAGAAATGGAGGTGAGTATTTGATTGACCAGTACGTCGTCGTTTGATGTGTTGTTGATCAGGTGGAGTTTAGCTTTAGCTTTCTTTTTTATCGGCAACACAACAGACAGTGTTACACGAAACAGAGAGGGGGCGTTGAATGTGTAGTTGTAGATTCTTTAGGTTTTTTTTTTAATTATTTTTATACTTTTTTGGACTTTGTAGCAATTCTTTCCGACCTTTTATGGCACACCTTTGTAACTCCAACATGTTCCACACAAAAGGCATAGTCTAGCTCATAATTTCAAAGTCCTAAAGGGTTAAGGAATATAGAATGTCCAACCAAGGGAAAGCTAAAGCAATGACATGGGACACATGTCCCCCTTTAGTTCTTAGATGGTTTTTTAACATAATAAATATATGTGTTTACGCATCTTGATACCATTAGACTACAGGTCCTTTGATAATTGATGATTGTAATATAACGTTGGCAAACTGCTACATGATAGATCTAAGGATCTAAACTTTTGAGCATGGAAAACAACATGAAACTATAGAGGCTAGACGAGACATAGTGAAATAGATAATTGAAGTCATACAAAAAGGGATTTCGAGAATCAGTTTGATTTTATCTCTATTCCTTTTGTTTTAAGAAAGATATGAGCCCCTCCTTGGGGGATTCCTCCTTTTGCTCCTTGGTCTACTGGGTATTAGCAGCCAGTTCTAGTTGTTCCCCTCCCGAAGTATTTTTAGTTTGATATTGCTTCATACCCAAGAAGAACTATACCTACAATAAGAATTAATAATGCATGCAAACCTTTTGCACAACAATTGGTAATCTCCTTACTCGAGAATCAAGGAGGTCCAGGCACAAATAGTATTTTGGTGTTCTATATAACCTAGGTTTTAGCCATGCTCCCATCATTTAGTTTCAGACTTTCAACAAAAGGAATAGTGACAATGAACGACTAGACGAGTAGATGAAGTTCAATGGTTGAGTCATTAAACTGAATGAGTTTTATCTCACTGTATTGTCATGCATTCGGGAGAGTGTTCACGAGCGCATTGACGGATCTTAGTGTGGGCCAAGGAGGGTCGCGGCCCACCCAGCTTTTTCGTTCAATAGTGTATTTTTTTTGAAAAAATAAAAAAAAATTATATGGATTGAATCCGGCCATCCAAATTATTGTTCAAAATCCTCCAGTCCACCTATATTATGTGTACAAGATCCGCCACTGCACAGGTGTTGACCTTATGTAAGGGTTTTCTCCATATCGAAAAGCGATTGTATACCAGTATGGTGAATTTAGTCAGTCACCCGTTTAAAAATTCGTTGAGAGTTCAAAAAAATTACCTTTACCTCATTAAAAATAGCATTTATTGTTTATGTTATTCGAACTTAATATTTAGTTATGGGCATCAAAGAAGGTTGTGGTGGTGACGTTTGATGTGTTATGGTGTTAAGAAAACAAAGATGAACAATGCGTTAGACTATTAGACGAACAACACCAGATAACAATATTGCTCATTTTAATCCTTCTCAATTTAAGGAACCGGTCATTCTAACACATTCTCAAATTTATATGTTTTAATGTTAGTCATTCTAACTTGTCCATATATTTCCATGTACATGTAATGACCGAGGAGGTCATTACATTATACATTATAGAAACTTATAAGTACTCAAATTAGATTTATGGCCGGCTCCAACATTATCTCTTAGCCTCCTGGATTTAGCCGTCGAATTCGTATTTTAACATACCAAATGTAAAAACCCAACCCCAACCCCCAACCCCCCCCCCCCCCACAAAACAATCCCCGTCTTTCAAGATTTTAATCTTCACTAAGACTTTACCGGCCATCGATCCTATCGTCTTCCTCCAATCATGTGAAACGGGGTTTTCTTTATAACTGCGCACCAAGTGTTCGATGAAATGTCTTTTTAAGTTTTAGTATCGTTTTGTCATATTTTATGACAACTCATTCCTCTATTTTGAACGGCTCATGGCCGTGTCCGTTCCGTGCGTTTCATTGTTGTTCGAATGGTGGAGCGAGAGATAAGGGGATTTCTCGTTTGATCTCTCATCTCAAGAGTGTGCACCTTACTAAAGAAGAACGTAAAAGTGTGTTGCGGGAGGCGATCTGTACAGACCATGGCTTGTTTTTGAAAGTGGATGAAACATTGAAGGTGTTGGATCAATGGTTGTGTGGGGATCGCATGAACCTTCAGAGCTTGAAACGTGCTTGTCATCACCCTGATGGCATTATGAAGTTTAATGATCATGCAATTGACTCGATACACACATTATTGAGATTTCGAAACCTTTTATCAAGGGCCCCGAGACAACTGTTCATGAGTCCTTCGTGTTGGATTTCTCCCTCCTTGATCGTGTACTTAAGGCACCTATCGTTACCGTCTAGTATCCCTCATAGTTGTCGGATGGCCTTTTCGCAAGATTTGAAAACAACACTCTATAAAGTGGTTGCTCAACCAGATTTTGTTGATGCGTGGGTTAGGCTGTTACTTCTTCCTCGTTGCACTTTACAGGTGTTCAGACCCAAAAATAGGCACGAAAGTAGGTCCGGGAATAGGAAAGCCATGCAACATCATTCAATAATGAGTTCTTTAGCCACATGGGGGAAAGTTGACGGTATTACCATGTTAATTAAAAATCTGTTAAATGGTTCTGGTTTGAGGTCCTTAGGCCAAGGTGACATGGATATTCAAAAGGAGGGGGATCTTGTCAACAATAACGTTAAACAGTGTCTTCGAAAAGTTGTGGATGGTCACTTTACTGCTGCAGTAAAGGTGTTATGCTCATCTGGTGTTGCACCTTACAATTCTGATACCACAAAGGCTTTAGAAGCTAAACACCCGTACAAGAAGCCGCCGGCTATGCCGAACATGACTTATTCTGAGCCTCCTCTTGTGGCAGAGGTTGATAGTGTCCTTTGTTGCATTAAATCGTTTCCCAAAGGAACTTCGTGTGGGAGGGACGGTTTGAGAGCGCAACATATTTTGGATGCTCTTTGTGGAGAAGGGTTGGCTATTGCCACTGACCTCATATGTGCTATCACTGCAGTGGTTAATTTATGGTTAGGAGGGAGATGTCCGTCTACTTTGGCAGAGTTTGTCGCGTCTGCTCCTCTTACACCGCTTTTAAAACCCGACAACGGGATTCGACCTATTGCAGTGGGTACTATATGGAGGCGTTTGGTTTCTAAGGTGGCTATGAAAGGGGTTGGCAAAGAAATGACCAAATACCTTAATGATTTCCAGTTTGGGGTTGGTGTGTCGGGTGGTGCGGAGGCCATATTACATAGCGCCAACAGGGTATTGAGTGAGCGCCACACTAATGGGTCTCTTGCAATGCTTACAGTTGATTTTTCTAATGCATTTAATATGGTGGATAGATCAGCTTTACTTCATGAGGTAAGGATCAGATGCCCTTCTATTTCCTTGTGGGTGGAATTTTTATATGGGCAGTGTCACACCCCGACCAATGAAGGCGGAAACGTCGAGGCGCGACATGATTGCTCATTGCACAATGACACTATAAAGTTAGAATATTTAAACAACTCATTTAAATCCATATCATCATAAATAACACAACAATTGTTCATACAAAATGCCAAATAGATAGATAAACAAATAACTTGTTCTTTTATTTTCTAATATCCTAAAGCCAAGATAATAAGTTTCTTCAAGTAATCCAATCAAGCTAACATCAAACCTGTAACATTGCATAAAATAGAGTTTGTCAACACGAAGGTTGGTGAGCAATTTTCATAGTTTTGGACAATAAGTATATAGTATGAAATCCACAACTAGTATATGAAAACAATAAATAATAGCAACAATTTAGATAAATGAAACCGTCAATAAGAATACATTGTCGAACCGAATAAGAATACATTGACGACACATTTCTATATGGGGATACCATATATACTCGGAATTAACGTATGATCATACTTTGATGAGGCTACCCGCCTTAGCATTCAAGAGGCTACCCGCCTTAGCATTCAAGAATTTGCACATAATCATGTAAAGCATATAACACCAAATCGAGCATTTATTTAAGTAAACATATACAATTCGTGTTGTGGTTTAAGACTCAAGTATAAATCATTTGAATTTGAATAAGTATGCAATGCCACCCCCAAAACGAAAGATGGAAAACGAGGGATGAAAATGTACTCACATTAACAAGTAACTTGAAAGATAGTGTCGTGAATAATCGGAGAGATCGGTTTAACGAGCAAGACCTATATTAAACGGGTCTTGTGTTAGTAGGTAGTCTTGGAAGGGTTTAAAATAAAATACATGACAAATAAAGTAAATAAATAAAGTTTAGGATTTAAAATGTAAATATTTGAGAAATTAAAGAAACGAGTTTTGTAAAATAAGTTTACTCGAAACCGGGTCTCGGTATTCTATTCATTAGTTTTTTTTCTTTTTTTACTCAACCTATGTTAAGTAATAATGTGGGTTAAAATGCGATATTGCAAAACCTTTGGTTATAAGAATACCAAAACGAGGTTTAAACGAGTGTTCGGGTTTGTCGGATCGAGACTTGATAATTGACCAAGCTCACAGTTAACTTCCCAAAATTATAAATGTTATGAGATAACTCAATAAAATCAAAATAGACATAACCAAGTATGTAGTTCTATTGTGAAGAACCTTAACGTTCGTTAAGCGAGTATACGACCTTATCGGTTCGAACTTGTTATAAGATCAAGTTGGTTACCGACATGCCAAGTATGTTTAGAAATTAACTAAAATTGATTTAAAATATAATCTTGAAGAAAAATATGAGTTTTGGTGGCTAAAAACACACGTGTGTGTCTTAAGCGAGTGAACTCGGTTTAGTTCGGTTTTTGGTTCGATCCTTGACTCGGAATAAGACCGAGGATGGTTACCACATACCCAATTACCATGGAACTTGTAAAATAACTTATAAATAATAATACTCAAATTTTACATTCAAAAAGTTAACAATAAAGCTTTTAAACAAAAGTTCAGTTTTTGGTTCGGTCCTTGACTCGGAATAAGACCGAGGATGGTTACCACATACCCAATTACCATGGAACTTGTAAAATAACTTATAAATAATAATACTCAAGTTTTACATTCAAAAAGTTAACAATAATGCTTTTAAACAAAAGTTCGGTTTTTGGTTCGGTTCTCAACTCGGGATGAAACCGAGGCTAGTCACCACATACCCAATACCATGGAACTTGACAAATATGAAAAATAAACTAAAATATGTAGAATTTAAGCAATTATAACAAGTTATATGGTTAGATTTGTTAAATATACAAACAAGGACTACAAAGTCCTCCATGTAACCTTGCATTACTAGTCCGACATTTCAACCGGCCGAGACCGGAGAAATGAAAGACCGAAGGTAAACAAGGAGTGTATATTATATATATGTTGTAACATCAAGCTTTAAGTATTGAGAAGTTAGTTAAAATGAAAGATTAGCTTATGAAGAACAACCTTAGAATTCAAGAATTTGAGAGAGAAATGAAGAAATGAGCAAGCACAAATGAAGAAGATGGATGTGTATATATAGGGTAAGTTGAATGGGTCTTTCATAAAGGGTGTTTCATGAAAATGGGTTGGTTATAGACCCAAGAAAGCACAAACTACAAATAGGTCATTCAAGTCTCCATTTTGGTAGTTTTAGTCCCTGGAGTTCGTTTTGAGCGTTTTCGGGGAATTTTAAGAACCGAAAATGGTGTTTTTTTTATCCAACAACTATAAAACAAATATTTAACATACAATTCATCATTTTGATAATATCGAAAGGTTCGGGATACAAAACGGGTTGGGTTTACATTAAAAATACAAGTATAAAATAACCCGAAATTGACAAATGTCACAGGCAGCCATCAAGACTATATCTTGGGGATGCTAATATTTGGTCCACCACAGGGGTTCAACAAGGAGACCTATTGAGACCACTTCTTTTTTCCTTGGTTTTACACCCCCTTGTGCATCAGATTCGAGACAATTGCAAGCTTCTTCTTCATGCCTGGTATCTTGATGATGGGACAGTCATTGAAGATTCAATGGAGGTGGCTAAAGTGCTGGATATCATTAAGGTGACGGGTCCAACTTTGGGTCTTGAACTGAATATTAAGAAAACTGAGCTATTTTGGCCTTCTTGTGATGGTACGAAGTCCCGTGACGGTTTATTCCCTGCTAACATCGGGAGACCATTATTAGGGGTGAAGCTTATTGGGGGAGCTGTTAGTAAAGACACCGAGTTTATTAAGGGTTTGGCAAAGAAGGGAGCTACTAATGCTGTTGATTTGATGCGTCTTCTCCCAAAACTTGGTGACCCGCATAGTGAGTTACTTTTGCTTCGATCATGTATGGGTATTGCTAAACTTTTCTTCGGTTTGAGAACATGCCAACCTGTACACATGATGGAGGCAGCGGTGTTTTTTGACAAGGGATTGCGTGAGGCGATCGAGGACATTGTAGTTTGTGGAGGTCCTTTCTTTGGAGACCTCCAATGGCGACTTGCTTCCTTACCCATTAAGAATGGGGGTTTGGGGTTGTATTCGGCAGTAGAGGCTTCCTCTTATGCGTTTGTGGCCTCGAGAGCCCAATCGTGGGTGCTTCAGGATCACATTTTGCGAGACAGTGGTATATGTGGGATGGATTCTGATTATTCTTGTGCTCTGGCTTGTCTTCATGATATGATTCCAAGCTTCGATTTTAGCAGTTTCTCTAACAAAGAGACCGCCCCCTATAAAGCCCAGCATGCATTGGCGAGCACTCTTTTTAGTAAAATTGTTCACGACATGAAGTCACACTTTAACATGACAAGCAGACAAAAAACCATTTTTGAGTGTCTACAAGCACCACATGCTCAAGATTTTCTTCTTGCTATCCCTATAGATGGGTTAGGCCAGCATATGTCTCCAGTGGAGTATCGTAGTATCCTTAAGTATCGTCTAATGATTCTTCTATTTCCGGTTGATGAGATATGTCCTGTTTGTCGTAAAGCGTGTTTAGACTCATATGGGGAGCACGCGATGCACTGTAAAGAGCTCCCGGGGTTCAAGTACCGACACGATCTGGTTAGGGATGTGCTCTTTGATATATTCAGGCGAGCTGGAATTTCTGTTAAGAAAGAAGCAACTGTGAATTTCCTGACTGACCCGTCGGAGGGAAGATCATCTCTTCGACCGGCTGACATTTTGGTGTTTGGATGGATAGGAGGGAAACACGTGTGTGTGGATTTAACAGGGGTTTCTCCTTTAGTGGGCTTAGGGAGTAGTGGTTTCGCGGTCGGTCAAGCCGCATTAAAAGCTGTTTCAGGTAAGGTGGCAAAACATGAAAAGGCGTGTCTTGACAACCAACATGTATTTATTCCTTTTGCTTTTGACACTTTTGGTTTCCTCGCGCCTGAAGCTGTGGAGCTACTTACCCGTGTTCAGCGGGTCATGCATAGTAATGTTATGACTCCAAGATTAGCAAATATAGTTTTTAAAAGATTGGTTTTGCGATTCAAAAAGGGGTAGCGGCGCAGCTTGTTGCCCGCTTGCCTTCTATTTCGATGTAATCTAATAAACAATTAATACGGCAAAAAAATATATATATATAAGTGTTTTTTTTTTCTTTTTTATTTGTTGTATTAATTTAAAACACGGGTGTTATACTTTATAATCATTTGTGAACACAAATATATAAATATCCACGTTTAGTTATGATGTATTTGATAAAATATATAAAATATCCACGTTCCATAAAATGTGATGAAATTTTATACTATTTAGTTGTGATATTCAGACTATCCACGTATAATTTTTTTTTCTAATGTTAACCGTTGCCCACAAATCTTATGAATTTTAATTCGTATGAAAAATTCGTTTAGTTACACTCATAGAAGAATGTTTACTCAAAATTTCAAGACTTAATATGTATACTCAAAAGACTTTCTATGTAAAATAGTAAAATGCATAGTTAGCTTTCATGTAATAAAGGAATATTGGTTTTAAATAATCCCAACTATGACATATTGGTAAATATCAGTCCCAACTTTACATTTGCCTGCTGATCGTCCCAACTATTAATGTATTTGTTTTTAACGGGCCGCGACTAAAGGATGTTAACTCTGTTAGTGATTTGCTGACGTGGACCTTCTTCTCTAGCCGGAAACTTGCCGGAAATTTGCAACTCGCCTCCATTCTCCCTAATATCGTTACACCATCTCTCTCTATCTTTCCCCTCATTCGAAACCTAACCGACGTGCCTTCATTGTTGTCTCCGGCGAAGTCCACCCTCGTCAATCGTGCACCATTCGAAGTAATTAACACATCATTCTACTCGTTTTTATCCTCTTAACAAAAGCCCTATGCTTATTTTGTAAATCGTGTAACATTGATTTCAAATTTTTAAAAATAAAATCGGTTTGGTATATAGGGATTGGCCATGAAAGAAGATGAAATCTACTTCATTTTCTAATTTCCGATGTCTTTTGAAAAGGGAGGGAGATGGTGTGATGATATTAGGGAGAATGGAGGCAAGTTGCAGGTTTCCGGCAAGTTTTCGGCCGGAGAAGAAGGTCCACGTCAGCAAATCACTAACGGAATTAACATTCGTTAGTCGCGGCCCGTTAAAAACAAATACATCAATAGTTAGGACGGTCAGCAGGCAAATGCAAAGTTGGTACTGATATTTACCAATAGGCCATAGTTAGGATTATTTAAAACCAATATTCCTATAATAAAAGTAGGGATAGCAAATGTGTCGGGTTTAGGTATTCCTAAACACATACCTGGTTATTAAAGTCCGTCCCAAACCCATCGGATTCTAATCGGTATTACCTATCGGGTTTCGGGTTTTCCCATTGGGTTTTGGCAAAATACCCTTCGGGTATATCTAGCCCAAAATTCATCGGATTTCCATCGGATTTTGACAATATAAAACTAATAAATTACAAACAATGATTACCATAAAATTAAAATGTCTCAAATAATTGTCATAAACAAGTTTCGACAAATAATATACATAAAATGTACTGTACATAAATGTAGATAATGTAGATAATATAGAAAAAGTTATGTCGGGTACATCAGGTATATAATCTGGTAAATGGGTCAAAGTTAACGGGTAATCAGGTATGCTACAAATCCCAAACCCATATCAAACCCACGAAAATTTAAAAACTAATCCCAAACCTATCCTATTTATGACGGGTTTCAAGTTTTCCCGCCAAATTCAGGTTTCATTGCCATCCCTAAATAAAAGAAATAACTTTGCATGATAGTAATAAAGTTTTCCAATCCAATAAGATCACTAAAAAAAGTATTTCTTTTAAAGCCACCCAACTTTAATCAGGTGTGAATCTTGTTTTTATAAATGTTAAAAGAAAAAAATAAATTTAAATGAGATAAATTATAATATATATAAATCATAGTTGGTTAGTATGCAGTAATTATTTTACTCAATTTTGACTTACATTGAAGAGTTTATGAAATTTGTTCATGTTTTAGTGAATTTTTTTCTTCACGTTATCTCATACTTCGAGGTTATGTGAAAGACAAAATTATCACTTGCGAGTAATAACCAAATTCAAATGTGTTTCATTTGTCTCACATAGATACAAAAGAATTATATCAAAAAAATGCCAAAAAAATGCATGGGACTAGAATACCAAATAAAAGTTGAGTGACTTTAAAGGTGAAAAATAAATTGAACTAAATTTCAAGAAATGCTCTCCTTTTGGCAAACCAATCAACCCAAAAATTCATAATCGACGAACATTCCAATCACAACATTGTCGTCTTCAGCTATAACAATAACAAATCAGAAACAGTGAACAGACACAGTAATGACACGTGCCTGAACTTGATGGCTGTTCTATTGAACACCGTCAAACAAACCGTTTTGCTCCTGTAATAACTGATAAATCAAGTAACTATACATAAACTGTAAATAGTTACATCAAACTGATCTCATGCAGACAAATCTGAACTTGGACACTGATTTTTTTCACATAACTCGTTCCCCAAAATTTTGGTTGATTATAAGCGTCAGAACAAACTGAACTTGAAACATACAACCCTAGCCTTTAACCATTTAATCAGGTCGAATCCCAAAAGTTTATAAAAAACTTAACTGACCAAATTGATGAAAGAAACTTTCAATCAATTTTAAAATGAACTTTCAATAACATTTAAAATTACAAATTTTTTATTACATCGAAACAGAAGATAAACGGACAACAGTACCATTTTCGAATTGCAAAACCCAATATTTTAAAACAACGAATTACTAAAGGCCTGATTAAATATCGCCTCGATATCCACCAACAAAAAGCATGACTTTCGAAGTTAGTAGGTGCAATCCTCAAGGTTTGATTAGTGGTACAACTTTAATTCCGATCACCTCTGCCATCGCTAAAAAAACACTTCGGCCAACCACCGTGTTTCCAGCCACGATCCCACTAAGAAACCAGCGCACTAAACGTGCTATCGGCCAGAACCTTCCGACCTCAAAAAAATGTGGTCATCTTTTTCCGGCTACGCTTTTGGTTATCCTCACAACACATGGTTACACGCCCAACCACAAGAAACCCACTGATCTTCAAGAGCATAAATCGGCTTTCAGTTAACAAGAAACCTAGTCAACAACCAACCCTAAATCGTGCTTCTTCTCAAGGATTTCAAACCAAAAAATCCCGGTGATCTCCAACGGTTGTCAGGTTCTCTTTGTTGACAGTGGTGCCGCAACCAAGAACCAAATCCCTGAATCGAACTAGCTTTACAAAGCAAACCAATACGCCGACTCAAACAAACCGAACCCTAAAGCGCCGACTGAATCTTCAAGTCTTCTAACACTGAATGATGGAATAAGAACCAGAAACCTTACGGCGAATCATATTCCGTGCAACGAACCGTGTGTTCAACGAGCCAAAGCTCTGATACCACTTGTTAGGAACAAAGCGGCGCACGGAAACGAAACAACACACATATGCACAATGATAAACACAAATAAACGAAAATATAAACGACACAAGAATTTAACGTGGTTTGGTCCCCGCGATGGGACCTTCGTCCATGGGCTGTAACCAGGGTTTTCTTATTAGCCCAGAAACTAGATTACAATTACATGATGGGATATATATATATATACTAGACGTGAGCCCGCGCGATGCGGCGGGTGTTTGAATACAAACTCTGGTAATCATGTAACAATTATTTGTGTTTATAGTTTGGTTTAAAACTTTAAAACCGTTTAAGCCGGCCATCGGTTCGGTTTCGTAGTCCGTTTTTTCTTTAGCTTTCGATTTCAATTTATAACAGTTTAGTTTCGATTCTCGTCAAAAAAAATCGTTACTAACGATTTGTCTGACATGTTTAACTTAAAAATCATCAAAAGTTCAAAACCGAGTTGTGAACAACCATACTTAACATGTTATTTTTTATTGAAAAAACCTATAACAATGTCATACTCAAATTAAAGAGAATAAAATTCTCGTTTTTATGATGCAACTTTTTAAAAAAAAATATTAACGTATGAAAAAGTTATGATCGTTTTAAAAATCGTGGGGGTAAGTTGGTTTAAAACTAAAATAAAAAATAATATATAGCGAAAGATGAGGGACCAAACTTGCAAGTATTATTTAATTTAACAAAAGTATAGTAGAGTTGAGGGTGAGAAATTGTAAATATTTTCAAAGAATTGAAAATTCACTTGAGATTTTATGTTTTAAAGACAATTTTGTTCTTCTCCAACATTTATGTGATACCATGTGTTATGTATATTGTAAATCCCTTAAAATTAAGGTGTCTTAATTTGTTAATTTCTCCTAATAAAAAAGATTAGGGTTAAACATAATTAGGAACAAAAACCGGGCTTCCTAATAAAATCGGCCCAAAGGCCTTCATAACCCAACGCTATAAAGATAATCAAATAGAAAGGATAACACAAATCAATTTCATTTTCGACTAACTTATAATATAATAACTAATAAATAGAATTCAAAATTCAGGAAAAAAAATGAGAATTCTATTTTGAATCCCTTTTGTTTAAAGAGAATTCCTAGTAAGATTGAGATGAAAACAAAAGAATATAGATAAGAGCACTACTTTAATACTCAAAAATAAAAAAAAAATAAAAAAATCAAACAAATCGTTATGTCAGTGTAATTTCTTTTTAACAACAAATATTACTAATACTCAACTTTACACCAATGATATACTTATTTATCCAGGTTTGACCTCCTCTTTGAAAGGCTTGTGAGTCTAATAGATGACTAGCCTCGCATTAACCATATCAGTCTAGTCAATTAAGTGTGAGGAGAATATATTTTAGTTTAGTTTTTAAATTCAATGTAAATTTTGAACATCACTCATTTTTCCTTGATTGTGAAAGTTGGGCTTAGGCCCTTTATGAACAGAAAATCTAAAGGGGGTGAAGCATCACAAATTTGTAAATCGGCCCAGAGAAAATGCTCAATTATATTGTTCTTATTGTTTGAGTAACTCAGTAAAATCACAAAGCGTTCACGAGGTTTGATCAAATATGTGATTTTTGCTCAAAAAGTTTTTTTTTGTGCAACTAGACCATCGAGGTTTCCCACCTATTACCAATTACATCCAAATCGCTAACTCTATTACATTTTTATCATTAAGTTAGAGGTAAAACGATCTTTTTAGTTTATTTATTATTTTACTATTTTACTCGCATATGATTCGAGTAACCCATGTTCGCGTTTCCAACGTGACTATAAAGACTGCATGCATTGATTTTCTTTCACTGCATACATTTGGGCTCACTGGTTGTCTTTATATATTTGTCAGGCCCATGTCTATGTGGGTTATGTTATGTTACGTTTTATTGTCATCTTATCAAGTTAATTACGATAAGAGTAGTAGTATTGTGTAAAGTATGAAGCCAAGCATGCGTCAATAAGCCATTATTAAAACATTTCTGTCTTTTTAGGTTCAACTTTCGGCGTCAGAAAATAATGCACGCATAATTCAAATGAAATATCCAAAAAATATTAATACAAATATAACAAAAAATAATTTTCAACTAAATTTTGAAATTCTGTATTAAATAGTAATCACTAGTATTTATATATCCAAGATCAGGTTATAAAATTGCCAAAAACAATTGTTTGGAACACCATTAAAAATGGTCATAATTTATCCTGTTACATAAAATGAAATACTCTACACCGAAAAGCCTAAAACTATCAATGCAAACCCTAAAAAGTAAAAACCGTAGTTCATAATCATAAGTTTCATATTTACTAATTTCATAAAATACAATTTATGATTAAACATAGCAATTGAACAAAAATAGTGACCGGGCTTTAATTATCTCCTTAGAAACTAGAATTATGAATTTGTGCAAAAACAAACATTTGATAGGTGGACAAATACGTCTGATTTTTTTTTTCAGTAACATTATTAACAACTAATGTTAAAATATTCCAAGAAATTTATTATTTTCTTCACTAGATATTTTGAAACGAAAAACCACATTATAAACGGGCTCCACGTCACCAGCAATACTCTAAGGTAGCGTTTGTTATGCATAAATGAGAAGCGGAATAAAATGAACCATTACAAAGGAATGGAAAAAAGAGCATTTGATTGGCCAAGGGAATGAAAATACCAATTATCTTGTCCATTACATTCTCTATAAAACACCCAAAATTCAATTCATTCGTTGCCCTTATTTTTTTTTCATAGCATCCTCTCTTTCACACTAATCACCTCCACCACCCACCCTCTCACCACTACCACTGACCACCACACCACTGCCGTTGCCGCCACTAACTACCACCACTGGCCCCGCCGTCGCCATCGACCACCACCATCGAACGTCGATGTCACACGCCACCCCCGCCACCTACCCACCCACCACTTCCCGTCACCCCCACCACCAACACAATCACGCCCCCTCCATTAGCGCCAACCACTACCACCACCATCGCTGCCACCCGTCACACCACTTGCCACCGCTAACCATCATCACCTACCACCTCCAACCATAACCACCCACCACCGCTAACCATCACAAACTGCCTCCCACCTCCCGCCACCATCGGCCACCACACATATCGCCTACAATCGCCAACTACCACTCACCATTGCCACCGCCAACACCCACCACCACCATCGCCGCTCAACACCAGTTTTGTTTTATTCATTTGTTTTTTGTCTATCTAATAACATAAAGTACTAGTTCATTTCATTACTAATTTCCTATATGGTAACCAAACAACACAATAGAATGGTAATGATTCATTCCATTCTCAATCAGTTCCGTTCATTTATCCATTCCATTGACTCATACCAAACAGACCCTTAGTTCCAATAAATAAATAGTAGTTTCTGATTATTATATATATATATATATATATATATATATATATAGGGGAAATTTCAAATGAGAACCACTTTGAGTTTTAAGAGCTCGAAAGAACTCAGTGGAATGTAACATTCGTTACTTTTCAAACCCGAAAACCCGACCCATTTTGAATTTTCGGATTTTTGTTTTCAAGTATTTAGATATATATGTATATTTTATATTCATGAGATTCGTTTGACGTTCGTCAATGTTTTCCGACTCGGTTTATCGTTCAAAGTATTTATGTTCATCAACGTTTGATGTTCAATGTTCGTTCAATTGTTAGTACGCTTATTCGTTTATAAAATCTCGAGCTATATCATTGATCAACTTTTGGGTATAATATAATATCCAAATATATTAACTTTCATTTCATTAGTTACAATTCCAAAGTTGAAGGTTTAAATTGTAAATATAATTTAATTTCAGTTTTAAAGCAATTAGAAACTGCAGGGGCTGTTTATGTAATTATACTAAAGTTATTATATCTTATCAACCCAGCCCACCCCCACCCCCACCCCACGTTTTTCCGGTGCCAATCTCCGGCGGCCGGAAAACGTCATTGGCTAAGCCATTTCACCCTTTAAACCCGCGTCTTTGACCAAATAGTTTAGCATAACGAATTATACCGGCATTGACCATCGATAACAAACGAATCAATTATATTATAACCGCCTAGGATCGTCAAACAATCCCGTAATTTCCGCCGGAAATTTGGGTTAATCAAATTAATGAAATTAACGCGTACACGCTCCTACAACTAGTATAAATAGGACCAGACCTTCATTGTAACCCGCTCACACCTCTCTTTCTCAATAATTTTCTCTATAATAACCATATTATTCCGGCGATGTTTCGGCTCCGGCAACGTCTCGTTCTCAGTCAAATTAACATCCTTTAAGGTAATTATTATATGCAATTGAAGAGGTAGGTCCCAGCAGAACCCAGTTGGACCCGCAAGACTCACCTTAAACAGGGACGTCTGCGCAGAGACCAACTGGATCCGCAGGACCAACCATGCTCAGAGAAGTGACGTCCTTACGCGCAGTATGCAAGCTGGTCCCGCAGGAAATGCCTCCCATGGTGAAGGACTCCGCCTGTTCCCGCAGCCTCGGATACAAGCCATGAGTGAAGGCCACCCGCGCAGCATGGCTACACGCACTAGGCACTTAACTCTCCCCAGTGTCACCTGAAGGAATGAGCAAAGGCGGGAGGGGGAAAACTCCCGCCTAAATGAGCCAGTCCGTATGATGGAGGATCTTTTGTGTGATACCTGACGAGGTACAGACAAAAGATCTGACCAAGAATGCGACAGCTCACTGACAGCAGCATGGCAGACAGCACGCCACAGCACTGTGACCAATAGCCGCCGCCTACCCACCAACTCCTGCCATACCACGTGCCTAGCCTGTTGTTGGCAGAAGAGGAAGAGTGCACGACACGCCTGCTCTGTGTCAGCCGCTACCTATCCACCACTCACAGGCAGGGCACGTGCATAGGTTACAGTTGGTAGCGTGTTGGGCCGGCTAAACCCCTTGGAAACCTACCTTCGGCTATAAATACCCCAAATGGTATGACCATCTCATCTTATCATATTATCATCATATATACCTGATATCTGCTCTAGCAATCTCTTAATATACTTTTATATTTAAAGAGCAATCTAGTCTGATTCTCACGCCGGAGGGTGGTCACAAGGAGGAACCCCCCCCTTCTCAGTGACGAGCTCACGGTGTCTGTTTTGCAGGTTATCAGAAGAACCATCTTCCAAGGGTCTAACCCCTCGTGGGAAACAGCTCTCCAACCCCTAGGTTACCAGTAATCGGTCGGGGTTCGATTGGTGTTTCTTCATTGGCGCCATCCGTGCATAAAGCTAGAACTTCATTTTTTCCAGTTTTTTCAAACTTCTAGAAAGATGGTTAAAGAGACTCCGGTAACCACAACCCCAGCTACTGGAGGGAATACCGGCAACACAGTTTTTACAAACACTACCCCGGTTACCCAAGCCGGGGCAAGTGAAGTAAATTTTACGAACACTACCCCAGTTACCCAAGCTGGGGCAAGTGCAGTAAATAATCGCCCACTGGGATTCACCGATACCCAGTTTAAAAAACGAACAAGACTCCCCCGCCAAACTCTCGAGGAAGTTAAGGCATGGGCGGAGGCACGACAAAAGGAATTCCAAGCTGAGTTGGACGAACGCTTGCGTTCCGTCCAACAGGCCGACGAATTCGAAGAATACTTGGACAATGACTCGGAGGAATCCGACTCCGACGCGAACCCTCGCCATAGGGCAAAAGGGAAGCGTAAGGAAACGGATTCCCAACCGAGAAGGCATTTTGGACAAGCCTTCAAACCAAAAAGCACAGGTGGAAGTCCACGAGACTTCTCCAAAACGTACAGACCGAACGTTGCAAATGCGGGAACGTCCAAATTTGCAAGGGACATTGCGGAAGCAATTGCCCCAAAAAGTGCCAAACAAATGCCCAACATAGGCACTTATGATGGTATGTCCGACCCAGACGACCATTTGAACAGGTTCATAGCAGGGGCAACCGTCAGCAACTGGACGGAACCCACGTGGTGTTACATGTTTCAAATGACGCTGGTGGGGGCTGCTAGGGTTTGGTTTGATCGTTTACCGGTTAACCACATTTACGACTGGGCAGACTTCCAGCAGAAGTTTAGCCAACACTTCAGCCAGCAGCGAAAGTATACCGAGGAGCAATGGACAATCCTCAAATGCATACGGGAAGAAGATGAATCTCTACCAAACTTCATCACTCGCTTCAACTCAAAGAAGTTAAGTTTGGGCAATATCAGCGAGGATCTTGTTCGCGCAGCCTTCATCCAGGGCGCGCAGGACCCAGAGCTTATCCGCACCCTAACGGGTAAAGATGGAATGCCATCCACATGGGATGGCATCATGACAGCAGCTAAACGCTATGCGGAAACGGAGAAGCAACTGGGTAGAGACCTTCCGCAGAGCACAAACCTGTACACCCAGAGGACGAGAGAGGACAACATCCTCACCGCCCGATTGAACAAAAAACGGAAGCAAGGCATTTGGCAGTCAAGGGTAAACTTTGACACCTCATCCGGCTTACAGCATCGATTGGGTGAAAGGGATAATGTAAAGCTGCACCGGAACTCCAGATGGACGCCACTTACCAAAAGCGTCACTGACATATTTGCTACTGAAGAGCTCCCATGGCCAAAGCCTCCAGTAATCCGACATCGTCACGATGCTGATCGGAGCAAGTACTGTGACTATCACAGAACAAAAGGCCACAACACTGAAGAATGCATAGACGTAAAAGACATGGTCGAAACATTCGTCAGAGATGGGACGCTCGCACACCTCGTGGCGAAATAAAAGCTAAGCAGGCAGGTGCGTGTGGAACCATGGCTGGGGTAAACATGAATAAAAAATCAGCTTCAATATGGAGACTACATGCTGCATAAAGAACGAGATCCCGAAACAGGTGCGTGTCGGCTCGATGGCACTCCTGTCCCAACATGGAAGGGAGTTCAATTACACAGTTTGCATGTAATCAATTCCAATTTGTACAGAAAAGGCCAAGAGCCACTTCTAATGGAAATGATTCTCTTTCAAACGTCGAAGCTGATGATTTACATTTACACTTTTGTACACACTAATATGCCGGTTTTCACCGCATAATTACAAAAAACGTCATTGCATGGGAAGGCGGTCCTACCCGCACGAACCCAAAAAGCATGATAAACCTTCACGCAGGTCAGTTGAAGGAGAAAAAAGTTACCATATGAAAGTGCTGGCCTATCCGCATGAATCATTCGAGGGAACTGCACCAACCTATCAACAACCGCGCGTGGGACAGTTCAAAATTCTTAAGAGGAAAAGGTAAACCTATACGCAGGTCAGATATGGGTAAAGTTATGCCATCCTACTAAGTGCAAGTGACGGGTCTACCCGCACAATCACGAAAGAGGAAGCAAAACTTCACACCTATTATCAGCCACGTTCAAAGGTTAACTTATCCTCAACAGGCAAACTTTCACGCAGGTCAGTTGAAGGAGTTCAATTATTCCATTAAATGAAAGTGCCGGTCTATCCGCACGAATCATGAAAGGAAGATGAACACTAACCTATCAACAACCGCGCGTCGAACGGTTAAAACTATCCAACACTGGTGACGGCATTCACATTACGTGAAGTCGTTGCATGGGAAGGCGGTCTTACCCGCACGAACCCAATAACGTGGCAAACCTTCACGCAGGTCAGTTGAAGGAGTTCAATTATTCCATTAAATGAAAGTGCCGGTCTATCCGCACGAATCATGAAAGGAAGATGAACACTAACCTATCGACAGCCGCGCGTCGAACGGTTCAAAACAAAATTCTTAAAAAGGTAAGAAAAACCTACACGCAGGTCAGGTATGGGTAAAAGTTTTGCCATCCTACCAAGTGCAAGTGACGGTTCTACCCGCGCTATCACGAAAGAGGAAGCAAAACTTCACACCTATTATCAACCACGTTCAAAGGTTAACTTATCCTCAAAAGGTAAGAAAAACCTACACGCAGGTCAGGTATGGGTAAAAGTTTTGCCATCCTACCAAGTGCAAGTGACGGTTCTACCCGCGCTATCACGAAAGAGGAAGCAAAACTTCACACCTATTATCAACCACGTTCAAAGGTTAACTTATCCTCAAAAAGTAAGAAAAACCTACACGCAGGTTAGATAAAAGTTAAAGTTTAGCCATCCTACCAAGTGCAAGTGACGGTTCTACCCGCACAATCACGAAGGAGGAAGCGAAACTTTAACCCACTATCAACCACGTTCGAAGGTTCTTATTCTAAACACTTGGAAAATTGCTATTTTAAACTAAGTATGCAAGTCATAAGTTTATAAAGCAAAGAATCCAATGAAAGGAATAACAATCGTATATTTCAATGATATATTACAACAGTGGCCGGGTAACTACCCGCCTAAAAGAAATCTATACAAAGCTAAGTCTATCCTAGCAGTGGGAAGGGATCTTCAGGATCAGGCTTCAGGGCCACCTCCGCTTGGACCAGCACCGTCAGAGCGCGGCTGCCCAAGGAAAGCCTTAAGGATGTTTAGCCCATCATCAGCAGCAGCAGCTTTGTTCACCTTCTCCACCACTGGATGCGGGAAGGCAGCGTACTGGTTCACAGCTTGGTCATAAGCAGCTTCAGTATTAACATTGAATAAAGGGAAGTTGGAGGGCGGAAAGCCTCTCTCAGCAAACCCTAGACCAAGCAGGAAGCCAGTCTTCTCCCCATCCTCATGAGAAGCGTTGAGGGCTGTGCTCATCGCATCGTCATAAGAGGTCTCCGAAAGGACCCGACGCACAACCTACAAGAGAATACAAGTTAGAACATTTTCTAATTACGAGCAGAAAGCGTAAAGAAAAAGTTAAAGATACCTGAGGCAACGCTTCTCGAAGCAGCCATTGGAGGGTAGCTTGACTTTCTTTGTAAGCACGTTCGGCTCCGCTCTTATCAAGGTTGGCAAGTTGAACTTCCTTGGCGGCAGCCTCTTCGACGCTTTTGAGTTTCCTTTCAGTGCGGTCAAGCACCCCCCTCTGGTCAAGGATCTCCTGCAGCTTCTTGGCATCTTCCATTGCCAAGGCGTCATGAGCATGCTGAAGAGCCTTTAATTTGCATTTAAGCTGCTCATTCTCTTCGCGAAGCGGCTCAGCAACAGCTTCAGCCTTGGCAGCCCTCTCAGTTGAGTTTCGCGCAGTCTCCTTGGCCAGCCGAAGCTGTTCATTCACAGCTTGGGCAGCCTTGGAGCGGGCCTCGAGTCGCGCCTGGACTTCAACCTCGAGGGCCTTGAATGCCTTCTCCTTCTCGGCTGCGGCAGCGGCCAACTGCCGGTTCTCCTCCCGAAGAGCCCGCGCTTCAGATACATCTTTGGCGCGAGCTGCTTTTAACTTGTCGTTTTCACGACAAAGCAGCTCGACGCGGGGCTGCGTCCGGGCCTGGAGAACCCGAAGCTCATTGGTTAGCTTACCCTCCTGGTAGCTAGCCATGGCTTCCCCCAACGCACCATGAGGAGCAGCGTGGCGAGCCCAATCCACGCACTCCACAGGGGTGCGAAGGGTTGTTCCTCGGCGTATGTTCCATCTTGGAACATACACTTCATTGGAATCCGACACTGCAAAAGAAACAAAGGCAGTTAGGAAAAGATGACAAAAATATACAAAGGAAAAAGAACCCTACGTACCTGTAGGGTCAATAACAGGCCGATAGCCGCCAAACCCATCACCTGAGCCTAAAGGAAATCCATCCAACAGGTCAGGCAGACGGGAAGGTGGCATAGATCGGCGGGAAGCCCGGCGCGTACCTGATGGTCCGGCCGTCGGTGCCGGTGGCGCAGGTATAGTGGCAGCCGCTGTGGTAGCCATTGTTGGCGTCGCCTCCTCAGCAACAGTAACCGCCGGCTCCGTGAAAGATGCTGTAAAAATTGCACTCACGGCCGGCGGAGACACCTTCTCAGCTGGAACAGCCTTAGGAAGGCTGGAACCAACGGAAGCAGGCGCAGACGCCTGGGTCGACGCCTCGGGAAGGCTGACCGAGCCTTCCCTCATTGGCGGAGGAATACTTGCTCCAACTCCACCCTGGAATGCGTCAACATCCACACCTGCACAAGGAAAAGTGTTAGAAAAATTTATTTGAAACAACAAATCTAGACAAGAATTATGGGGGCACTTACGGGGTTTCTTGAGCTTGAACGTACGGACGAGCGGGGGCGAACCCGATGGAGCCGGCCTCTTGACACCGGTAACCGTCGTCGTCGCTACAGCCTCCGGAGCGGTGGTCTCTTCACCACCGGGCTCCCCCGCCACCTCTGCACTATCTGACTCCGAGTCAGATAGGACTACCGGGTCGGCCGTAGAGGCCACCTTCTCCTTGCCTTTCCCGACGGCAGCCTTTTTCTTCCGCACCAGTGGAGGACCTTCTGCGGATTCCTCAGAAGAAGAAATGTCAACTCCAGCAGCAGGCACAGCATTGAGAGGTTCAGGGTAGAAGATAGGCTTACCTGGCCGTCGGTGGCTCAGGATCTCTTGGCCTGGCGGGTAAACCTCCACGAACCGACCCGCGGTCTGCTCTAAGATGGGCAACTCGTTCTCGTCCAGAGCACGAGTACCCATCCGCGCGGGACCATCTTCCTCCCGCGGGTTCAGGAGCGACTGAAGATCGTTCCCCTCTGAAATCAACAAGAAAGTTAGAAAAAATCGAAGTCAGCAAAATGAAACAAGACGTACCATAAGGGACAGAGTTCGAACCATATTCAAGGACGATCGGAACCTTATCCGCATTCGCCGCCTTCCACACCCGGCTCATCCCCAGCATCACCATCGCCGACTCCGGAAAACGGAAAACCGGGGAATGGACCCGGGATATCTTCGAGAACCATTCCGCCTCCTCGTAGTTGAGGGCGGGAAGGTTCGGAAGCGCCTGGCCATTCTTGAACTTCATGGCGATGGGGATGGCGCGAGCGGATATGAAGAAGAACTCTCTTCTCCATGAGCGAAGACTCCGCTCGGTGGTACAAATCTTTAAACCCTTGATACGGGTTGTAAGAGTATACCACCCCTGGATGCACCTCCAAGTGTAGAAGGTCATCAGACGGTCAACGAGGGGCTCAAGGCCCAGTATCCGGCACACCCACTCAAAGTGCCGGACCTTGGCAATGGCCATGGGGTGCACCTCTGTCAGGTGCACACCGTGCCTCTCCAGAACACGGTACACAAACTTTGTCAACGGAAACCTAAGGTTTCCGTAGACAAAGAATGCAGCATAAACCCCGATCTTGCCACTAGGGGCATCGTACACAGTATGGTGGGGTTCAGGAAACTCAGGCTCGAGAGACTCGAGCATGAACTTCCTGACGATATACTGGTACAGATCGACAGGAAGAGAGCACTGGCATTCGCCAGCAGTCTTCTGGTCATCAGCATCATGAGAAAGCATAGTGGAAGAAAGATGAAAAGAGATTTCAGGGTAATGCTTTACTGAACAGAAAAATTCACCGGAAATTACTTGAGAAGAAGAGATGAAAGTGAAAAGTGTGAATTGCAAATAACCCTCTCCCCCTTTATATACTAATCGCAATTAATGCGGTGAATTTAATGCGAAGGAGAGAGAAATCGAAGGTGCAATGAAACTATGACACGTGGCAAAAAGCAGACTGGCAACAGCTGTTGACAGGACGTGTGCCAGTAATTTCGCGGCCACGCGCCCGAAAAATCGCGCCCACGCGCCTGAAAAAGCGTCTGGAATGACCATATAATGTCACGTCACCATAACTTCCTGCACGTCCTGACAGTCAGAAGAAACCGTCGCGCGACGTTTCAGAGGTTTGGACTGTTCCTATCTTTCCACCAACCTTTCGAATTTCAAAATTCAAAATTTAAAAAGAAGCGGGAAAATACCCCCTTACCTTGGCAAACAAGTAACCATAAGACGGATGCGGGTACAGTGTTAAGGCAAAACCCTTCACATACCTAGCACCCGCAGGGAATTGAAGCCAAGAAAACCTTGGCGAACAAGTAACCATAAGACGGATGCGGGTACAGTGTAAAGGCAAAACCCTTCACATACCTAGCACCCGCAGGGAATTGAAGCCAAGAAAACCTTGGCGAACAAGTAACCATAAGACGGATGCGGGTACAGTGTTAAGGCAAAACCCTTCACATACCTAGCACCCGCAGGGAATTGAAGCCAAGTACCTCGGCAACCAAGTAACTATAAGATAGGTGCGGGTACAGTGTAAAGGCAAAACCCTTCACATACCTAGCACCCGCAGGGAATTGACGCCAGGAATACCTTGGAAGTAAAGTAACCGTAAGACGAGCGCAGGTACAGTGTTAAGGCAAAACCCTTCACATACCTAGCGCTCCGCTGGGAATTGAAACCAAGAAGGATCTTCTGGGCAATGCTTGCGGAAAAGGAAATAACATCCCCGCATAGCGGGAACGTCGAGAACTACGTTGTTTAAAGCTCCAGGATGGAATTGGTGGTTTTAACATAATTGATCACTATGTTCAAAACTACCAAAACCTCATGGAGAATCCACACAACTGGGACTCAATGCTCCTGACTTGCGAGGAGGTTACAGACCTACCCGCATCATACCCAAAGACCAAGCAGGAAACTCGGGCATTTCTGCAAGTGACAAGGACTTCCCATGGAAAACCTTACAAAACCCTTTTCAAAACCCCTTTTAAGTCCAAAAGTTCACCTCACTTTATTAAACACGCATGAGAAGAACATTGGACTGGGGGGACTTGAAGAGGTAGGTCCCAGCAGAACCCAGTTGGACCCGCAAGACTCACCTTAAACAGGGACGTCTGCGCAGAGACCAACTGGATCCGCAGGACCAACCATGCTCAGAGAAGTGACGTCCTTACGCGCAGTATGCAAGCTGGTCCCGCAGGAAATGCCTCCCATGGTGAAGGACTCCGCCTGTTCCCGCAGCCTCGGATACAAGCCATGAGTGAAGGCCACCCGCGCAGCATGGCTACACGCACTAGGCACTTAACTCTCCCCAGTGTCACCTGAAGGAATGAGCAAAGGCGGGAGGGGGAAAACTCCCGCCTAAATGAGCCAGTCCGTATGATGGAGGATCTTTTGTGTGATACCTGACGAGGTACAAACAAAAGATCTGACCAAGAATGCGACAGCTCACTGACAGCAGCATGGCAGACAGCACGCCACAGCACTGTGACCAATAGCCGCCGCCTACCCACCAACTCCTGCCATACCACGTGCCTAGCCTGTTGTTGGCAGAAGAGGAAGAGTGCACGACACGCCTGCTCTGTGTCAGCCGCTACCTATCCACCACTCACAGGCAGGGCACGTGCATAGGTTACAGTTGGTAGCGTGTTGGGCCGGCTAAACCCCTTGGAAACCTACCTTCGGCTATAAATACCCCAAATGGTATGACCATCTCATCTTATCATATTATCATCATATATACCTGATATCTGCTCTAGCAATCTCTTAATATACTTTTATATTTAAAGAGCAATCTAGTCTGATTCTCACGCCGGAGGGTGGTCACAAGGAGGAACCCCCCCCTTCTCAGTGACGAGCTCACGGTGTCTGTTTTGCAGGTTATCAGAAGAACCATCTTCCAAGGGTCTAACCCCTCGTGGGAAACAGCTCTCCAACCCCTAGGTTACCAGTAATCGGTCGGGGTTCGATTGGTGTTTCTTCAGCAATTGATTAGTTTTGATCCAACAAACAAAACCCCTAAACTTAATTGGGCAAACAATGAACAGATTAATCGAATTTGAATTAGGGTTTCTATGGGAAGAATATGAACTTCATGTTAAAATATATAAATTTTTGTTTCTGTTCTAAGTTCAAGCATACAAGCTAGAGCAGTTGGTTAGTTTGTGTGCGTATGGACATAAGGACCGGGTTTGCAACCCGGTTCAAACCTTCTTTTTGTTTTTTCTTGTAACAGCTTGTTTAGTTATATTAATTAAATGATTTATGTATTTAAAAATCACTATAAATCAATAAAACTACTTTCAAACTAAACAAATTTTTTTTATAAATAAGTATAAGTTTTATCTCACCATTTTCCATGTAAAAACCAATTTCCAAACCCGTTAAAACGTTAAAAAAATGAGTTTAAATGCCGTTACTTTAGATTCAATTCATTAACCTTAAAATTTATTAAGCTTATATTTCATTAATCATTAATCCGTTAATATTAATTGGGTTGTTAACTTTATTTCGTTAACCATAATTCTTTTGAGTTTAATTCGTTAGTTTTAATCCGTTAAACTTTGATTCGGTAAAGATAATTTGGTAAACTATAATTAACTTCGTTAGCTGAAAATATTTTTAAACCGTTAAAATTAGTTTATAAACCGTTAGCTTATTGCATCGACTTTATATTCCTTTTCGTTAGATATTTATAAACGCTAAATTAATAATTGTAATAGATAAATTTCTCGTTTAAAATCCATACATTGTAACTCACATATTAGTGTTAAGATTACAATATTAAAATAATTCTTAGTTCGTTAAAATTCCGTTAAAGCCTAAAAATAATGTTAAATTAATTCATGCCTTAAAATAATAAAAGCTAAATAAAACAATATATATTTCCAATAAAATTATACAATAATTAACTTTAATAATACCGTTAGATAGTCTTTAATTATGCGATTTTATTTTATTTATAGTTCGAGAAGTTCAATCGTTTCAGATTCTTTAACGCACTTTCGGTTGCTTCGGTTTCGTTATTGTGCTTTCGGCTTTTATTATAAGTTTGTCTTCTATTTCGAGGTGAGTTTTTCACCACCCCTTTTTAATGTTTTATTGTTTTGGGGTAACATATGTATCCGTATTAAAATTCAAGTATTGATTTCTTCTATTACAAAACTACAATTCGTATATGGACTTGTGTGTTACTTGTTTTACTTGCACGAATATTACTTGCACGTTGGGAAGCCTCATTAAGTATAATTATACGCCCCCTTTTGCACTCCGGTCCATTTGTATCGAGTGGAAAAGGGCCTCATTATCCGAGTACGTTGATTGCTATCACTGGAAAGGACCTTACTTGCGCGATTACCCGAGTACGTTGGTTGTTATCAATTGGAAAGGACTTACCTGCTCGTTTATCACTTGCCCATGAATTGTATGGTTTTTATGTACGTACTTAAACTGTGGAAACTCACCAGCTATGTTTATAGCTGACTTTATTTTATACATATGTTACAGGTGTAAAGATACAAGGATGAAAGTTATAAGACACATAGCATACCTATAGGATATTCAAATAACAACTTATCATTTATTTATTTATTATTTCAACTTGTATTATTTGATAAACTTATGCTACATGATGATTTAAATGAAATAATGTTATTATGGTCACCTAATACTGTCACGTGTGTTTGAGCAATTTGTACGTCACACCCGGGTGTTTCCGCTTTAGCCGGGGTGTTACATGTAACGATTTATTTTTTTAGAATTTTTTTTACAAATGTGTAATATATGTAGGTTACATATATGTAAAAAAATTACAGAATTTTTTACACACCGAGACGACTTTTTATACATGTGTAACGGGCGTAAAATTTAGTGTAACCACTTACATCTTTATTTTTTCTCTTACTTTGACTTTTTTGCCAGATTTAATCTCAACCACATATTCAAATCCATTTAATTAAATGTGTGGTCTATAATGAAGTTCTTAAGTTATTAATACTCAACATGAGTTTCAAAGGATCCATCCGCCATATATATATATATATGGGTGGGTTAAAATAAAAAGATGTAGTTTTCTAGAAATTGTAAGAATAGATCTAGGCCATTTGATCAAGGATCTAGTGGTTGAGATTGATAGTTTTCAAAATACCAAATAGTTTCCTAGATATGTTCACATGGTTTCCCAACTTTAAATTTTATATCCTTTCTACTCTTCATAGAAAACTACGTATTTTTATTTTAACACTTTTCCATATATATATATGGGAAGTATATAATGAAAACCCACTTGAGTTGTGAAAACCCGTGAAAACCCTATGTAACATCGTTTTTTTTCACACGTAATATATATTGTAACATTTAAAACAAAACATCGAAAACTAAAAAAAATTGTTTTGCTATTTTTTTACCAATTTTTATATATATTTTCAGGAGAGAGAAAATGTTATATTTATATTTACATGTTTTATTCACTTTAATTGTGGACCATAAGATTTAAACTTTAATTAAAAACATGTGGTTAAGAATGAATTTTTAGAGTTTTCACAACTCAAGTGAGTTTTTATTTTAACCTTACCCTGTATAAACACAAACACTAATAATCAATTATTAGTATACTTGTTATGTGGATGTTATATAAACAATGTAGCATCTTAAATATAAATTTATGTCCTTTTGTTGGGTGACTGGGCAGCTCAACTGTATAGAGCAAAGAATGTGACAATGTGTAACCATGTGTCATTTTAAATCATGCATAAAAAATGTGTATATAATCTTAAGACAAACTTTTCTTATTATATATATAAAAAAAACCCTCCAATTTCAAGAATGCTTTAATCCAAAAAGTTTAGCATAACACATGGGCTGGCCTACCCTTGTGGTATGATAGTCAGTCGTTCATTTTTTAGTACTACTCTAGTGTAAAAGTCATAACTCTATGAGAAAATTTCATGAGTCCGTCACCTGTTATGACACCGTTTCATCTTGTATGCTTAACAATTCATCATGTTTTACTTTAATCCGAAAAAAATAACAAATATATAAAAATCAGGAGGTTAAAGTGAAGTTGATAGTTTCTCTTCTCATAGTTTGATTCGAAGGCTTTAATAAGTGTGAGTGAGACACCTAATCAGATCGGCCCCCACAAGTTTGAATAGACTGTATGCATTTAATTTTGACTTTCCGTAATTAATTTCCTTTTTGGACTATTGAATGACATTAATTGTCTTCTTTTTACAGTTTTATATAAGAATCGGACCCACATTTTGTATATTTTAACTTTCGGATAGCCGGGCTCTGATAAAACCTGAAAGCCACCTTAGAGTAAAGACAATGTGTATGCACAAGTTTTGTTAGCAGTAAAGACAATGTGTATGCACAAACTCAGGTGATGAATAGAAATAAACAAGTAATTTTACATTTACTTTGCAATGTAGAGGGTTAAACACGTTACATGTTCAAAAGTTACCGCACGTTCTGACGCATACGTAGTGGAAAGTCAGTCAGTATCGATTCGATTCGTTACGGAAAAAGTTTGTGGCAATAATTTCATTTCTAAAGTTGAAGGCCCAAAATATAAAGATGCAAGTTGAAAGATAAAATATTTCATTACCAAAGTCGATTGACCAAAAAGTATATATCTTAAACTTTTATAAAAGTCTAATGCAGAGCAGGCCCTAAGGGAGGTCGATGGACTCAAACCCATTCTCCTGAGCTGCCTATATTGTTAAAAAAAATAATAATGTATACATTTTATATAAATAAGTTTTTAAAACATAAGTCTATAAAATGACCATTGGTGCAATGAAAAGAATGTCGGTCTATACCAAAATTATATTTAATTGTTAATATTTGCATAATTCATCATATGACATTGTCTTCTCATATCTCTTTAACGCAACCATTTAAGATTGTTTATCGTTTCTCTATTTATTTTAAAATATAATGTATTTTTATTTACTTTCTTTTACAACAAAACATTAGCCTTTGTAAATTTAGTTTTTAAATATGTGACAACATTTTATTATAAATATCAATTTTATACACACAATATTTAATATAACAATATCGGTATGAATGTTTTATATGAAATAAATCAAACATCAAGATTTGGTTTTAAACTTAAAATTATAGTGCACAATATATAAAAAACTTAATAAAAAAAGTCATAAATAAAAATTATTATATGAACAATTGAATTTACGTATTACATATAATATTTTTTTATTATTATATTTTTTACCTGTGTGAAACACGGGCTCTAACCAAGTATACGTATAATTCATTTACAATATAGTTTGTGTGTTTCTCAAGGTCCAAACTGACGACTTTATTTTGGGTCACTCCTATTTTAGTGAGGTGATAAGATGATTAAAACATAGAATAAAAGGTCAAGATTCAATTCCCATATAATGTATCATTTACTTATTTAGTCAACGAAAAAACGATTTTATCTTGTATTTATATATATAGCTGGGAATTTGAAAAATATGAGAGAAGAAATAAATGAGAATGTGTATCAATTTGCATGTATATATGCCCATATTATTATAGTCGCATTTAGCTATTTGAAAAGTAAGTTATATTTTCTAAGTTTAAATTTGATTTGTTATAATTTAAAATAGTGAATATCTCATAGAATACTAACCAAATAAAAGTGTTATAATTAGGTTATTCATACAACTTTTCTTTAAAAGGGGCACTAAATCTACAAATCGAGTCTCATTGGATTTTTTGAGCGTCTAGAAAGCAATGGAGAAGAACATGTAGGGGTCGGGAATATTTAAAAAAAAAATAATAAAAACGTTAATTATATAAAAAATCAAAAATAAAAAATAAAATTCACGCCACTACTTCACATTAACATCAAAAAGTAGATCAGAAGGTTTCTTATTGAAACAAATACAAAATATGATAAAGAAAAATATGTTAAAACCTACAATTTAATAAAATATGAAAGTTAAGTGATTTAATTTAAACACTTTTTAAACTTAAGTGACATAATTGAAACATTTTTGAAATTTGGTTATTATTCTACAAAGTTACCCCTTTAAAATAAGTTGAATTCAATTTTTTTTCCTACACTAATTCAAAATATAATGGTCAAAAGTTATAAACTATACATTAGCATATCTTAATTTTGAGACATATGGTATTCAATTTCAACCCCATTTTGAATTTTTGTCAAAATTTTCCCTCTTGTTTCATTTGACTACTAATCATCACCATAATCTTGTTTCTTTTGGGCCACAAACAAGGGAGTATGCATCCAAAATGGTCCCTCCCTCTTATATATAATTGTACTTTGTTTCAAAAAGTAATATATTTTTAAAAGACTTACTAAAAACATATATAACGACATTATTTCCTCCATGCACTGATGCAAAGGAAGCTCATATAAAAAGTTTACTTACGGAAGTATTAGATTTAATTACATGGAGTGTCTGAATGTGTATCGTGTAGCTATAAAGATAAAAGTAATGTTATAAAAGTCGCGAGACATACTGTGAAATTGGGTGTACTCGGAGTACTCGGACATGGTAAATTGAAAAAAAGGCACTAATTTTTGAATACTATATATACGTCAAATATAACAAATTTACTAATATTTATAACAAAATAAGTGAATATCAATATGACTAAAAGGAATACATTTTCAAATAATAAATTATTCTTAAAATTGTTAATCATTGAATAAGAAAAGATATTTTTTCTTTAATATTATAGAATTACGTATTATGTTTTATTTTTATGCCAAAATCGGTCCAGGTTCACCGATTAAATGTGATTCTGGTTGAAGCTGATCACATTTGACCGATTCTTTAATAACTAGGCGGAGTTAATGAAACTTGTCTCAACGACAAACCTTGTAGCGAGTACTCACGGAATACTCGGCCTTGTAAACCTACTCTTACAACATTTCATAAAACAACTCGCTAACTCCATACTGGCTTGCACATATCTATTAACGTAAATAAAAAAACATTAAAATAAGTTTATAACAAAAAAATAATGTTAGTAAAAATTATTTAAAGAATAATAATAACAATGATAATGAAGACAATAATATACTAAAAAAATAATACTAACTACTGAAAAAAAAAAAACTAAAGCTAACACTAATAAGATTAATAATAATAGCAATAATAAAAGTAATCATAATAATGCTAATAATAGTTAAATAACCTTATTAATATTAAAAAAAAACTTTAAAAGGGAAGAAAAAGGTGCGTGGGTAAGGCGGTGAAAATATGACGGTGGTCGACGAGAACCTGCCAAGAAGACAACGTTTTTTTGTGTCGAACATCCCCGGTATGTGAATAACTCAGTCCTTTGGAAGGCGTTTAGGCATCTTGGAGTGATGTCACATGCGTACGTGGAGGTAATTTTTTGGGTTTAAAGGGGTTGGAGACGTAAAGAAATTCTTGAGCGATCTTAACATAATAAAGGTCAATGAAGCAATCTTATCCGCGAGGGCAGTACCTAGAAGACACAATCAACATCACGACTCGGCTTGGTTAGAAAAGGAACGTCATATAAAGAGGCGGTTGTTAGTAAGGGTGAGGGTGATACATACTCTCTTATGAAAGAAATCATTATTAAGTGGTCCGATCTATGGTGTTCTCATTGGCGTTGGACCTCTGTATAAAATATAAAATCGTTATTGAGTCATCCGATCTATGGTACCCAGTTCTCTTTTGGCTAAGGCGGGGTTTTTGAATGCGTCATAAATTAATGTAACATTGCTACAAATTTACTTTTTGAATAAAACAAACCTTTTAGACCATGTGTTGTGGATGTGGGTTTGGCACCCTTATCCTTTACCCTGGATTAACTTGATTTGCAGGCTTTGTCGCTCACCTTCTACCGATACTATGGTGACACTAAAAGGGACTCTATCATGTTTTGAAGACAATGTGAAAGATGGTGCCTCCTTTGACTCTTATTTAAAGACGACAATCTAAATATGTTGAGAAACCTGTGTATCCGATTACACTACCTTGACACGAACATTTTTACCAATTTTAAAATTAGTTTTTCAAAGGCCCCGCTACTGCATAAATTTTACAAAGTTCAATTAAAAATATTACAAGAAAACGCATAAAAATTTAAACCATTTTTTAATTGCAATACTTTTAAAAGGATAAATATTTACCCAAAAAGTGGAGGCACGAGTGTCTTTTTTTGAACCATGCCAGGCCAAAGTAACCAGTATGAATCTAAAAGGTGTCTTAAAGTTCTTTTCAACATGGCTTTCTTAAAGAGTACAAGCTTTTATAAATACAGACACATTTATATAATTTATATAATTTTTATTATATAAATTCTTGTATTGAAGATACTTATACTGCGTCTAAAAAGCCGAAACCATAAACAAAGAATTGTTTTTTAGTTATAATTCCTTTGAAAAAAATTCACAAACCAAGCACACACTCAAATTCAAAATTCTTTCAAAGACTTCAATTTTTAAAAATTCTATTTCCTTTGATAAATTCCAATTCTCTTAAAAAATTTCCACAAATCAAACGCACCATCCATAATATCAACAAATGATTTTTTAAACTAATATGGTCTACAATCTTTTTCCTACACTTTGTATTAATAGCAAGTTTTTTATTAGATTATATTTACATATATGTTAAAACAAAACTTTGAAGTTGGATCTTGAGACTTTTGGCACCAAACTTTGCCACACGGCTAGGCAGCGTTTGGTATACAGCAAAAGCAGAGGGGAATGCAATTATTCATTGTATGGGAATGAAAAAAGTGATTTTTGATTGCTTAATAAAATGTAATCATCGATTACATATGGAATCTTATTCCATTAAAATCATTTATTCTCATCCCCTTTTTTTTTCATTCCATTCTTCCTTCACCCTACTTTCTCAGCAACACCACCACTTAACAACAACCACCACCACCACCACCTGACCGCCGTCGCCGCCACCACCACCTTACCATCAGCGCTACCACCACCATCGCCTTACAACCAGCGTTACCACCGCCACCACCACCGTCGCTGCCCGACCCCTACTGTCTGACCGCCACCCCCACCACCACTGCCACCCCCACCACCACAACCATCGCCCCTGCCGCCTGACCGCCGCCACCGCCACCACCATTTTCGTCACCTGAGCTACCACCACCACCGTAGCCAATGTAGTTTTTTTTTATTTTGGTAAAAAAATTATTTTGAGACATAAGTATTTTTATTATTTCTATTTCATTCATACAATTTTTTTGGATACCAAACAACATATTCATTTCATTCCTATAGGTTAACAAAACAAGACAAAGGAATAGTAATGATCTATTTCATTCTCTTGTCCCTTCCGTTCATTCTCCCATTCCATTCCCCCTTCATCCCATTACCTCTAACCAAACATACTCTTAATCTTTCAACTTTGGTTCTAAAATGCTTACACTTTTATAAACTATATGAAACTTTTAGGTTTTTAGTTTAGATCACAAAACTTTTAGACTTTTACAATTGATCATAAAAAAATCCACTTTTAATCCCAGTACCTTTCAACTTCCAACTTTGGTTACAAAATTTTTAATTATGATGGTAATGTAAGGATCCAAATCTTAAAAAAAACATTTAAGTTTTGTGTAATGTTTAAAGCGCAATGGGTCAAAAACGAAAATTATGGTAAATAGATTAAAACACTAAACATGTACCCTCCAGAGAGAGAGAGATGATCTTTTGTTTCATGGTAGCCTACTCTAGTCCCCTTACGAAACTTTCGTTTGGATTAGCCATACACTTCACATGTTTCTAGCGATTCACATGGCATCATTAAATGATACAAGTCCTGGGTCATATAATCGGGGCTACATAGATGCTTTTTATGGAATATTCTTGACTGCATAGATGAGAGAATTGGCTGAATTCACTTATTTTTTTTAGAGCAATAGCTTCATCGATGGAGAGAAAGAGAGAGAGAGAGAGAGTAACATCCAACCCCTCATCCCAGTTATATTGTTCACCATGCCCTTGATAGATAGGCCATCCAGGTGCTTACGTTGTTTTTTGTTGCCTTGGTGGGCGATGGAGACTTCCATTTTACTTCACGAGTGCACATCACTAGAGACATGGATGTTCTAAAAAATCATCCCACCTTCAGGTGTTTCTGGTTTGAAGAAACACTAAGTGAACCCACAGGCAGATTATAGATAATCTGGGGGTTAAGTAATGTTTCCCACGGATGAGGTCTAGCAGAGAAGGTTGTTCTTCTAGAGACCTGCAAAACAGACACCGTAAGCTCGTCACTGAGAAGGGGGGGTTCCTCCTTGTGACCACCCTCCGGCGTGAGAATCAGACTAGATTGCTCTGAATATAAGTGTATATTAAGAGATTGCTAGATAAGATTGAGATATCAGATGATGTCCTTACCATTCCAAGGTGTTGGAGTATTTATAGCCGAAGATAGGTTTCCAAGCAGGTACAGCCGGCTGAATAGTATTCCTGTTCTACCAACAGTGGACCATGCACAGGCCATGCTGGTTGGTGGATAGGTTATGGCCAACAGTAATAAGGTCGGCTGTATACTGTTCCTTTACTGCTGGCTACGCACTGTTCCACCAACTGTAGGTTGCGCACGTCCCATCGTAAGGGTTGGTGAGTAGGCAGCGGCTAATAGTGACAAACAGTACTAGAGGGTGCTCCTCCTCGTATTGTTGTCGGTGAGCTGTCACCCTGTGATTAGTTCATGGCCTGCTCTGGTCAAACTGTCTGTTCCGCCCATACCTTAGTAGGTATAGTACAAAAGACCTTCCAGAAGCATACGGACTGGCTCATTTAGGCGGGAGTGTTTCTCGCGTTGCTCATTCCTTCATGTGACTACTGAACGAATGCCTTGTGCGTGTAGCCTTGCTGTTAGTGCGGGTAGCCTTCCCTGATGGCTTGTATCCGCAGCTGCGGGAACAGGCGGGGTACTTCACCATTGGGAGGCTTTCCCTGCGGGTACAGCTGGCGTACTGCGCGTAAGGTTCTTTGAGCATGGTGGGTCCTGCTGGAGCAGTTGGTCATTGCGCAGACGTCCCTGTTCAAGGTGAGTCTTGCGGGTCCAACTGGGCTCTGCTGGGACCTACCTCTTCAAGTCCCCCCAGTCCAATATTCTTCTCATGAATTATTAATAAATGAGGTGAACTTTTGGACTTAGCAAGGGGTTTTGAAAAGGGTTTCAATTTTCGGTTTTCCGTGGTGATTCATTCCGCGGTTTTCCTGATGTCACGCAGAAATTCCCGACTTTTCTGCTTGATCTTTGGTTATGAAGCGGGTAGGTCTGTAACCTCCTCGCAAGTCCGGAGCGTTGAGTCCAACTTGTGTGGATTCTCCATGAGGTTTTGGTAGTTTTCATCATAGTGATCAATTATGTTAAAACCACCAATTCCATCCTGGAGCTTCAAACAACGTAGTTCTCGACGTTCCCGCTATGCGGGGATGTTATTTCCGTTTCCGCAAGCATTGCCCAGAAGATCCTTCTTGGTTTCAATTCCCAGCGGAGTGCTAGGTATGTGAAGGGTTGTCTTAACACTGTACCCGCGCGCGTCTTATGGTTACTTTACTTCCAAGGTATTCCTCGCGTCCATTCCCTGCGGGTGCTAAGTATGTGAAGGGTTTTGCCTTGACACTGTACCCGCATCCGTCTTACGGTTACTTGGTTGCTGAGGAAATCTTGGCTTCAATTCCCTGCGGGTGCTAGGTATGTGAAGGGTTTTTCCTTTACACTGTACCCGCATCCGTCTTACGGTTACTTGTTTGCCAAGGTAAGGGGTATTTTCCCGCTTTTGAATATTTTTGAATTTTGAATTTCGAAATTCGAAGAGTTGGTGGAATGATAGGAACAGTCCAAACATCTGAAACGTCGTGCGACGGTTTCTTCTGACTGTGTCAGGACGTGCAGGAAGTTATGGTGACGTGACAGTACATGGTCATTCCAGACGCTTTTTCAGGCGCGTGGGCGCGATTTTTCGGGCGCGTGGCCGCGAAATTAATGGTATGCGTCCTGTCAACAGCTGTTGCCAGCTTTGTTTTTGCCACGTGTCACTGTTTCATTGCACATTCGTTTTCTCTCTCCTCCGCATTAATTTCATCGCATTAATTGCGATTAGTATATAAAGGGGGAGAGGGTTCTTTGTAATCCACACTTTCAATCTTCTCATCATCTTTTAAGCGATTTCCGGCGAATACTCCTCCTTTTCAGGCAAGCATTCTCCCGAAATCGTTTTCTTCTTTTCTTCACAAGATGTCGTCTCGAGATGTTGAATCTACAGCCGATGATAAGAGTACTGCTGGCGAGTGCCAGTGTGCTCTGCCTGGCGATCAGTACCGGTATGTCGTCAGGAAGTTCATGCTCGAGTCTCTCGAGTCTGAGTTTCCTGAACCCCATCATACCGTGTACGATGCCCCCAGAGGCAAGATCGGGGTTTATGCAGCATTCTTTGTTTATGGGAATCTTAGGTTCCCATTGACAAAGTTTGTTTACCGTGTCCTTGAGAGGCACGGTGTTCATTTGACCGAGTTGCACCCCATGGCGATCGCCAAGATTCGCCACTTCGAGTGGGTGTGCCGGATACTGGGCGTTGAGCCCTATGTTGACCGCCTGATGACCTTCTATACTTGGAGGTGCATCCAGGGGTGGTACACGTTGTCAACCCGGATTAAGGGTTTAAAGATCTGCGCGACCGAGCGCAGTCTTCGCGCGTGGAAGAGGGAGTTTTTCTTCATATCCGCTCGCGCCATCCCCATTGCCATGAAATTCAAGAACGGGCAAGCACTTCCGAGCCTTCACGCCTCCAACTACCAGGAGGCGGAATGGTTTGCGAAGATATCTCGGGTCCAATCTCCGGTTTACCGGTTTGCGGAGTCCGGGATGGTGATGCTGGGGATGAGCCGAGTGTGGAAGGCTGCCGATGCGCAAAAGATCCCAATCGTCCTCGAATACGGTTCGAACTCTGTTCCTTACGATATGCCTTTTTCCCTTTTCTTGATATTGAATTTCTTCTAACTTCTTTCCTTTTTATTTCAGAGGGGAACGACCTGCAGTCGCTCCTAAACCCGCGGGAGGCTGACGGTCCCGCACGGATGGGTACTCGCGCTCTAGATGAGAACGAGTTGCCCATCCTAGAACAAACGGCGGATCGGTTCGTGGAGGTCTATCCGCTAGGCCATGAGATCCTTAGCGCCCATCGGCCAGGTAAGGCGCTCTTCGACCCTCGACCCCTCAGTGTTGAAACCTCTGCCGGAATTCCTCTAATCGTTTGTTCTGATGAGGAATCCGCAGATGGTCCTCCGTTGGTGCGGAAGAAGAAGGCAGCCGGCGGGAAGGGGAAGGAGAAGGCCTCCACTGCCGATCCAGCGCCTCGGTCTGACTCGGAGACCGAGAGCGAAGAGGTGGCGGGGAATCCCGGTGGTGATAAGACCACTGCTCCGGAGGCTGCGACTGTCACCTCCGGAGAGCCCAAGAAGACGACGGTAACCGGCGCAAAGAGGCCGGCTCCATCGGGTTCGTCCCCGCCTCTCCGTACCTTCAGGCTCAAGAAAACCCGTAAGTACCATTTTCTTTTGCTTTTATCTTCATAGCTTAATATCGTTAACACCTATCTTCTTTACGCAGGCGTGGATGTTGACGCATTCCAGGGTGGAGCGCAGAGTGGTACCTCCACGCCAATGACGGTAGGCTTGGTCAGCCTACCTGAGGCGTCGACCCAGGCGCCTGCGCCTGCTTCCGCTGGTTCAGTTGCTCACTCCTTTGAGCCGACTGTTCCAGCCGAGATGACGTCACCGCCGGCAGTGAGTGCGATATTTACAGCATCTTTCACTGAGCCGGCGGTTACTATTGCTGCGGATTCCGCGG
Organism: Bidens hawaiensis; assembly: GCF_021521415.1. Classification (NCBI taxonomy): domain Eukaryota; kingdom Viridiplantae; phylum Streptophyta; class Magnoliopsida; order Asterales; family Asteraceae; genus Bidens; species Bidens hawaiensis. The sequence goes on along the minus strand of NW_027491822.1, from coordinate 423,331 downwards.
CAGCGACCGCGGCGGCGACCACGGCAACTGCTACCATGCCCCCGCCATCGGCCCCGACGGCCGGTCCATCAGGTACGCATGGGGCTTCCCGCCAATCTTTGCCACCTTCCCATCTGCCTGACCTCTTGGATGGATTTCCTTTGGGTTCAGGTGATGGGTTCGGCGGCTATCGGCCGGTTATTGACCCTACAGGTGCGTAGGGTTCTTCTGGCCCATTTTATACATATATATTTTATCATCTTTTCCTAACTGCTTTGTGTTTTTTGCTGTGTCGGATTCCAATGAAGTGTATGTTCCCCGATGGAACATTCGCCGAGGAACAACCCTTCGCACCCCTGTGGAGTGCGTGGAATGGGCTCGTCACGCTGCTCCCAGTGGTGCGTTGGGGGAAGCCATGGCTAGCTACCAGGAGGGTAGACTAACCAATGAGCTTCGGGTTCTCCTGGCCCGGATGCAGCCGCGCGTCGAGCTGCTTTGTCGTGAAAACGACAAGTTAAAGCAGCTCGCCTCAAGGAAGTAGCTCAGGCGCGGGCTGTCCGGGAGGAGAACCAAAAACTTGCCGCAGTGGCTGCGGAGAAGGAGAAGGCCTTCAAGGCCCTCGAGGTTGAAGTTCAGGCTCGACTCGAGGCCCGTTCCAAGGCTGCCCAAGCTGTTAATGAACAGCTTCGGCTGGCTAAGGAAACTGCGAGGAACGCAACCGAGAGGGCCACCAAGGCTGAAGCTGTTGCTGAGCCTCTGCGCATGGAGAATGAAGAACTTAAAGCCAAATTAGAGGCTCTCCAGCAGGCTCATGATGCCTTGGCGATGGAAGACGCCAAAAAGCTCCAGGAGATCTTGGACCAGAGGGGGGTGCTTGACCATACTGAGCGGAAGCTAAAGGGCGTCGAAGAGGCTGCGGCTAAAGAAGTGTTGCTTGCCAACCTTAACAAGAGTGAAGCCGAACGCGCCCGTAACGAAGCTCAAGCATCCCTCCAAGAAGCTCTGGCTGCCAAGGAATGGCTTCTTCGAGAAGCGTTGTCTCAGGTAAACTTTCATGTCTTTACGCTCTTCTTTGTAGATAGAAAGGGTGTTGACACTTGTATATTTTCTTATGTAGGTTGTGCATCGGGTCTTCTCAGAGACCTCTTACGACGATGCTATGAGCGCAGCCCTCAACGCTTCTCACGAGGATGGGGAACGGGCCGGCTTCCTGCTTGGTCTAGGGTTCGTTGAGAAAGGCGTCCCGCCTTCTAACTTCCCTTTGTATAATGTGGATACTGAAGCTGCTTATGACCAAGCAGTGAACCAGTATGCCGCCTTCCCGCATCCGGTGGTGGAGAAGGTGAATGAAGTCGCTGCTGCTGATGATGGGCTAGCTATCCTTAAGGCTTTCCTTGAACTGCCACGCTCAACTGACGGCGCTGGTCCAAGTGGAAGTGGCCCTGAAGCCTGATCCTGAAGATCCCTTCCCGCTGCTAGGATAGATTTAGTTTGTACAGATTTACTTACTTGTAGGCGGGTAGTTACCCGACCATTCTTGTAACGAATATTTATGAAATATAAATCTTTGTGCGGCTAAGACCGCTTCTTTCATTGGATTCCTTGCTTTATAAACGTTATATGACTTGCATACTTTAGTTTAAATTAGCAATTTTCCAAGTGTTTTAGAATAAGTTAACCTTTGAACGTGGTAGATAGGTGTGAAGTTTTGCTTCCTCTTCCGTGATTGTGCGGGTAGAACCGTCACTTGCACGTAGTAGGATGGCTAAACTTTACCATCTGACCTGCGTGTAGGTTTTCCTCATCTTTTGAGGATAAGTTAACCTTTGAGCGTGGTAGATAATAGGTGTGAAGTTTTGCTTCCTCTTTCGTGATTGTGCGGGTATGAACGTCACTTGCACTTAGTCGGATGGCTAAACTTTACCCATATCTGACATGCGTGTAGGTTTTCCTTATTTTTAGCGTTGTGTTTATGCGGGTTTTGCCACCTTCCACACGTAACGACTTACTTCTTCCCCATTTATGCGGTGAATACCGGCACCAGTGTGGGAAGTTCATAAGTATAAAGGTAAAGTTAACACATTATGAAAGGAGAATCATTTCCATTAGAAGTGGCTCTAGGCCTTTTCTTTACAAGTTTTGGAATTGATCTACATATAACATTTGCGTAATTGAGCTCCATTCCATGTTCTTGGGATGGGAGTGCCATCGAGCCTTTCGAGCCTGTATGCGCCCTTTCCTAGGACTTCTTTGATAATGTATGGCCCTTCCCAGACCGGGGCCAGCTTCCCCGGGCGTTCTTGGTTCGAAGCCTCGTTGTTACGCAGTATGTAGTCTCCTATATTGAAGTTGCAGAGTTTTACCCGCGTGTTGTAGTACTTTTGCATTTGTCGCTTGTAGTTCTCTTCACGCACTGCGGCTAAGTCTCTGCGTTCCTCGGTTAGCATAAGATCCAACCGTCTTTCCGCATCATTGTCTTCTGGCTGAATCAAGACCCTTGGTGAGGGTAAGCCAATTTCGACCGGGACCATGGCTTCAGTGCCATAAGTGAGGCTGAACGGGGTTTCTCCCGTACTGGCCTTCTTCAGCGTTCTGTTTGCCCAAAGGACGTGCGGAAGCTCGTCCACCCAGCCGGATCTGTGTTCCAATAGTCTTTTCTTTATGCCTTCGACGATGCTCTTATTTGCTCTTTCCACCTCACCATTACCTTGCGGGTGTGCCACTGAGGTAAAGGTGTGGGTGATTTGTAGTTCTTTCAGCCACTGTTGTAGCTTCTTGTCAGCAAAGTTGGTGCCGTTATCGCTCACCAAATTCTGTGGAAGTCCGAAACGACAAATAATAAATTCCCAAATAAATTTTTTGATATGTTTCGCGGTTGTTTGGGCTAAAGGTTTTGCTTCTATCCACTTGGTGAAGTAGTCGATGGCTACCACTAGGAACTGAACATTTTCTGCTGCTGTTGGAAATGGGCCTGTCACATCGATGGCCCACTTCTGAAATGGCCATGAAGAAGTGACTGGAACAAGTTCATTCTTCGGGCGGTGCGTGTTGGGTGCGTAAAGCTGGCAAGACCTGCATTTTCTGATGTATGCCAGTGCATCCGTATGCATCCCCGGCCAAAAGTATCCCGCGTTGTTTAGCTTGGCAACAACAGCGCGGGGACCTGCGTGTACTCCACAGATGCCTTCGTGTACTTCCCTTAGGAGGTAGTCAGCATCTTGGTTGTCCACGCATCTTAAGAGTGGGCCAAGAAAGTTATGTCTGTAAAGGATGTCATCAATGAGTTGATAATTCATTGCTTTACAGCGTAGTTTTCTTGCCTGTGTTTTGGACTCCGGTAGTATACCTGTCGCAAGGTATTTTATTATTGGTGTCATCCACGTTTCCGTGCCTGTTTGGATGACACAAATTTCCTTGTGCGGGACCGATGGTGTCTCGAGGAGTTCAATGCGGATATCCTTTCCTAAGTGGGTGAAGGCTAATGATGCAAGCTTGCTTAACGCATCCGCAGATTTGTTTTCACTTCGCTTGACGTGTATGACTTTGCAGTCATTGAAATCGCGCATAAGGGATTTTGCTTGTGCGAGGTACAGGGCCATTGTGTCGTTCACGGCCGTGTACGTCCCGTTGATTTGATTGGCTACTAACATGGAATCCACATGGGCTTCCAAGTTTTTCACTCCCATCTTACGCGCAATTCTCAGCCCAGCCAGGAATGCTTCATACTCGGCTTCGTTATTCGTACTTGGAAAATCCAGTCGAATAGCGTAAGTGTATTCTTGGCCTGCTGGGTTGGTTAGCTTTAGCCCTGCGCCTGAACCCTCGTTACTGGCTGCTCCATCAGTGTAGAGTCGCCAGACATCATTGATGTCTTGTGCTGGAGAGGGTTGAGCCTCTTCCTGGCACTCTTTTTCCCGCGATGCAGGCACTTCTGCAATAAAGTCGGCCAGAACCTGGCCTTTTATGGCTGGTCTTGGCTTATACTTTATCGCGTATTCCCCCAACTCAATTGCCCATTTGGCTAGGCGTCCCGATAACTCGGGTTTGCCTAGAACGTTTTCAAGTTTGAAGTTTGAGAGAATGGTGATTGGGTGACCTTGGAAATATCGTCTTAGCCTGCGTGAAGCGTGTATTAGTGCTAAGACTAATTTTTCTAGGGCAGAGTACCGGGTTTCTACATCTGTTAGGACACGGCTAACATAGTAGATTGGCATCTGGATGCCTTTTCGTTCTACTAGCAGGACTGCCCCGGTTGCTCTATCAGTTGCGGAGAGGTATAGGATTAATTCCTCTCCCGCTTTTGGTGCTGTCAGCGTTGGGAGTTCGATCAAGCGTGACCGAATCTCCTGAAAAGCTGCTTCCGCTTCAGGTGTCCAGCGGAAGTGCGTTTTCTTTAAACAGTTTCTCAATGTTGACACGAATGGAAACGACCTATCCGCGTGGTTTGCCAAAAAGCGATTAAGTGCCACTAGTCGTCCATTCAGTGTCTGAGCCTGTTTGATGGTAGTAGGTGATTCCATTTTGATAATGGCTTCGACCTTTTCAGGGTTCGCTCTGAAGCCATCTTTAGTGACGATGACCCCCAAGAACTTCCCTTCTTCCATTCCAAAGGCACACTTGCTCGGGTTGAGCTTCATGTTTATCTTCCTGAGCGTGTTGAAAGTTTCTTCGATGTCTTTCAACATCGCTTCTGGGTCAGGGCTTTTGATGACCAAGTCATCCATGTAGACTTCCAAGTTCCTCCCAATTTGGGAATGAAACTCTTTGTCCATCAGGCGTTGGTATGTGGACCCGGCATTCTTAAGTCCGAATGGCATCATTTGATAACAAAATGTGCCATCGGGCGTCCGAAAAGCGGTTTTGTCCTGATCATCAACGGCCATGTGGATTTGATGGTAACCCTTATATGCGTCCAGGAAGCATTTAAGGCGGAATGGTGCCAACGAATCCACCTTAAGATCAATTTCAGGTAACGGATAACAATCTTTGGGGCATGCTTTGTTCAAATCTTTGAAATCTATGCACATGCGCCATTGTTTGTCATTCTTCGGTACCATAACGGGATTTGCAACCCAAGTTTGATATCTACTAACGCGTACGATGCCTACGTCAAGGAGTTCCTTGACTTGGGTTCTACACGCGTTAGTTTGTTCTGGCCCCATTACTCTGCGCTTTTGTACGATCGGCGTGGCAGCCGGATCGCATTTGAGCTTATGCTCTGCCTTACTCCGGGGTACACTAGTCATGTCAGCTGGTGTCCACGCGAAGATGTCGGCGTTCCTTTGTAATAAGCGCTTAAGTAAGGTACGTGTGGGATCAACAATTGTTGGGCCAATGGTGACGGCCTGGTCAGGGTACTTGCCGTTGAAGGCCCATCTTTCTGGTTCGGTGATGGTTGGTTTAGCCATCTTTGGTTTGGGTTTAGATGAGACAGATGCGATGCATACCTGGGGAATGCCGGTGATCATCGCTACACCCTCAGCTGTTGGCCATCCCATCATGCCGTGGACTGAGGATACCACGGCGTTGAATCTTGCCATCCCGTCTCTCCCGAAGAGAATGTCGTACGTGTGGTGTGGCTTCCTCATCACGACAAAGTCCACATCTTCTGTGCGGGAGTGTCTCCCATCCGTAAGAGTGACGGGGAAAGATAGGATACCCAGGGGGGTGTTTGTGCTGCCATCAAACCCTTCCATCGAGGCGCAGATCGTTTCCAGGCGCTCCTTGTCTTCGTCATCTAGCTTGTCGAAGAACTGCCTGTACATCACCGTTAACGAGGCGCCGTTGTCAGCAAGAGTGCGGGAGGTGATGTAGTGCCACAGCTGGCTCTTGATGATGATAGGGCCTTCTTTGCTGGGTCCTCCTGGCACTCGCGGGAAGCGCACCTCAGCTTCCTTCCATGCACATGGTTCTATCGTTCGCCTTTTTCTTCCTCTCACGTTACCATGAACCATGTTGATGCTGATGTCAACGGGCTTCCTTCCGTTGCCTCGGTACCGGTTGTCGTTCCGTCCTCCCTTCTTGATTGATGCCACCAGGTGTGCCAGTCTTCCATCCTTGACGAATGCTTCAACAATGTCCTTCAAGGATGTACACTCTTTCGTATCATGACCTTTTGTCCCGTGGAAGTCACTGGATTTGCTCTGATCCGCATTAGGTCGCTGCCGGATCATTGGAGCTTTTGGCCACGGTAGCTTTTCAGTGGCAAATATCTCCGTGACGCTTTTGGTGAGTGGCGTCCACCGGTGCTTTTGGCTTGTAGGGTGTGTGTGATTTCTTCTGCCAACAAGAGGTTGAGAGCTGGATGAGGTGTCAAAGTTTACCCTTGACTGCCAGATACCTAGCTTCCTCTTTTTGTTCTGCCGGGCGATCCGGACATTGTTCTCTCTTGTCCTCTGCGTGTAGAGGTGTGTACTCTGGGGAAGATCCCTTCCCAGTTGCTTTTCTGTCTCGGCAAAGCGCTTTGCCGCCGTCATGATGGCATCCCATGTTGATGGCATGCCATCCTTACCCGTCAATGTGCGGATAAGCTCTGGGTATTCGGCGCCTTGGATGAAAGCGGCGCGAACCAGATCTTCACTTATGTTGCCGAGACTTAGCTTTTTGGAGTTGAAGCGGGTGATGAAGTCTAGTAAAGATTCATCCTCCTCTCTAACGCAGTTGAGGATCGTCCACTGTTCTTCAGTGTATTTCCTCTGTTGGCTGAAGTGTTGGCTGAACTTGTTCTGAAAGTCCGCCCAGTCATATATGTGGTGGACCGGTAAACGATCGAACCATGCCCTGGCCGCTCCGACCAGAGTCATCTGGAACATGTAACACCACGTGGGTTCCGTCCAGTTACTGACGGTAGTCCCCGCTATGAACCTGTTCAGATGGTCGTCTGGGTCGGATAGACCATCAAAAGTGCCAATGTTGGACATTTGTTTGGCACTTCTCGGGGCGATTGCTTCCGCAATGTCCCTTGCAAACTTTGACTTTCCTGCATTTGTAGCAGTTGGCCTAAATGTTTTTGAGAAGTCACGCGGGTTTCTCTCCGCATTTGTTGGTTTAAAAGCTTCCCCAAAATTCCTTTTTGGCTGGAAGTTCGTTTCCTTACGCTTCCCTTTCGCCTTATGGCGAGGGTTTGCGTCGGTATCGGATTCTTCTCTCTCCTCGTCTGAGTACTCGCACTCGCTGTTCATATTGAGCTGTTGGCGAGTACTGCCGAATTCGTCAGCCTGTTGAACTGAACGCAAGCATTCATCCAATTCAGCTTGGAACTCTCTTTGACGTGCTTCGGCCCACGCCTTCACTTGATCTAGTGTTTGGCGAGGGGCCCTCGTTCGTTTTTCCAACTGGGCATCAGTGAACCCCAGTGGAATATTTACTGCACTTGCCCCCGGCTTGGGTAGTCGGGGTAGTGTTCGTAAGATTTGTATAACCGCCGGTGTTCCCCCCAGTTGCTGGGGTTGTGGTTACCGGGGTTTCTTGGTCGGTTACTGGCCTTGGGACCGGAGTAACGTTAACCATTTCTTCAGAAATTTTGAAAAAACTAAATTAGTTCTATCTTTTATGCACGGATGGCGCCAATGAAGAAACACTAAGTGAACCCACAGGCAGATTATAGATAATCTGGGGGTTAAGTAATGTTTCCCACGGATGAGGTCTAGCAGAGAAGGTTGTTCATCTAGAGACCTGCAAAACAGACACCGTAAGCTCGTCACTGAGAAGGGGGGGGGGGGGTTCCTCCTTGTGACCACCCTCCGGCGTGACAATCAGACTAGATTGCTCTGAATATAAGTGTATATTAAGAGATTGCTAGATAAGATTGAGATATCAGATGATGTCCTTACCATTCCAAGGTGTTGGAGTATTTATAGCCGAAGATAGGTTTCCAAGCAGGTACAGCCGGCTGAATAGTATTCCTGTTCTACCAACAGTGGACCTTGCACAGGCCATGCTGGTTGGTGGATAGGTTATGGCCAACAGTAATAAGGTCGGCTGTATACTGTTCCTTTACTGCTGGCTACGCACTGTTCCACCAACTGTAGGCTGCGCACGTCCCATCGTAAGGGTTGGTGAGTAGGCAGCGGCTAATAGTGACAAACAGTACTAGAGGGTGCTCCTCCTCGTATTGTTGTCGGTGAGCTGTCACCCTGTGATTAGTTCATGGGCTGCTCTGGTCAAACTGTCTGTTCCGCCCATACCTTAGTAGGTATAGTACGAAAGACCTTCCAGAAGCATACGGACTGGCTCATTTAGGCGGGAGTGTTCCCGCGTTGCTCATTCCTTCATGTGACTACTGAACGAATGCCTTGTGCGTGTAGCCTTGCTGTTAGTGCGGGTAGCCTTCCCTGATGGCTTGTATCCGCAGCTGCGGGAACAGGCGGGGTACTTCACCATTGGGAGGCTTTCCCTGCGGGTACAGCTGGCGTACTGCGCGTAAGGTTCTTTGAGCATGGTGGGTCCTGCTGGAGCAGTTGGTCATTGCGCAGACGTCCCTGTTCAAGGTGAGTCTTGCGGGTCCAACTGGGCTCTGCTGGGACCTACCTCTTCACAGTTCAACGTGATGATTCTGACAAGTGACACCGGCTCTTCCGATGTTAAGGTTTAATTTTCTTATAATGAATTTAGTATTTTTTTAATGTTCCTTTATTTTCTTTCTTGAATTGTAGTTTTAAGCTCATGTGTGAGCTTTAATTTTAAAATAGGATAAATGTTAGTTTAGGTTTATTTTCTTAATTTGAAATTTGAATGTGATTAGATGAATTGGGATAGAACGAGACAACTCCCTCCTGAAAGGTGAATAAGATAACATTATAAAAATCATACGTGATGTCTACATGAAAGAACGAAAAACTGATAGATGATGCATTAGAATTTACCCCTTTCCCTATTTTCAAATACAGAATTACACTAAAAAAAAAGAAAAATTCTCAAAATAAAATAGATTTCATTTTTGTCCCTCTAACTTAATAATTTAAAAAATGTCGCTCTTTAACTCATCTTTAACCATGTGTTATGAAATCTAACGTGTCTTTGACTAACATATCATCAAAGACACGCTAGATTTCCTAACACATGGTTAAAGACGCTAACATGCTGTCAAAGACGCGTTAGATTTCCTACACATGGTTAAAGATGATTTAGGCCTACAAACACGTAGTTAAAGATATACTAGGATCAAACGCATAGTCAAAGATATGTTAGTTTTTTGTTTGTTTTCTTAATATTATATTTTTATAACTAGTTTTACTTATATTTTGTTTTTCTTTTATAACTTTTAATATATAAAGTTTTATATTATTTCAAATATACCGACAAGACATGCTTCCTTTTACCTACTGACCAACAAAACTTACTCGAACTCGAGCCATGCAAGATCAATATCAAAATGTTCAATAAAATTTGACCCCGCTAGGTTTTAAATAAAATTTATGTCGGTCCGTAGATAAAAGCAAACATTTCTCGTCGGTATATTCGAAATAATATAAAATTTTATATATTAAAAGTTATAAATGAAAAACAAATATAAGTAAAACTAGTCATAAAAAATATAATATTAAAAAAAACAAACAAAACGCTAACATATCTTTGACTACGTGTTTGGAGGCCTAACTCATCTTTAACCATGTGTTAGAAAATCTAACGCGTCTTTGACTACGCGCTATGCTAACATGTCGTTAAAGACGTGCTAGATTTCCTAACAAATGGTCAAAGATGAGTTAGAGAGAGCATTTTTGAAATTATTAAGTTTGGAGGACAAAACTGGAATCTATTGGCTATTTTGGGAATTTTCCCCACTAAAAATCATTACATTCTCTCTTTCTATTTCAATTAAATAACATTTTTTTTATATTTTTATCATTACCTTTTTCTCACTCCTTTACTCACAATTTTTTTCATAAAGTATTAAAAAATTATAGGGATAAACAATATTTTTTAAAATATACAGAAAAATCATTGCAGTTTCTCTCTCTCCTCAACTCAGAACACTCTAAACCACTCTCTACATTTTGAAAACGCCCCTCACAAATTATAGTGGATAAGAGTATTCATTCATAACCATCAAATTTTGTGAGTGAGTTTTATAATTTAGGGAGTGATTTAAGATGCTGTGGGTTGTAAGTCCCGAATATGGATCACTACAATATGATATCAAGTATCTTGATGTTAGTACGGAATCCTAACACAAGATGATTCAAGACAATAAGCAAGAACATGTAAAACACACGATAGAATGCTTCAAAACACACGTTATTATTAATGTCGGGTGCTTAAGCACTATGCTTACAATACTCGTTCTACCAACAACACAGTGAACAACTAATCTCTCTCTCTCAAAACGCCAACCCAAAACCCTATACAATATGATCTATATATAGGGTAGCTAACATACTAGCCCAACAAAAGCCCAAAGCCCACCGAGATCTATAAGGATCTTGGTTTACATAATGCACCCCAAACTAATCCCAAAGTACAAGCATAAACCACAAAATATAGCCCATCATTCTCCCATTGGTTTATTGCTTAATGTCACACCCCGACTAGCACAATGCGGAAGCGTAAAACGGGAATGTAACAGACACCTCTGGTATCAACACATTGTTTATAAAGAAACATTACAAACTAATTTACAATATATTACATTTCTTTGTTCTATCATTGTTTTACAGTCTAGGTGGTACAAACAAAACTAATTCGTTAACTAAACGTTCTTACTACTAACACCCTTGCTTCTATTCACATAGCATCGACCACACACTTCAGGCAAGTAACAAATCACAAAATCATTCCAATTTAGGTACACCTGAAAAGCAGTTTAAAACAGGTCAACTACTAGAGTTGGTGAGTTTCACGAATCTCAAGAAATCAGTAATGAGTATTCACAAGTCAACACTTGTAATCATGAAATAAGTATGTATGTATGTAAATGATGTATGTAATGTAATTATGCTAAGCTACAGTGAAGCCTGGACTGTTCGTGCTGCGTGCCTCCATTTCCCACGCTCAATCAACCACTGTGGCCACTTTCCGCCCACAACATGCCCCGGTAGCTATGTCTAACATTACATAGCCTGTTTGTATATAAATATGGTCATGTGCAAACGGCACTATGTGACACGGCAACCAGGCCGATTCCGTTTGGGTTTGTCAAACCAATAGTACTATTCACAAGCCACCGGCTCGAAGTTAATCACTGTGATAGTGGGGACTTTCGCGTGTTAGCACTTAGATAATTCACATCAGTACATGTTTCAGGTATGTATATGAAATCAAACATGCTTTTCACCCCAAAAGTTCGTAAAACAGTTTAAAAGTGGGGTCATGAAACTCACGGTTTAGTAGATATTCAGTATTGTATCAACTCGTGGTTTGTTCAGTCCGCTATCAGTAGTTCCTATAATCAATATTATAATAATATTAATATTTTAATATTATTATAATCTCAATACTAAACTGGGCTGTATAACTAATCTGGGTGTAGCTGGAACGCCCAGAATGTGGCAATAGGCTTACGTTGTGATGTTGTTCAATGTCTAATACTTAAAATCGAACTTGGCTCAGACTCCCGTTTTCCCAGCTGGGCCAAGTTGTTCGTTTACGCGTTCAGAAAACAGTTATGGGAAAATAATCTTGGGTAAATGTATTGGTTAACAAAATGATTAAGTTATAAAGAAGAATCACCTATTAGGGTCCCGGATTAGCCACGAGGCCCGTTTCCGTTTATTCAGTTTGATTTGAGAAGAAACGCGCACAATCCACCCGGATTGTCCAGGTTTCTCATAGAAAAGTTCATTTTTACTTAATTAGTCCAAAAATATGATTTTTGATCACTTTTGGTGTTTTGATATTCCCGCAGATTCACTAGTCGCGAACTTGCCGGTTTTTATAAAAACTGAATTTGTTTAATATTCAGATTAGCATAATTAATTAACCGTTAGTCATTAAATTATGAAAATTTAACCACTTATCAATTAAAATATGTAGATTTTTATAAAAATATTTCTGGAATTTATTTACTGATTTATTAATTTATAAAAATTCATTTTATCAGCTATATTTCGCCTGAAAATCGTCCGTTTACCCCAAACAATTTCCAAAAATTCACCAAAAATTCCTGAATACTCAAATCATGTCCCAAAACAACTTGTATCAATTCTAGAATGTAAAAAGCTCGTGCAATATTCTTTTCGGCCCAAATTCGGCTGTAAAAATTCACATGAACGCAAATAAACAAAACACCTTTAAACTACTCCAAATGATCCCAAAAATCATATATGATCAAAATTCATCAAATCTGAGTTCCCAGAAAAATTTCATAATTTTTGAAGTATTTTAGCTATTTTTCCCAAATAAACGTCCTAATTCGGTAATAAATTCTCCAAATATTCTCGGATAGTCGAAAAATTACCAAATTTGAAAAGAGACTCATTGACATGGTCCCTGATGTTCCTGAAAAATTTGAAGTCCTAAAAATATGCACATCACAACCTTAACCTAAATAGCCCGTAAGCGAGTGTTTCGGCATTACCTTAGCGGGTTTGGCTCGTTTCCGACTTTTTAATCAAGTTTTCAGGTTCTTGTGCTTCTAAGCAGGCTAGGTAAAAGTCCTATATCACAAACCAAGCAATATTTCATCAACATAACAGCCCTTAAGTTAGGGTTTCGGCTAGTGCACAAAAACGAACTTTTGAACCGTAAAAACGTCGTTTCAACCCTTTAATCCTTGTTTATGGCCAAAAAAATTATCAAAACAGGTTCCTTACCATGTTTATGATCAAAAAATGTTTATGGACCATTTTTAGGATTTTTACACGGTTAGGAATGATTTTTAGCAACCAAGACATGTTTTTATGGTATTAAACAAGTTTAAACAAGTACAAAAGCTACTTATTTAAGCTCCTTACCTTAGGGTTTGAAGGATTTCTGGCTGGATCAGAAGTTGTGTCTAGAGTTTTCAAGAAATTATGTTGAAAATGGCTTGGATCTAGTTTATATGTGAAAAGAAAATGAAGGGGGGTGGGGTGGCGGCTGCGGCCGGAGTCCGTGGGCCCCCTTTTGGGCTCATTTTGGCCCAAGTTTCTGATTTCTCAAGCCCAAATACGAAAAGCCCGGTCCAAATTTAGTTCGTGTTTGGTTTTTGGCGCGAAAAACTTATCGGGTGCGTTAAACAGCGCGAAAACGAGTGTTTTTCGGCTAGTTTTGTATAAAATTATAAAAGCATACTATATGTTTGTAAAAATCAAAAATATTTTCACGGATCGTTTAAAACATTTCAAATAAGTGTTTGGTAAGTCTTTTTCGGCTTAACGGATGATACAATGCTTGGTTTGTAACTATTTTTCGCGTTTAAATCTATAGCGGGTAGTTAAACGAGCATATTTTCGTTTAACTTGTTTGCTATCAAACTTAGACCATATTTCTAATCTTTTAGCTTGTATTAAACGTATATCACTTATAGATGGCCCCCCGAGATATCTGGGTCATAACCCGACCCGTTCGGTTAATCGTTCGTTTGTTACGCAAAAGGCGTTTATTTGCTTAATCGGTAAATACGTACTGAGGTGTACCTTGTTTTGGCTCAAATGTCACACTTGATCACAACTGCTTCAGCTGTAGACGATCAGCGTGCTTCTATACCTTCATTTAGACATTTCGGCGTATATACTGTGGCTCCTAAATAGACATTTGGAAGTTGAGTGTCTTATATAGAGCCTTTATTAAAACCTGGCTAGTAATCCAGCGCAGGTCATGCTACTACCCATATGAAGTAGATGAACATGACTTTTGTCATCATGAATTGCAGCAAGTGTTAGGCTTGATTGACTCAGAAAATTCAAACACGATGTATCTTTGGTAGAACCAACAAGTCCTCGGTCAAGGTTTGACCGAGAATGCTTCAAAACCTCTCTAACACGAAGATCTCTCTGATTGATCAAAAGAATCTGATCAGTCCATGCCAAGAACCTTATAGCACTACTCAACCTTATAGCGCCGAAAACCCATCGAATTTCAAGTGAACGATCGAGTGTTACTCAAAGTCTCACCTTGGAAAGGTGTGGTTCGCTTTGGGAAGCGAAACAAACTCAACCCACGATATGTTGGTCCGTACCGGATAACTGAGCGCATTGGTCCGGTGGCGTACCGACTGGACCTGCCAACGAAACTCAGTGGCGTACACAATGTATTCCACGTGTCCAATTTGAAGAAATGCCTGTCTGATGAAACCCAAGTAGTCCCTTTGGAGGAACTGCAAGTTGATGAACAGCTACGCTTCATTGAAAGACCAGTCGAAGTTTTGGATTGGGAAACCAAAACACTCAAGCACAGCAAGATTCCAATCGTTAGGGTTCGATGGAACTCGAGACGTGGACCAGAGTTTACGTGGGAACGCGAGGATCAAATGATGAAAAAGTATCCTCACCTTTTTGAAGGGCTAACCAAACACAGAAAACCGCGAAACCCGGCAAACCGTCAGACATCACCGGAGGTATGAATTAAATTTCGGGACGAAATTTCTTTCTACTAGGGGATGATATGACAAACTGAAAATTTTTCTTACTTTTTCAGACACTCATCACGACTTGACTCAAATTTTCGGGACGAAAATTCTTTAACATGGGAATGATGTGACAATCGTCAATTTCAGGTTAACTCCGTTAACTCAACTCCGTCAATTCAAATTTAAGATCACTAAATCTATAACGCACACTTCATTACATTTAAATTAGGGTTTAAATGACGCTTAACACTTACTACATGTGTAGTCTTTCGGGATTTGCACCGAAACGCAAACGAGTTGACGCAAACGATTGATGAATAAACGAAAAACGTCAAAACAGTAATTATGTGATAATTATGTGTTAGAGTTATGTGTTACGTGATAACATGGTTATGAACATTAACTCAAGATGTAAACTAGTTAGTTAAGTTAGAAAAACAACAATTGAAAGTAGATGGACTTGAGTGTAACTTGTGTGTTTATAAATAGATCATTAACAAGTAAACCCTAACTATTATTATTATTATAACCCCAACCCCGATCGGAACTCTCCCACCCCAAACCCTTGGCTGCCGTCGACTTTCACACACACATACATCAAGAAATCAAGCTTGTGATTGAAGAACTAGGTGCTAGGAAGGTATAATTGATCATCCTATACATCTTTACTACTTGATTTTGATGTTTGTTGGGTTAATAACAAACCCTAGCAGCCGATTTCATGTATACATGTAATCAATATGATTGTTGTTGATTGAGTAATGATTTGATAAGTAGAATTGATATTGTAACATGTTGATTGTTGTGTCTTTGATTTGAGTTCAAACAAAAACCCTAATCTTGTATGCAATGTGTAATTGATGTGCATGGATGGCGTCTATGGAGTCTAGAGGGTTATATGAATGCATGAAAGTTCATAGATTGTTAATATGTTGAGTTTGGATACAAACAGTTTCTGGACAGAATGTGTTATTGATGTTTAAGTGACTGTAACGAAGTGTAAAGATGAAAATTGGTTGAGGTTATTGGTACTACAGTAAACTAGGTTGAGTCTAGTTTCTATAGAGTATAAATTTGTAAATTTTGGACAAGTAAAGGTTAACTTTTATGATTTTACAAAAACATTGTGCAAAGTTGAGCTGTTAGACCTGCTGTTAGGTTGTGTTGTAAATGTTATATCTCATGAACTACGAGACCAATTGGGTTGGTTCCACTTCTGGAAGTTGACTTATTGAGTTAGGAACCTAACCCAAGTGGCCTTGCATTTATTGGATTTTTCTTTTAACGGGAATTGCAAATAAAATTCTGTTGCGCATAAATTTGACTGTTATGAGTTTGCTATAATGATTTGATGATTGTGAGAAAATTATGTGGAATAAAAATATAATTAAATATGTTCTGGAAACCTAAGACATATGTGCTTCTGTGATGATTTTTGGTAAATTAATTGAGATGCTATGATCGGTGAAATAGTACAATCTTTCTAGTAGGATTTCTGTCTCGGTGAAACTAGCTGCTGAGTTGTGTAAAAAATGCATTGAAACATGATACTTGCTATATAATTGTTTTGTTTTGACCAAAATGCCCTTGCGGGCAATAATTGCTAATTGATTGCCATGATTTGACCAAATTGCCCTCATGGGGAATAATGGCTAGTTAATTGTTATTTGTTGACCAAAATGCCCTTACGGGGAATAATTGATAGTGATGTACTTTATGAATACATGACACGTATATGATTGCTTACACATTTAATGTGTCACAAAAACACTTGTTAAAGTCACACATGATTCACAAACGAAACACGAAACATGTTATGTGCATAGGTATTATGTGCCGGGTCTAGAGACTCGATAATATTCCGACACTTAGAAAAATCTCTTTATTGTTTTAGAACGCTAGAGAGAGTTTTTCGGTGACGCGCATCTTGGTGATTTAATTTGGGAAATTCTTCGCAAACAGTGAGTTTCACTTTCCCCTCTTTAAACTGTTTTCAAACGCTTTTCACTTGGGGGAGATAACATACTCCACAACGCATTTAAGATTTTGTTATAAATTATATATCACTTGTAAAGGCTAAGTGGCAAACGAAACATTTGAAGTCCTACACATCGAACCGGTTAATATTTTGAATAGCGAGTCACTGTTGAGTAGTACTACTGGGTTTGACAAACCCCACCCAACGCTAAACTCGACTGGAGGTCGAGCGGGTGTAATTTTGGCTAACACGTACCATGGTCTGGAGGACCTGGTGACAAGGCACTTATTAAACGAGTCAGCTTCGGTGTCGAACACTTAGTAATACTTGTTGTATAGACTAGCTACCTATCGATATATAATTGACATAACACTATCTGGTAATGCAAAACGCTGTAACGCAAAACGCTGTAACGCTGTAACGCACAACGCTGAACGCAAACGCTGAACGCTTTATTTTTATTTAAACTTGTGAACTCACCAACCTTGTGTTGACACTTTTAGTATGTTATTCTCAGGTAGCCGAGGCGGGCGCGCGGTTTAGGAACATGCATTGCTTGATAAACTTTTAACTATGCAAACTTACTGTTAACTGTTATCATTGGTTTTAAATCGTCACGCGTGACGTAACATTGTTTCTATGGTTTTACGCTTCCGCACTTATTTTCATTTAAACGTTTTTATGGTTTGATTATAACTAATGATTCCGATCCTGCTAGTTCACACCCTCTGACGGTAAAACTCCGTTAGTGGATTTTGAGGGTGTGACATGGCAAGATCACAAAATGCATAAGTGACTAGACTCTCGTCAAAGATATCTAATCACGTGACTTGTTGGAAAGTTAGTATGAAATGTACAAACTAACCACCTAAAGTCATTCAAGCAGGACGAGTGACATGATTATGTCAATGTTTCATGATGGTATGGACTAGTTTCCTATCACGGTTGACTAATCCAACAACTCTTTGGAAAGATAACATGAAAAACACATAATCCACCTAAAGTTGATTAAATTAAGCAATAATCATGCACTTCTTCAACTTATGATGTTCATATCAAGATTACATAAACTAGAGGTTCGTGTCAACAAACCTTAGATAAACATAGCATTTAACATGACAAATCATAACAAATACTTTGTCTTTCTAAACATAAGCATAAGGATGCACATTTAAGAGTTTATCACGAATAATCAATAATCAAGACTTCATTCACCATTCCTAGTTCAAAAGCCATAGACTAGCATAAAAATATACAAATCCATGAATGGATGCTTAAATCATAAGTTTTCCAACATTACATAACCAAACAACCATAAGTCTTTAATATCATGGCATAACAAACCTTTAAATACACAAAACCATTAAAGAATAATCATGAAATTGCTATAACACTAACACAATCCTTGCCAATAATCCGTAAATACCATCAAATATTACTAAACTTCATCTAAACCAAAGTGATAACAAAGAGTTTAGCTCGTCATGAGCTCAAGAATAACATACAAGCTTGAAAAGACAACAAAATTCATGGTAAAATCAAGAAGAATCAAACCAAGAATCCAAGCTAGATGATGTAGATGATGGATGATGCTTCTCTTGACATTGGAATCCTTCAAAGTGCTTGCAATTGGATGGAAATCACCAAGGTTTGGAAGTTAAACAGTGGGTTCAAAACTCCCTGGGACTCCCCTCTCCTTCTGCGTGAACGGCCTCTTTATATTGTAAAAGGGAGACATGATCATGTTTTGAGAGAGACATGGTCATGTTCAAGCAAAATGTAGATCTAAGCCTCTGATTGGTTCTTTGGTATCCAAGAAACTATTCCCTGTAGATTGAAGTTACTAGGCATGGGAATACAACTGGACATAAGCTAGATTTGGTAAACATGAATTCCTGAATAAAAAGGCAGGGCATGGCTTTCTCTTTTGAAGACACTGCTGCATGGGGTTAATTAGATATGTAGAAAGGAGTGGCATGATCATGTTATTACAAAGACATGGTCATGTGTGAATAAATGTGTATGACATGGTCATGCTTGTTTATTAACATGATCATGTTTTGCATATGTTTGTAGACTCCATGTTTCAGACTCCACTCTTCCACATTACTCCTCCAAAATTCTCATTATTCAGCGCCAACTCCTGGAAATTCAGAACTCAATATATAAGTATACACTCCAACAATTTTCTATTAAATTTCCACCAAAAGAGTGTAGAATGAGATAAAAGATGTGCAATAAATATGAATAAATTTGGACACATCAATTTCAATGTGCTTGGTTTTGGAGTGCTGAACGGGATGTTTAACAATTGCAATAGCAGCATCATTATCACAAAAAATGGGAGTGTTAAGAAATTCCAAACCATAGTCTAGCAATTGATGTTGCATCCAAATAACCTGTGAACAGCAAGCTGACGCAGCAACATACTCCGCCTCGGCATTCGAAGTAGACCTGTTTGTTGTTTCTTGCACTGCCATGAAATGAGACGACCTCCTAAAAACTGGCAGCCGGCAGATGTGGATTTCCTGTCAATGTCATCTCCACCATAATTGCTATCAGCAAAAGCATAAAGATCAAAATTTGAGTTTTTGGGATACCAAAGACCTAACTTCGGTTGTCCCTTCTGATATCTAAAAATGCGTTTAACAGCAAGTAAATGAGAGAGTTTAGGATTAGCCTGGAAACGAGCACATTGACAGACTGCAAACATGATGTCGGGATGACTGGCGGTGAGATACATCAGAGACCCGATCATCAATCGATAGTACGTTTGATCTACGGGACTCCCTTCAGGATCAAACGACAAAAGACCCTTTCTGCCATTGGAGTGGCGGCACTCTTGGAATCTTGAAATTCAAATTTTGCAAGCATATCTTCAACGTACTTTCCTTGATGCAGAAAATTCCCGTCGAGCTCTGACGAACCTACAATCCTAGAAATGTTGTCATTTCTCCCAACGAGCTCATCTTAAATCTCTTCTTCATAAACTCTTCAAATTCTGAACACAGCTCAGTACTTGTAGACCCAAAGATAATATCATCCACATAAATCTGAACCAGAATCAAATCTTTCCCGACGGTTTTAAGGAACAGAGTTTGATCATTGGTCCCCCTTGTATAGCCATGACCCAGAAGATGTGCCGTCAACGTAACATACCACGCCTGAGGAGCTTGGTGAAGGCCGTACAATGCTTTATCTAATTTGTAGACATGATTAGGATTCTTAGAGTCTACAAACCCCGGTGGCTGATCCACGTAAATCTCTTCCTTAACTTCGCCATACAGAAACACGGTCTTAACATCCATCTGATATACCGTGAAACCCATGAAAGACGCATAAGCCAGAAAAATCCGAATGGCCTCAAGTCTAGCTACATATACTTCGGTGTAGTCTAAACCTTCAACCTGACGAAAACCACGAACAACTAACCGTGCCTAGTTTCTAACAATAACTCCCGTGTCATCTTGCTTGTTTCGGAAAACCCATCTCGTATCTAATGCTTTCTTTCCCTCTGGCAGTTCAACTAACCTCCACACTTTCAATTTATCGAACTGATTCAACTCTTCGTGCATGGCATCCACCCAACTTGGTTCTAGAAGAGCCATTTCCACCGACTTCGGCTCAATCTGAGAGATGAAACAAGAAAATAAACAACTGTTTATGTGTCCTATCTGACTTCTGGTGGACACACCTGTCTCAAGAGGGCCGATAACATTCTCAATAGGATGATTTCGTTGAGTTCTTGTCGGAATCGTCTGTTCAGGAACATCTCCAGTAGGGGATAAGTTTGATAAATTTTCACCAACTTCGGTGAGGGGATTCTTCCATCCAGAAGCCGCCGTACTGTGTGAGTACGAAGTGCTGGCAACGTATTCATTTGAAATGACATCGGGAAACAAGGTGCTCCCGAAGATTTGACGAATAGGACTCTCCCCCTCAACTGTTGAAGCATTTTCTGAAGAGTTTGGAGAAATACATAGTTTCCGTAACTTCTTTCGGCTGACTGATGGACGCGGGTGGGTTGTCATCAAGTGGTTCTGTGACATCATCATCCAGAAGAGGAGAGATGTGAGATACTGCATGTGGGTTTTCTTTCTCAGTATCTGCTGTAGCACCACCTGAAGTTTCTGTGTTGATGACCGGAAGCACATTGAACGGTTTGAAGAGTTCATTGTAATCGAATAACCAGTTCGGACCAACACGAGCATCGGTCTCATTTTCTTCCAACCAACGAACATCATAGGATTCTAGAATCTGTTTAGTTGACTTATTGTAGACTCTGTAGGCGGTGTGACCAGCATACCCAACAAAATAACAATCAGCAGCTTTGGCCCCAAACTTCGGAGTAGACTCGAGATTCAGTAGAGTACACGGACAACAAAAGGCTCTGAAGTGTGCAACAGTAGGCTTATGACCATATACGATCTGATATGGAGTTTTCATTTGTGATTTGTTAATTATCACCCGATTTTGAACATAACAGGCCGTGTTGATAGCTTCTGCCCAGAAAAATAATGGCAGTTTAGAATCACACAGCATGGTCCTTGCCGCCTCGATAAGAGTCCTGTTTCTCCTTTCAGCCACACCATTCTGCTGTGGTGTCCGAGCTGAACTGTATTGACGGAGCACCCACCTTTCTTTGGAAAAATAATTCAATGATGCATTCTTGAATTCCGTACCATTGTCACAATGAATTCCTTTTAGTTTTAGATTCAGCTGATTTTCCATAAGCACCACAAATATCTTGATCAGTTCTGCAGTTTCACTCTTATTTGACAAGAAAAACACCCAAGTGAACCGTGAGTGGTTATCAGTAATAACGAGACAGTAAGAGCTGCGAGAAAGACTCAAAACATGAACCGGACCAAAAGGTCCATATGCAATAGTTGAAAAACTGATGAAATGGTATTAATCAATTTTGGCTTATGAGTTTTTCGATGATGTTTACCCAAAGCACAAGCCACATATTTTTCAATAGAAATAAAATCTTTAACGGGTAATCCACGTACCAAATCATTTTTAGCAAGACGATTCAGATTTTTCATATTAGCATGACCAACACGACGATGCCAAAGCATGGCATTATGTTCAGACACCTTTGAAAACAAACAGGTTATTTCATCAGGAACATTTTTGTTCATGTCGATCACGTAAGCATTATCTTTTCTTTGTGGTCGAACAAGAATCCAGTCTTCTGGTATAATGACACCAGGTTTCAAAATCAAGCACTCTTTCTTAATAAAATGAGTTGAAAACCCTTTATCACAGATTTGTGACATGCTCAACAAACTGTGCTTCAGCTCTGGAACAAAATTAACATTTTCAAATTTTTAGAACATTGTTACTTACAGTACCCTTCTGCGTGATCTTCCCTTTTTCTCCACCCGCAAAGAACACATACCCACCATTAAAAATTTGAATGTCGTGTAACTGGGAAATGTCTCCTGTCATATGCCTGGAACAGCCACTATCAACATACCAAGGTCTGATGATATTCCTCCATAGCTGCTCCTGCACGAAGTGCGGGATTAATTAGACTTTGGCACCCAGTCCATAGTAACACTGGGTACACCTGACTCATTTACACTCGTTACAGGCTGCCATGACATATCTTCTTGATTATCTAAAATGGAAAGAGAAACCTTCTTTACCGGAGACTTAGGCATCCATTTATGTTTACCATGTAAGATTTACTGTTGTTTGTACGAATGGATGGTTCAGTCTCTGGTTTGCGTGTAGAGGGAACAGACGAATTTGTTCTCCCGACAGGCCGTGATCTAGAAATCGAGTTAGTTTTTGAAGTCGAATCGTGGTTTCTATCACTTCTACTAAACATGTTAGGCTTGGTCTGATGAGGACGAAACCTACCAGATTTGTTCTTGTTCCAATCACCATCAAAGGGATTTGCCTTATGATGCCCGAAATTTCGTCGATAGGTATCACGAGGCATATTCCTCTGATAAAATCCATAGTAAGGAACATATGGACGATGTGGACAGTTTCTAGCAATATGACCAGGAATCCCACAATTATAACAAGTTTGACGTTTTATATAAACATCATTGTGGTGAACCTTTTGTCTTGACCTATTGTGTGGGTCAGGTCGCTTAGCTTGATGTTTACCATTAGACCTGTTGTTCGGTTCGACACCCTTTTGTTCATTTGAGCATCCCTCTTTAATGAACTTGGGTGGTGGGTAGTTTTTAGCAAATGTTTTATTTTTATTTTTCTTATTAAAAACCACATCATTAGATTTCACAGTTTTAACAGAATTAACCACACAATTGTCTTTGCTCTTAAAACCAGAGGCCACACAAACAGTCGAACTAACAGAATTCAAAATAGGCACTTTTAAAGAAACATCAGAATTATTGTTTTTATTAAAAGAAACATAAGAGTCATCATCCTCATCAGTCCATTCCTCAACAATTACTTTCTCTGCACATGAAGCAAACACGTTAGAATCGTTCACTCCTGAAATGGATACATTTGTATTCACGGGATCAGACTTGTCATTCTTATCTTGTTTACCGTACTTCATGCCCTGTACCTTTTCTTCCTGTTCTTTGGTGACAGGAAGTCGAACATAGTTTTCATTGTAAGGTGGGGGTACCCGACTATATCCTATGCCCTCACCTTCGTTTTCCTTCCACCATAACTGATTATCAATCATTGAACTAACTACTTTACTGGAACCCTCGAATTTTTTGAAATCAAGTTCAGCTCTTTCAAATTTAGCATTTAAATTCAAAATCTCTATTATGGAGGCTTCCAGTTTAGCGGTTAATTCAGCAATTTCCTGCTTGGCATCTAAGTGGTGACAACACTTTATGCTGAATTCAGATTTAAGCTTAGAAAAATCCTTTTGATTTGCTTCTATTTTATCTAAGAAGGCTTTTTCATTTTTCTTAAGTTTAAAATTTTCAGATTTCACTCTTTCTATGTCTCTAATCAAGTTATCATTGTGGAGTTTATATAAATTAATTTTATCAACACACTCTTGAGAACATGGTTGAAAGCTTACCTCAGATGAGCTGGGAGGAGTGAAGGCCATGACTGCGAATTGAAGTTCCTTGATTTGCTCCTCAGCAACATTTTCTTCTTCAGTGTCTTCAACATGAGCATAATTAGCAGTCTGATTGCTAATGTTGAGAGCAGCCATCTGATCAGCCCAAGAAAATTGTTGAGCAACCAAACCCCTTTCAGCATTTCCCGAACTATCCCCAACTTCTTCTCTAGCGTTTCCCATTGGAACCAGCGCCCTTTCCGTGTTTCCTTCCTTTGCTGGGTTGGTACATTCACGAGCAAAGTGACTCGGGCTCGTGACAGTTGTAGCACCTCAGAGTGTCCTTGTTAAAACCCACCTTCTGATTATTCGGCATATTCCAATTATTCCTTCCCGTTCTCTTCGTGAATTTCTTAGCCCGGAACACTGCCATGGCGATCTACCAAAAGATATCCATTTCTTCAACATCATCTGGATGGATTTGATCAAGCTCAGCAGCAACAACAGGTTGAACCAAATCTCCAGCCAGGAATGCATTGTAGCAGTTCATGAATCCCGCCATTAAAGCTATGTTCTCTTGAGTTTCCTTTGGGATAAAGGGAATCTGACTGGAGTTCTGACTGGGAGTAACACCAGATGATTGAGGTTGAACATTAGAAGCAGGAGATTGAGCAGGTTTAGTGAAGAAGACTGGAGCTGGTTGTGGTGAGGTGGAAGATGATTGACTCTGAGTGGATTCAAACATTTGGAAGTTGCTTTGAGGTTGAAATTGCGGTTGTCCCTGAGTGGTCTTGAACATTGAGAAGTTGTCTTGTGAGATGAGTGCATTATTGGAAGCAACGTTGTACCCAACTGCACTGTAGGAGTTTGCGTGATTTATAGCACGTTGCTTGTCATCCATGTCACATGCCTTAATGGTAGCCATCATCTCGGATATAGACATCCTGTTGAGATCTTTTGTCTTCTTGATAACGGCAACATTCATATCCCAACTTTTAGGCACTGAGTTCACCAACTTGTTGTTTATTTCAGAAGTTGCCAGATAGATGCTTGCAGATCTCATCTCAGTCACAAGAGCTATGAACCTTTGAAGTTGAGTTTCCAACGACTCTCCCAGAACATGATTAAACATATTGAATTTCTATCGCAGCAGGTCTTGGCGACTTCTCTTCATGTCTTCGTTTCCTTCATACACCTCAATTAACGCCTCCCACAACTCCTTAGCAGATTGAAGTTCTCTAAAACCCAGAGCAATCTCAGGTGAGAGTGCCATAGTTAAGGTTGAGAGCGCCTTTTCATCCTCTTCAATTTTAGCAAGATCATCATCATCGTACATAGCAATAGGCTTCACAACAACTTCAGTTGAGTTCTCACGTTGATACGTGATGATTTGGGGTCCCCTAACTACTTCTCCAGATTTTTGCACCGTTCATCTTGACATACTTCTCGAATCGAAATTTTCCACTCGCTGAACCCCTCATGAGACAGTAGACGAGGCACACGAGTGGTGGTCCCCATTATGGAATCCAGTTCTTGATGGAGTGAAGCATTGGATGACCCATTATTATTAGTTAATTGATCCATTTTAGTTTTAATCAGTCCAAAACAAATCTTAAGTCCAGAAAAATCTAAAGTCCAATACACAAAGCCCAAATCTAATTGATCAGGTCCAACTACGTTCACAGTATGCGTTGACCGAGAACCAAAGATGACCGAGAACTGAAAGAGTTGACCGAAAACTAAAGAATGTTGACCGAGAACAGAGATTGTTGACCGAGAACAACAGAATTTGGCCGAGAACCCTTAAATCTAACCGAAAACGATCAGATTCCAGAAGAAAACTTGAACAAATTGCTGAAAACCCCCGAGAACCGATTTCCTTGGCCGAATACTAGAGATTCAGTTGGATTTTGAGTATAACAAACTCCCGAGTTTAGTGGGTTTGATTTGTTTCCAAAACAAAATCAATCTTTCACCAAAAGCAATCCTTTCTCTTCTCCGATCAACAGTTGGAAATACAACCAAACCACCAAACACTTAGATCTTGAATCCGTTGATATCACAATAATGAGCCTGAATAGGTCAAAGGCTCTGATATCAATTGTAAGTCCCGTATCTGGATCACTATAATATGATATCAAGTATCTTGGTGTTAGTGCAGAATCCTAACACAAGATGATTCAAGACAATAAGCAAGAACACGTAAAACACACGATGGAATGCTTCAAAACACACGTTATTATAAACGTCGGGTGCTTAAGCACTATGCTTACAATACTCGTTCTACCAACAACACAGTGAACGACTAATCTCTCTCTCTCAAAACGCCAACCCAAAACCTTATACAATATGATCTATATATAGGGTAGCCAACATACTAGCCCAACAAAAGCCCAAAGCCCAAACCCAAAACCCTTTACAAAATGCACCCCAAACTAAGCCCAAAGTACAAGTATAAACCACAAAATATAGCCCAACATGGGTAAATGAGAGTGAAAATACACCAATTTTTTTGTATATTTGAAAAACTACTGATCAGCTCATATAGTTTTTTAATATTCGTTGAAACTGATTGTAGATGAGAGAGGGAAATGGTAATGATAAACATATAAAAAGAAATGTATTTAATTAAAAGAGAGAAAGTATATTAGGGAATATTTCATATAATAGTAACCAACTTTTAAAAGTATTACAATTAGGTCACTGATGCATTTTTTCCTCAAATCTGGTCACTAAATCTTCAAATAAAGTCTCACCTATTTTTTTGTGAGTCAAGAAAGAAATAAAGGATAAGATGTGAGAATCGGAATTTGCAATATATGCAGTTAAATTTTAAAAAATTAAAAAACGTTAATTATATTAAAATTTATAAATAAAAAATAAAATTTATGTCGCCACAAGCGTCAACTTTAAACAAAAAAGATAAAAATATTTCCTATGTTAAAAAAGAAAAAGGCTAAAAAAGCATGTTAAAAACTTTAATTTAATAAATTATGAAAGTTGAATGACTTTATTGGAACCTTTTTTAAAGTCGAGTGACCTAATTAAAATACTTTTGAAAGTTGGTTACTATTCTATAAAATTGTCTCTACTATTTAATATAATTTTGAATTTAGAAATAATAAAGAAGATGAGAATGTTAACCACCCCCTGCAGTTTAAACAAACAAACAAATATATTAAACTACTTATACAAGTGAAGTTAAAACCAAGTACATATATCCATCCAAACAAAACAACAACAATAATTAATAAGTAGCTAAAATGTCAAATCAACCAAGACCAAACATTACACACAGCATTTAAACTTTCAAGTCACCACCTGAAGAAACACTAACCGGACCCCGGGCAGATTACAGGTAACCTGGGGGTTAGATAAATGTTTCCCACGAGGGGTTAGACCCGGCAAAGATGGTTCTTCTGATAACCTGCAAAACAGACACCGTGAGCTCGTCACTGAGAAGGGGGGGGTTCCTCCTTGTGACCACCCTCCGGCGTGAGAATCAGACTAGATTGCTCTTTAAATATAAAAGTATATTAAGAGATTGCTAGAGCAGATATCAGGTATAATATGATGATAATATGATAAGATATGATGGTCATACCATTTGTGGTATTTATAGCCGAAGGTAGGTTTCCAAGGAGGTGTGGCCTGCTGAATAGTATTCCTGTTCTACCAACTGTGGCCTACGCACGTGCCCTGCTGGTAGTTGGTGGGTAGGCAGCGGCTGATAGTGACCAGGCCTGCTGTGTACTATTCCTTTTCCACCAACTGCCGGCTATGCACGTGGTATGGCAGTAGTTGGTGAGTAGGCAGCGGCTAATAGTGACACAGTATAGGAGCATGCTGCTCGCCATACTGTGTCAATAAGCTGTCGTATCTTTAGTCAGATCTTTTGCCCATACCTCGTCAGGTACAGTACAGAAGATCTTCCCGTATCGTACGGACTGGCTTATTTGGGCGGGAGTATTCCCCCTCCCGCCCTTGTGCGGGATTGTTCCCGGCTTTGCTCATTCCTTCAGGTGACACTGAATGAGAGCTAAGTGCCTTGTGCGTGTAGCCTTGCTGCGCGGGTGGCCTTCCCTGATGGCTTGTATCCGCAGCTGCGGGAACAGGCGGAGTCCTTCACCATTGGGAGGCATTTCCTGCGGGAACAGCTTGCGTACTGCGCGTAAGGACGTCACGTCTCTGAGCATGGTGGGTCCTGCGGATCCAGTTGGTTTCTGCGCAGACGTCCCTCTTCAAGGTGAGTCTTGCGGGTCCAACTGGGCTCTGCTGGGACCTACCTCTTCAAGTCCCCCCAGTCCAATGTTCTTCTCATGAGTGTTTAATAAAGTGAGGTGAACTTTTGGACTTAAGCAAAGGGTTTTGAAAAGGGTTTTTTAAGGTTTTCCATGGGGATTCTTCCCGCGGAAGTCCTTGTCACTTGCAGAAATTCCCGACTTTCCTGCTTGATCTTTGGGTATGATGCGGGTAGGTCTGTAACCTCCTCGCAAGTCAGGAGCGTTGAGTCCCACTTGTGTGGATTCTCCATGAGGTTTTGGTAGTTTTGAACATAGTGATCAATTATGTTAAAACAGCCAACTCCATCCTGGAGCTTCAAACAACGTAGTTCTCGACGTTCCCGCTATGCGGGGATGTTAATTCCGTTTCCGCAAGCATTGCCCAGAAGATCCTTCTTGGTTTCAATTCCTAGCGGAGCGCTAGGTATGTGAAGGGTTTTGCCTTAACAATGTACCCGCGCTCGTCTTACGGTTACTTTACTTCCAAGGTATTCCTGGCGTCAATTCCCTGCGGGTGCTAGGTATGTGAAGGGTTTTGCCTTAACACTGTACCCGCATCCGTCTTACGGTTACTTGGTTGCCGAGGTATCCTTGGCTTCAATTCCCTGCGGGTGCTAGGTATGTGAAGGGTTTTGCCTTAACACTGTACCCGCATCCGTCTTACGGTTACTTGGTTGCCAAGTAATTCTTGGCTTCAATTCCCTGCGGGTGCTAGGTATGTGAAGGGTTTTGCCTTAACACTGTACCCGCATCCGTCTTACGGTTACTTGGTTGCCAAGGTAAGGGGTATTTTCCCGCTTACTTTTGAATCTTTTTGAATTTTTGAAATTCGAAAGGTTGGTGAAAGGATAAGAACAGTCCAAACCTCTGAAACGTCGTGCGACGGTTTCTTCTGACTGTGTCAGAACGTGCAGGAAGTTATGGTGACGTGACAGTACATGGTCATTCCAGACGCTTTTCGGGCGCGTGGTCGCGAAATTAATGGTACGCGTCATTTCAACAGCTGTTGCCAGCTTGCTTTCCGCCACGTGTCATATTTTCATTGCACCTTCGATTTCTCTCTCCTCCGCATTAAATTCATCGCATTAATTGCGATTAGTATATAAAGGGGGAGAGGGTTCTTTGTAATTCACACCTTTCACTTTTCTCTTCATCTCTAGAACGATTTCCGGCGAATACTCATCTTTCAGTCGAGCATTCTCTTGAAATCGTTTTCTTCTTTCTTTTGCAAGATGTCGTCTCGTGATCTCGAATCTACAGCCGATGACAAGAGTACTGCTGGCGAGTGCCAGTGTGCTCTGCCTGGCGATCTGTATCAGTACATCGTCAGGAAGTTCATGCTTGAGTCTCTCGAGCCTGAGTTTCCTGAACCCCACCAGACGGTGTATGATGCCCCCAGAGGCAAGATCGGGGTTTATGCTGCATTCTTTGTTTATGGGAATCTTAGGTTCCCATTGACAAAGTTTGTTTACCGTGTCCTTGAGATGCACGGTGTGCACCTGACCGAGGTGCACCCGATGGCGATTGCCAAGATTCGGCACTTCGAGTGGGTGTGCAGGATTCTGGGCATTGAGCCCTATGTTGACCGCCTGATGACCTTCTACACTTGGAGGTGCATCCAGGGGTGGTACACGTTAATAACCCGGATTAAGGGTTTGAAGATTGCGCAACCGAGCGCAGTCTTCGCGCGTGGAAGCGGGAGTTCTTCTTCATATCCGCTCGCGCCATCCCCCTTGCCATGAAGTTAAAAAATGGGCAAGCACTTCCTAGCCTTCACGCCTCCAACTACGAGAGGGCGGAATGGTTTTCGAAGATTTCCCGGGTCCAATCTCCGGTTTACCGGTTTGCGGAGTCCGGGATGGTGATGTTGGGGATGAGCCGGGTGTGGAAGGAGGCGGATGCGCAAAAGGTCCCAATCGTCCTTGAATACGGTTCGAACTCTGTTCCTTACGGTATGCTTTGTTTCTTATTGTTGATTCTGAATTTCTTCTAACTTTTTTCCTGTTTATTTCAGAGGGGAACGACTTGCAGTTGCTCCTGAACCCGCGGGAGGCTGACGGTCCCGCTCGGATGGGTACTCGCGCTCTAGACGAGAACGAGTTGCCCATCCTAGAACAAACTGCGGATCGGTTCGTGGAGGTCTACCCGCTAGGCCACGAGATCCTGAGCGCCAGGCGGCCAGGTAAGGCGCTATTCAACCCTCGACCCCTCAATGCTGAAACCTCTGATGGAATTCCTCTAATCGTATGTTCTGAT
Source organism: Bidens hawaiensis (assembly GCF_021521415.1). Lineage (NCBI taxonomy): Eukaryota > Viridiplantae > Streptophyta > Magnoliopsida > Asterales > Asteraceae > Bidens > Bidens hawaiensis. The sequence continues at coordinate 393,341 of NW_027491822.1, read as the reverse complement.
GAGGAATCCGCAGATGGTCCTCCGTTGGTGCGGAAGAAGAAGGCTGCCGGCGGGAAGGGGAAGGAGAAGGTGGCCTCCACTGCCGATCCGGCGCCTCGGTCTGATTCGGAGACCGAGAGCGAAGAGGTGGCGGGGAATCCCGGTGGTGATAAGACCACCGCTCCAGAGGCTGCGACTGTCACCTCCGGAGAGCCCAAGAAGACGACGGTAACCGGCCCAAAGAGGCCGGCTCCATCGGGTTCGTCCCCGCCTCTCCGTACCTTTAGGCTCAAGAAAACCCGTAAGTACAAACTTCCTTTATCTTTTGACTTCATAGTTTAATATCGTTTAACACTTATCTTCTTTACGCAGGCGTGGATGTTGACGCATTCCAGGGTGGAGCGCAGAGGAGTACCTCTCCGCCAATGACGGTAGGCTTGGTCAGCCTACCTGAGGCGACGACCCAGGCGCCTGCGCCTGCTTCCGCTGGTTCAGTTGCTCACTCCTTTGAGCCGACTGTTCCAGCCGAGATGACGTCACCCGCCGGCTGTGAGTGCCATTTTTACGGCATCTTTCACCGAGCCGGCGGTTACTTTTGCTGCGGATTCCGCGGCGGCTGCTACCATGCCCCCGTCATCGGCAACGACGGCCGATCCATCAGGTACGCATGGGGTTTCACGCCAATCTCTGCCACCTTCCCATCTGCCTGACCTCTTGGATGGATTTCCCTTGGGTTCAGGTGATGGGTTCGGCGGCTATCGGCCTGTTATTGACCCTACAGGTGCGTAGGGTTCTTTTGGCCCTTTTCATATATATATATATATATATATATATATATATATATATATATATATATATATATATATATATTTTATATATCATCTTTTCCTAACTGCTTTATGTTTTTTGCAGTGTCGGATTCCAATGAAGTGTATGTTCCACGTTGGAACATTCGCCGAGGAACAACCCTTCGCACCCCTGTGGAGTGCGTGGAATGGGCTCGTCACGCTGCTCCCAGTGGTGCGTTGGGGGAAGCCATGGCTAGCTACCAGGAGGGTAGGCTAACCAATGAGCTTCGGGTTCTCCTAGCCCGGATGCAGCCGCGCGTCGAGCTGCTTTGTCGTGAAAACGACAAGTTAAAAGCAGCTCGCCTTAAAGAAGTGGCTCAGGCGCGGGCTGTCCGGGAGGAGAACCAAAGGCTTTCCGCAGTGGCTGCGGAAAAGGAGAAGGCCTTCAAGGCCCTCGAGGTTGAAGTTCAGGCTCGACTCGAGGCCCGTTCCAAGGCTGCCCAAGCTGTTAATGAACAGCTTCGGCTGGCTAAGGAAACTGCGAGGAACGCAACCGAGAGGGCCGCCAAGGCTGAAGCTGTTGCTGAGCCTCTACGAGTGGAGAATGAAGAGCTTAAAGCCAAATTAGAGGCTCTCCAGCAGGCTCATGATGCCTTGGCGATGGAAGACGCCAAAAAGCTCCAGGAGATCTTGGACCAGAGGGGGGTGCTTGACCATACTGAGCGGAATCTAAAGGGCGTCGAAGAGGCTGCGGCTAAAGAAGTGTTGCTTGCCAACCTCAACAAGAGTGAAGCCGAACGCGCCCGTAACGAAGCTCAAGCTGCCCTCCAAGAAGCTCTGGTTGCCAAGGAATGGCTTCTTCGAGAAGCGTTGTCTCAGGTAATGTTTTCATGTCTTTACGCTTTTCTTTGTAAATAGAAAAGGTTTTGACACTTGTATATTTTCTTTTGTAGGTTGTGCATCGAGTCTTCACCGAGACGTCTTATGACGATGCTATGAGCACAGCCCTCAACGCTTCTCACGAGGATGGGGAAAAGGCCGGCTTCCTGCTTGGTCTAGGGTTCGTTGAGAAAGGCATCCCGCCTTCCAACTTCCCTTTATTCGATGTAGATACTGAAGCTGTATACGACCAAGCAGTGAATCAATATGCCGCCTTCCCGCATCCGGTGGTGGAGAAGGTAAACGAAGTTGCTGCTGCTGATGATGGGCTAGCTATCCTTAAAGCTTTCCTTGAACTGCCACGCTTTACTGATGGTGCTGGTCCAAGTGGAAGTGGCCCTGAAGCCTGATCCTGAAGATCCCTTCCCACTGCTAGGATAGATTTAGCTTGTATATATTTATTTTCTTTTAGGCGGGTAGTTACCCGGCCATTCTTGTAATGAGTCATTGTGAAATATAAGTCTTTGTGCGGGTAAGACCGCTGTTTTCTCTGTATTCCTTGCTTTATAAACGTTATATGACTTGCATACTTCAGTTTAAATTAGCAATTTTCCAATTGTTTAGAATAAGTTAACCTTTGAACGTGGTAGATAATAGGTGTGAAGTTTTGCTTCCTCTTTCGTGATTGTACGGGTAGGACCGTCACTTGCACTTAGTAGGATGGCTAAACTTTACCTATATCTGACCTGCGTGTAGGTTTTCCTCATCCTTTCTTGGAATTTCTAAGTGTTTAGGATAAGTTAACCTTTGAACGTGGTAGATAATAGGTTGAAGTTTTGCTTCCTCTTTCGTGATTGTGCGGGTAGGACCGTCACTTGCACTTAGTAGGATGGCTAAACTTTACCTATATCTGACCTGCGTGTAGGTTTTCCTCATCCTTTTGTTAGAAATTTTCTTGAATAAGTTAATCGTTCGCCGCATAGTTGTCAATAGGTTAGTGTTCAGTTTCCTCTCATGATTCATGCGGATAGACCGGCACTTTCATTTAATGGGATGACTGAACTTTTCCCTTCGACTGACCTGCGTGAAGGTTTGCCGTTTTTTGGGTTTATGCGGGTTTTGCCGCCTTCCCCATGCAACGACTTTCCACGTAATTATGCGGTGAAAACCGGCATATTAGTGTTTAATAAATTAACCGTTCGACGCGTGGTTGTTAATAGGTTAGTGTTCAGTTTCCTCTATCATGATTCATGCGGATAGACCGGCACTTTCATTTAGTGGGATGACTGAACTTTTCCCCTTCAACTGACCTGCGTGAAGGTTTGCCGTTTTTTGGGTTTATGCGGGTTTTGCCGCCTTCCCCATGCAACGACTTTTCACGTAATTATGCGGTGAAAACCGGCATATTCGTGTTGGAAGTTCATAAAAGTATCAGCATCGATGTTCTGAGAATCATTTCCATTAAAAGTGGCTCTTGGCCTTTTCTTTACAAATTTGGAATTGATTTACATGCAAACTGTGTAAATGAGCTCCCTTCCATGTTGCTGGGATGGGAGTGCCATCGAGCCGATACGCACCTGGTTCGGGATCTCGTTCTTTACGCAGCATGTAGTCTCCACATTGAAGCTGGAATTTTATTCGTGTTTTCCCCAGCTGGGGTTCTACACGCATCAGCCTGCTCAGCGTTCATTGCGCCACGAGGTGCGCGAGCGTCCCATCTCTGACAAATGCTTCGACCATGTCCTTTACGTCTATGCATTCTTCGGTGTTGTGGCCTTTTGTCCTGTGAAAGTCACAGTATTTGCTCCGATCAGCATTGTGACGATGTCGGATTATTGGAGGCTTTGGCCATGGGAGCTCCTCAGTGGCGAATATCTCGGTGACGCTTTTGGTGAGCGGCGTCCATCTGGAGTTCTGGTTCGACCGTACGTTATCCCTTCCGCCTAACCGATGTTGCAAGCCGGATGAGGTGTCAAAGTTTACCCTTGACTGCCAAATGCCTAGCTTTCGCTTTTTGTTTAATCGGGCGGTAAGGACGTTGTCTTCCCTTGTTTTCTGGGTGTAGAGGTTTGTGCTCTGAGGGAGATCTCTACCCAGTTGCTTCTCCGTTTCCGCAAAGCGTTTAGCTGTTGTCATGATGGCATCCCATGTGGATGGCATGCCATCTTTACCCGTTAAGGTGCGGATGAGCTCTGGGTCGTTTGCGCCCTGAATAAAAGCAGCGCGAACAAGATCTTCGCTAATGTTACCCAGACTTAGCTTCTTCGAGTTGAAGCGAGTGATGAAGTCTAGCAAAGATTCATCTTCCTCTCGAATGCATTTGAGGATTGTCCATTGCTCCTCGGTATACTTTCTTTGCTGGCTGAAGTGTTGGCTAAACTTCTGTTGGAAGTCTGCCCAGTCGTAGATGTGGTTGACCGGTAGACGATCGAACCACGCTCTAGCAGCCCCAACGAGCGTCATTTAGAACATGTAACACCACGTAGGTTCCGTCCAACTACTGACGGTTGCCCCCGCTATGAACCTGTTCAAATGATCGTCTGGATCAGATATACCATCATATGTGCCTATACTGGACATTTGTTTGGCACTTTTTGGGGCAATTGCTTCCGCAATGTCCCTTGCAAATTTGGACGTTCCCGCATTTGCAACGTTTGGTCTGAATGTTTTGGAAAAATCACGTGGTCTTCCAACTGTGTTTTTTGGTTTGAAGGCTTCTCCAAAATGCCTTCTCGGTTGGGAGTCCGTTTCCTTACGCTTCCCTTTTGCCCTATGGCGAGGGTTCGCGTCGGAGTCGGATTCCTCCGAGTCATCGTCCAAGTACACTTCGAATTCGTCAGCCTGTTGGACAGAACGCAAGCGTTCGTCCAACTCAGCTTGGAATTCCTTCTGACGTGCCTCCGCCCATGCCTTAACTTCATCGAGTGTTTGGCGGGGGAGTCTTGTTCGTTTCTCTAACTGGGCATCGGTGAATCCCAGTGAGCGATTATTTACTGTACTTGCCCCAGCTTGGGTAACTGGGGTAGTGTTCGTAAAATTTACTTCACTTGCCCCGGCTTGGGTAACTGGGGTAGTGTTCGTAAAAACTGTGTAGCCGGTATTCCCCTCAGTAGCTGGGGTTGTGGTTACCGGAGTTTCTTTAACCATCTTTCCAGAAGTTTGAAAAAACTGGAGAAAAATGTTCTAGTTTTATGCACGGATGGCGCCAATGAAGAAACACTAACCGGATCCCGGGCAGATTACAGGTAACCTGGGGGTTAGATAGATGTTTCCCACGAGGGGTTAGACCCGGCAAAGATGGTTCTTCTGACAACCTGCAAAACAGACACCGTGAGCTCGTCACTAAGAAGGGGGGGTTCCTCCTTGTGACCACCCTCCGGCGTGAGAATCAGACTAGATTGCTCTTTAAATATAAAAGTATATTAAGAGATTGCTAGAGCAGATATCAGGTATAATATGATGATAATATGATAAGATATGATGGTCATACCATTTGTGGTATTTATAGCCGAAGGTAGGTTTCCAAGGAGGTGTGGCCTGCTGAATAGTATTCCTGTTCTACCAACTGTGGCCTACGCACGTGCCCTGCTGGTAGTTGGTGGGTAGGCAGCGGCTGATAGTGACCAGGCCTGCTGTGTACTATTCCTTTTCCACCAACTGCCGGCTATGCACGTGGTATGGCAGTAGTTGGTGAGTAGGCAGCGGCTAATAGTGACACAGTATAGGAGCATGCTGCTCGCCATACTGTGTCAATAAGCTGTCGTATCTTTAATCAGATCTTTTGCCCATACCTCATCAGGTACAGTACAGAAGATCTTCCCGTATCGTACGGACTGGCTTATTTGGGCGGGAGTATTCCCCCTCCCGCCCTTGTGCGGGATTGTTCCCGGCTTTGCTCATTCCTTCAGGTGACACTGAATGAGAGCTAAGTGCCTTGTGCGTGTAGCCTTGCTGCGCGGGTGGCCTTCCCTGATGGCTTGTATCCGCAGCTGCGGGAACAGGCGGAGTCCTTCACCATTGGGAGGCATTTCCTGCGGGAACAGCTTGCGTACTGCGCGTAAGGACGTCACGTCTCTGAGCATGGTGGGTCCTGCGGATCCAGTTGGTTTCTGCGCAGACGTCCCTCTTTAAGGTGAGTCTTGCGGGTCCAACTGGGCTCTGCTGGGCCTACCTCTTCACCACCACCCTGAAGTGCCACCATAATGATTCATAACTCGTATCTTAAAACTTTATAAATTCCATGCTTCAACAAATCTATAATTACCATACGTCGTGAAGGTACGTTTAAATTTCCAAACTAAATGCTTCCAAAATCTTTCATTAAAAGTCAAATTAATAGATTAAAAATATAATTTATAATTATAATTAGTTTTAAAACATAAAATGCCTAGAAATAAAATAGTATTAAAATACGGGACAAGTGAGAGAGAGAGAGAGAGAGAAAATGAGTTGGTGAGCAGGGGAATCAATCAAGTATCTTTATAGTGTTTTTGGGGTCTTGTAAAAGAAAAGAAAAGAAAAGAAAGGTGGACAATGCGCACAGGGGCGCAAAATACTCGTAAAGTACTATATTGGTCGCCATTCTTGCTTTCTTTCCCAACGCTCCGGCTAACCTACGCTTTCATGTCCCCTTCCGTTACACTTCCTTAAACTTCACTTCACAATGCTTCAACTCCCACCGCCGCTCATGGCCACCTTGCTAACCTACGCCCTTCTTGTTCTACTCTCTTCCAGTCTGCTAACATGCGCCGACCGTAGCCCAGAGATCGACGCACTTTCCGATTTCAAAGCTAAGATTCATGACCCGCTGGGTGCGTTGACCGGCTGGAACCGGTCAACTCCTTCGGCTCCATGCGACTGGCGCGGCGTCGGCTGCTCCGGCGGCCACGTCACTGACCTCCGTCTGCCACGTATGCAGCTACAAGGCGTATTATCCACCAAACTTGGTGATCTACGCATGCTCCGTAGGTTAAGCCTCCGGTCAAACAGCTTCAACGGGAGTATTCCTTTTACTCTATCAAAATGTGATCTTTTGCAGTATGTGTTTCTTCAGTTTAACTCTTTCTCCGGTGGGATTCCGCCGGAGATCTTGAACATGAAAGAGTTGTTAATATTTAACGTCGCCGGAAATAATATCTCCGGCGAGGTACCCAAACGTTTTCCGTTAACCCTCCGGTACATCGATTTATCGTCAAATTCTCTCTCCGGCGAGCTACCCAGCAACCTGTCCGACTCACCGGACCTGCAAGTCGTAAACTTTTCGTACAATCACTTCACCGGCGTAATTCCGGCGACGTACGGCACCTTACAGAAGCTTCAATTCATCTCGCTTGATCACAACAGCTTACAAGGAACATTACCTTCAGCGTTAGCTAACTGGGTTTCACTTACCCATTTCAGCGCCGACGGAAACTCAATTGGCGGTGTGATTCCGGCGGGGTTAGCTTCACTTCCGAACCTTCAAACAATCTCAGTCTCTCACAACAATCTCACCGGCGTAATTCCGGCGGCATTGTTTTGCAACACTTCGGTGAAGAATATTCAGTTAGGGTTTAATACCTTCACGGATATTATTATTCCACCGTCTGATTCCTGTCTCAGTGTGTTACAAGTTTTGGGTCTTGAACAGAATAATATTCACGGTAATTTTCCTCTGTGGCTAACTAATTTACCCACATTAACGGCGTTAGATGTTTCCGGTAACTATTTGTCCGGTAAAATTCCTAGTGAGATTGGGAGATTGAAGAGATTGGAGGAGTTGAAACTGGGTAATAATAGTTTGTCGGGTTTGTTTCCAAGTGAAATTAAGGGTTTAAGTAATTTAAGGGTTTTGAATCTTGAAGGTAATTTGTTTTCCGGTGAGATTCCAAAGTTTTTAAGTGAGTTTACTGGGCTTAAGATGTTATATTTGGGTGGTAATAAGTTTAATGGTACAATTCCTCAAAGTTTTAGCAAACTTACACAGCTTGAAACTTTGAGTTTGAGAGATAATAGTCTCACCGGAAGGTTACCGGAAGATTTGTTGTCAATGAGTAATCTTACTATACTAGATCTTGAAGGTAACAGGTTTTCGGGTGAGATTCCGGTGAGTATTGGGAATCTGAAAGCCTTATCGGTTTTAAACTTGAGTGGGAATGGGTTTTCTGGTAAGATTCCGGGGAGCATTGGGAGTTTGTACAAGTTAACTGCTCTTGATTTGAGCAAACAGAATCTCACCGGAGAGTTGCCGGTTGAGCTTTTCGGTTTGCCTGATCTTCAGCTGGTTGCTTTGCAAGAGAATTCGTTTTTGGGTGATGTCCCGGAAGGTTTCAGCAGCTTGTTAGGGCTGCATTACTTGAATCTGTCTTCGAATTTGTTTTCGGGTCACATTCCTGCGACTTTTGGTTTTTTGAAGTCATTGGTGGTTCTGTCTTTATCGAATAATAATGTCTCCGGTGACATCCCACCGGAGATTGGTAATTGCTCTGCTCTTCAGATTCTTGATTTGGGTTCAAACAGTTTGAGTTCCAAAATTCCTCCTGATGTTTCGCATCTTTCCCATTTGACCAAACTCGATTTGAGTAACAATAATCTTTCCGGTGGCATCCCACCACAGCTTTCCGGCATTCCGTCACTGAACTCCATTATGCTAAACTCAAACCATCTTTCCGGTAACATCCCGGATTTGTTATCCCATCTGTCTAACCTCACTTCACTAGATCTCAGTTCAAATGAGTTGACTGGTGAGATTCCAGAGAATCTTACGGCAGTTTCAAGGTTGATGTATTTTAATGTCTCAAACAATGATCTTGAAGGTCCGATTCCGGAGCCATTGGGTTCTAGATTCAACAATGAATCTGTTTATGCGGGTAATACCGGTTTATGTGGGAAGCCATTGAATAAAAAATGCAAAGGGACAACTAGTGGTAGTAGAAAAAGAATGATTTGGCTGATTATTGTAGCAGCTGCTGGTGTTATTTTCATGTCTATATGTTGTTGCTTCTATACATACAGTCTATTCAGATGGCGAAAACGAATACAAGAAAAGTCAAAATCAGGCGAAAAGAAGAAAACGAGCCCGCAACGGAGCTCGGGGACTCGAAGCAGTGGTGAAAACGGTGGCCCGAAGCTCGTTATGTTCAATAACAAGATCACTCTAGCTGAAACACTAGAAGCAACCCGACAATTTGATGAAGAAAATGTTTTGAGCCGAACACGATTTGGGTTGATCTTTAAAGCGTGTTACAATGACGGAATGGTGTTATCGATCCGAAGACTTCAAAATGGGTTACTTGAAGAGAACATGTTTAAGAAAGAAGCTGAATTGCTCGGGAAGGTTAGACACCGAAACTTGACCGTTCTTCGTGGGTACTATGTGGGCCCACCTGATCTGCGGTTACTCGTGTATGACTACATGCCGAATGGAAACCTTGCAACATTGCTTCAAGAAGCATCGCACCAAGACGGGCATGTTTTGAACTGGCCCATGAGGCACTTAATCGCCCTTGGTATAGCCCGCGGGCTAGCTTTCTTGCACTCAACCTCCATGGTTCACGGTGACGTCAAGCCACAAAATGTCCTGTTTGATGCAGATTTTGAAGCCCACGTGTCTGAATTCGGGTTAATCCCACTAGCCACCACCCGATCACCCGAAGCCAGTTCGAGTTCAGTTGGGACATTGGGCTACGTGTCACCTGAAGCAATACTAACCGGTGAGGTCACAAAGGAATCAGATGTCTACAGTTTCGGGATCGTATTATTGGAGTTGCTAACGGGTAAGAAGCCGGTGATGTTCACACAAGATGAAGATATTGTGAAATGGGTTAAAAGGCAGTTGCAAAGAGGTCAAGTTTCTGAGCTTTTGGAGCCCGGGCTACTCGAGTTGGACCCGGAATCATCCGAATGGGAGGAGTTTTTGCTTGGTGTTAAAGTCGGGCTGCTTTGCACGGCACCCGACCCGCAGGACCGGCCCATGATGACTGACATTGTGTTCATGCTCGAAGGGTGTCGGGTCGGGCCGGACATCCCGTCATCAGCGGACCCCACCTCGGTGTAGATCCGAATAAGAACCCGCATTGACCTCAAAATAACCCGAGTTTGTTTTGTTTTGTTTTGTTTGACATTAATTTTCAATTTGATTGTAGTAATAGTAGTTTAGAGATTTGGATTTTAAAATATTTCATTTTAGGGGTTTAAGTTTTGTGGGGTGTTTAACTTATTGTACATTGAGTCCGACGTGGACCATGTGTATGTTTAAGAAGGTAACATGGTGGTCAGTGAGGGGCCTGACAATTGAGCCGTTAATGAATAATAATCACAATTCATTTTTTTTATTAGGCGCTCTACCCTACAAAATATTATTATTTATTTTATAATATAATAATCATAGCTGTCAATGTGACTAACTTATTTGGCTTTGAATTGCGGTCGAAACAGTCAATTTCTTGGAGTTTAATACTTTAATGTGGCTGTCACTGTGGTCTATATGACTTTTTGACTGTGACGAACATTGTTCGTAACGAATTTGCATCATGAATATTAAATTCACAAACTATTTGGCGCCTTTTTTTGTATAATTAGTTTTTATACTTTTAGAATTGAATAATCATTTTAAAAACAATAATATAAGCTTTATAAGGTTCTCTCTAAAAACATATTACCCGATAATAAATCCAAATACAAGGTGATGATACCCATAATCAAAAGCTTAACTCTTACACCCCTTTTTTTTGAGTGAAGATTGTCCATTAGTGACTGAAATACCACTCTAAGTTTCACTTAAAACTAGTAGGCGGTTTACATATAACATCACTCGTTAACATTCGCTATCTTTATAAAATGTATTTTTAATACAATATAAATTTGCCACTTAGATAATGGAAGAATGTGGTGAGAATGGTTGGGACGCTTCTCACAACGACATGCTTGGAATGAAACAGAAAGACACGGTTTTTCACTCCCACCATTCACATGTCACATAAGATCATTTATCATAGCTAAGTTATTCTCCGGAATCCAACATGATTATATGGCGTTCATTTGCTTGAAATTGAGTACTCGTAGTAGCGAATAAAATATGTTAGAAATGTATAATGTTGTCAAATAGCTTAATCCTTGTCATTCATGTTAGTATTTGTTTTATTTTGTATTGACATGGAGCGGAATTTTGTAGAAGATTATGATATAAACCTTGATTTTGATTAAAATTATTATAGAAAAGATATATATTGAGTTTTACTCAACAAATAAAACTCATCGTTCATATGCATTCTGCAATCTTTTGTCAAAGAATGATATTTAAGAGATGTAAGTGAAATAATATAATTACTTATGTTGATGTTGATAATAGTTAAATTATTAGTGAGAGTATAACTTAATTATTAAAAGAATTATAAAACAAGACAAATGAATTATTAAAGTGTTGTAGCAGAGCAACGGCTACGCAACAAATGTATAGAAACACATGATAATTTTGTCGTTGGTGATAATTAGTGTCACAAATGAAATAAACAATTATATATAAGGCTGAGGGGTGCGGAGCGCTAGTCAGGGCGCGTGAGGGACTTCGATAGCGCCCCGGGGCGCGAGAGCCACACCACCGGGGCGCGAGAGGGGCGCGAGAGGGGCGCGAGAGCGGAAAACGAGGCAGGCGCCAGGAGGCTCGCGCGCGTGAGTGGCTGTGGGAAATGGGAAAGAGCCGTTGGAAGGCTTTAATAATGAATAAAAATATTTTTTTTTTTTTAACAAAATCATCTATATATATCACAATACATATATCACAATACATATCAAACACAACCATTCTCACATACTACAACCAAAACGAATATCACACACCACACCCAAAACCCAAAATCACCCTATCTTCGAAACCTTTTTTTAAAAACATGTCTGGAAATTGGTACCCAAACCTAGATTCAGATTACCCTTACGACGATTTATGGTCGGCACCGGAACAACCGATGTTTTATTCGGGGTCGCAACAATCATCCGGCTTTCAACCATCCAACATGCAACCGTCTCCTAACTTTGTAGTTCCGGAGACACAAGAACCGGAACCAGAAGGTGAAGCTGCGGGACAAAGAAGACGCGTCCACCGGAAAAAACAACTTGCAACGGACGGGTCGGGTTCGGCTTCGACCGGAAGGGCGAAACGGAAAATCACTCCGTGGTCATCGGATGAGAAGGAAGCCCTGTGTCGGGCTTGGATAGCCATTTCTGAGGATCGGCGTTGCGGTAATTGTTTTAACGTTTTTAAAAATGATTGTAAATAAAAAGTTAAATAAAAAAGTTAAATGGCTTACAAATTTATTTACATAATTTTGCAGCCGACTACCAAAAGAGCAAGGTCTTTTGGACAAAGGTTAGGGAGACGTTCTATTCGCTCGTTGGGAGTACAGAGCGGAATCCCGATATGATTTCGGGTCGGTGGACCGAAATTAGAAAATTTGTCGGCTTGTTTACTAATCTGTTCAACAGGAACGCCGGTCGTATGAGACCAAGTGGCAGTGACGATTTGGCGGTCTATAATTTCACTGTCGAAGAGTGGAAGCAGGAGTGCCTGCGGAGGTATGGGGCGGTGAAGACGTGGGACGGTGTAAAGTTGTGGGAGAGGTTGAGAAGGTGTGCCAAGTGGGTTGAGCTGGTGGCGCCGGACCTTGATGCGGAAGTAGGGCCGAAACGGACTAAAACTAGTTCGTCTGGAGCGTACAGCACAACGGACGGGTCGGATTGCCGGGTTGGATTCGACCTAAACGTTGCGGGGGAGGAAACGTCTTCACCGCCGAGGAGGCGGCCATTGGGAAGGGACGCCAGGGGGAAAAAACCGGCTGAGGGGGAAGCCGTAAACATCAACGATCTTGTTGAATCCCTCAATAAATTCAACAAAACCCTGGAGGTGGTCTCTGTTGACAAAAAGGAAAAAAAAAGAATGAGAGATTTGGACTTCCTTGCAAGAGACTTCAGCCACCTAAATCCGGTCGACCAAATGCTGATGGAAAAACAAAAGGAACGTATCCGGAAGAGGTTGATCGAAGAAGACGAAGCCGAAGAATAAGAATAATGTTAATGTGTTTTTTTAATTTTTTTTAATTAATGTGTTTTTTTAATTTTTTAGTACTTTAATTTTTTTTATATATTAATGTGTTTTTTTAATTAATGTGTGTTTGTTTAAATAATTACTTGTTTTTTTAATAATACGTTTTTTTAATACATTTATAAAAAAATAAAAAAATAAACCGCTCGCGCCCCCTCTCGCGCCCCTCCACACCATGCCCCGGGGCGCTATCACCACTACCAATACCCATCTTATCAAGTTTCTCTCTCTGCCACACGTCACAATATTATTGGATGGCGCCCCCACTCACGCCCCCTCTCGCGCCCCCCACACCCCTCAGCCTAATCTTGGATATCCAACCAAGTTGATTCAACGGGTCATGGTCAAATTTTAGATCATTATTTAATACTCATTAAATGCCGAAATACTTAAATGGCATTAAATACGATTCAATAATTAATTAAATTTAAGGTTTGCATATTTTTTTAACCTTATAATGTATACTTTAAATTAAATTATAATAGCATAAATGGAACATTTGGACTTCGAAGAAGGTTGGTTTTGTGGCTTGGCAAGCTGTACTTGATAGATTGCTAACTTTAGAAGCTTTGACTTGGAGAAGCATTCCGGTGATTTCAACCGAGTGCCCGATCAGTGATAGCGAGGAAGAATCGGTTGATCATATCCTCTTTTTGTGTAAGAAGCTCAAGAAGTGTGGTTTTTTATTCTAATGGTGCAAGGTACCCTTGATTTATGCGTTTAGTGTTCGGGATTTGGTGGAGCTTCATAGGTACGTGTTGGCTCCTAAGGACAAAGCTAAAGCTTTTCACACGATATGCCTAATTACAATGTGGTGTCTTTAGAAGAAACAGAACGATCTAGTCCGTAATGGGGCCCTAGTCATGTTAAGGGCCTATATGAAGAGATTAAAGCCCTAATATACATTTGGATCAAGTATATGTCTAACAAAAGAGGGTTAACCTGGGAGGATTGGTGTAGTTTTCAGGTGTAATCGATTATTGTTATGCGGTATTGCATAGGGTGGCGAGGCTTGGATTGTATGATTGTGTCTTTACTCTCTGACTTTGTTTATTGCATACAGATCGAACTAGACTAAAAAAACCTAATGACAACGTAATTAAATTCAAAGTGACATTCTTCTGGAACGGTGATTATATTAGACAGCCAACAGAAAGTAGAAAACAGAGGTCAACTTTTAAACATCAACAACCAACTAAACTAAAAACTGAAAACGTTAAAAACAATGGAGAGTAGATGAGCACTAGGTAAACCAACGTAAAGAGTGTAGATTTAAATTTATGTCTATCCCACATAAACATATTCGATTTGACCTCTTAATGATCTTCGCGACATGGATGTCGACTATGTTGAAGACCAGCCCTCCACACAAACCAGAGAACTAATAGGTGAGAGACTGAAAGAATACTTCTTTACGGCCTTTAAAGAAGAGTAGGAAGAGGAATGACTTCGGAATTGATCCGAAATCCAGGTAAATGCACCTTAAGGAGTAACACGGGGAAGACAGCCAAAGAATAGCAAGACAATTTAGAGAGAAGGAAGCAACGACTTCCTCTAAACCCCGTAAATGTATCAAGTTGAAGAAATAAAACTATTGTGCGTATGCACAATAGTTTTATTTCTTCAACTTGTCCATATATTTATTTAACTTTCATACACATCAATTTGAATCAAACATGTACCAAATAATCGATGAGGAACTGGGATGATACTGTTTGTTTTTTCTATTTTCTTCACAATTAGGAATGAAATATATTAAACGGCAGTCCAAGGCTTTGGAATGTTTGATTTGAATTACGATTATCTTAACAAGGAAGATGGACGAGGATGGAAGCCGGAACCTTCAGGTGAATTCACGGTTTCTTCTATGAGAAGGTTAAAGCTGGTGGACAACGGTGCAACTTCTCCAACGAAGAATGTTGCTTGATTACTCGATGGTTTTCATGCAATTTGATTACAGAATTTAAAAACAGCACATAAATACAAGATCTTAGTTATTAGTTCATACACTATTATATATGTATAACTAGGGATGAGCTCCGGATGGTACCGGTATCGACTTGGTACCAGTATTTCGTGCAAAATTCAAGAAATAGCGGTATTGGTACCGGCACCAGCACCGAAAACGCTCATCCCTATGTATAACTATAATTCAATTTTACAATTACATTTTGCACCAAGTAGAAACTTGTAATTACATCATATACTTTTCAATTAAAAGATCAGGCATGTTAACTGAGTTTCTTAGGAATTTGGAATGAAAAGGGTAAAGAGGGCAAGAAAACCAAATAGAAGTCATGAACAAGAATAAAACTGCAATCAGATCTCAACTCGCAAGTACTAGTTAATAGAGAATATCATATATGCTTTTATTATACATGAACATTAATAAATGCTTTAGAACATACAAATTTCACGTACTCATTTCAAAATATACTTGCAAAAAAACAAACACAAAACCTGAAAAATACAATTTTAACACAAAAAACAGATACACAAAAAGAAATTAGATACTAGATAAGATTCACATATACAAATTTACGAAAAGGGCAAAAAGTCATTTAAACTCGTGCATGCAAGGCATCTATAACAATACACGAAATAACGTCTTTTATATTTAGATAAATATGCACCTGTAGCTAGAAACATCAGTAATGAACAATAGCATGCAGAATAAAACATAAACCCGAAAAATAATCATTATTTTGATTTTCTGTTATGCTCTGTTCCCAAGTTTCAGTTAAGGAAAGAAAAGTGAAGGAAAGAAAGGGAGGCTTGTTTTCCCAGAGTTTCACTTTAAGAAAGGAAAGGAAAGTGAAGGAAAGAAAGGAAGGGAAGGAAAAAAAAAGGAAGAAACAAAAAAGGTGTTCCCAAGTTTCATTTAAAGGAAGAAAGCAAAGGAAAGTTGGGGGTTTTATAGTGTAAAACCATTTCTTTTTAAAATGGAAGGAATTAAAAGAAGAGAAAGGAAAGGAAAATGAAAGGAATAGAAAAGAAAGGAATGGAAATGCTTTCCATTCCAATCCTTCGTTAAGTGAACTCGGGAACACAGCGTTAAGGACCAACGACCCACTTTTAAAACCATTTTAAATCAACCAGTTTCAAAGAGATTTTACAAATTTTATATTAAATGATTATTTCACTGATTGCCAATAAATCACTGTTAAGTCTAAAAAATCAATGATGTTACAGCCATTTAAAACTTAAAACTAACTACTCAACCTGGAAACATATATTCTTATAAAAGATAAGTTAGTATACAGTTAAATCATAAAGGAAAGTCAGTCAAAGAAAATAAATCACCTATCGACGTACAAAAGAAAATAACTTCAATATTTTACCAACATCCGAAACGCTTTTGTTGTTAGTCCTACAACTGGCGGTCGTATCAATTTTATAGCTTGGTTACCTACCAACTACTGCTGGTCATAGTATCTAGTTCGCTAGGAATGGCATGTCCTTCCTCCGGGTATTTCAGTACTTTTAACATATCACATCCACACAACAAATTAACAATCTGGACTTGTAAAAAGAATAGCTTAACAAACAAATCTCATGATGGCAGATTAAAGCGAAGGCCTACAATTTTATGATTATGGAGTCATGACTCTTGAGACATGTTAGACAGAGTGCGTGAAACAACTAGATGTGTACAAAACTACGATTCTCTACTAGTCCTCATGTTCTTTAATGGACAGATACTAATTGAATAAAAGTAACACAAACACACACACACCCCCCATATATAGATCAAATATTTAAATATAATTTTCTATACCCATCAGTGGTAACCTGAAACTAAAAATTACATGGGCTAAAATATTTTTACCAGTATGAAGATGAGCCTACGCGAAGTGACTTATGTTGATCCAACTTTCTAACCTTAATTCAACTCTTTATTTCTTATCTATAAATTGCAAATGGTACACATATTTTCCTTTTGACTATATCTATTCACTGACCCTTTAAATCAATCCTAAGCCATTTATCAAACTGTTAAAGCAGTCTGCCAATATGCCACACAAAAAAGAAACCCTTGATTTGAACATTTTAAACTTTTTATACCATCAGGCCTAGGGGTTAAGACTTCAATTTAAAAGAAATCCATAAATGAGATAACAAGATGGATAAAAGCCTCGAGAACACTAGACATGGGCAATTTAACCCTGAGCCAGATAAATCTCATGTCCATATTCCAACATCCACATCAGTACATCCTCAAAACTACTTCCAGAATACTATATCCACATCTGAGCAGAGTGTTTGAAACAATCTTAGTGTATTTTGCTTCAAACCGACTATAACTCCACATGACAGAGACAATATGTAACATCCACAAGAATCATCAAAAGAAATATCTACAGGGCTTACATTCTACATCACTTAAGAATGTCAAAAACTTGATTTCAAACCTTCACTTAAAACTAGCATGAATCTAATCTGTGCCCTTAAACGTCAACATATAAAAGGCAGCAATATACGGGAAATCCAAGACAATGCTCATAGAAAATGAAATGCCTTACATCTTTAGATAATCTCCACCCCTAGATTTAGCCCCTATATGGTCCCTACCATCTTAGACTAAACTCCTTCCATAACAATACCAAAAAATCAATGTCCTAATGGAAGGGACGATCTAAAAACGACCCAACATGTCACTTGTTCAACCAAAACAAACCAGACAAAGATACGACAAGAAAAGCCATGGAAGAACCTAAAGACGAAAAGACAGTCTAAGAAAGATAATTTTAAAGATTAAAGCTTTCCTGCATCGGTGAACATTCCAGCACAGCACATCATATCCTGCCTCCAAGCGTCTGCCTGAACACAATTCATTACAAATAAAAATATTGGCATCAAACATAAATATTATTTTTCAAATAACGTAGACAGGTAAAATTCAAAAAGCACTCCATTTACCAGTAGTCATCTAGCCTAGTAGTGATATCGACCGCCATAAGGCCGTTCACCACCATAAGGCTGATCACCGCCATAATGCCTGTCACCGCCATAAGGTCGATCACTGTCATAAGGCCCGCCACCATAAGGTCTAGTGCCATAAGGACGGCCACCTCCATAAGAGTGGTCACCCCCATAGTAAGATGAATACTGCAAATAATAAGCTGGATGTTAAAGTGCCAAATAGTAAAATAAATACTGAATACATGCATAAACATGAAAGGAACAAAATTACTCACGTCATAGTTGTAATAGTCATGCGAAGGACCACCACTGCCGCCTCCTAGAATATCAGAAAGATATGAATTGATTTTAAAATAGTATAGAACAAATTGGCTACTAATTATTTATAAACTAAACTTTAAACCTCGATAACGAGCTCCTGGAAATGAAATTGCTGGATCAGAGTAATCCAAACGAGGCCGACCCCTGCTTGGCTCAGTGTAGCCAGAATCTGGTTCCTAAAAGCCAAAAAGAATTACTGGTTTCAGACAAGAAAATCAATCAAGCATTAGAACAACTAAATTGAAAACAATGAGAGGACTTTACTGCAAAATATGGACGTTTCATTCCACGTGAAGCATCTCCATATGCGTACGGGTCTTCATAGGGCCTCCCAGCATAAGGTCTGCTAAACTGTTCTTCAGGCAAATACGGTTGTCCTCTCATTGGCATAGAATAATCACGGTGCATATTAGCACCCTGCCTGGGTCTATCCACATCATATATTGGTGGCTCATAGCCTTGACCATATGGCTGATGTGGACCCCTGAAGTCATCCCACCTCCCTCCTACAAAAGCAAGCTCATCTGTTATCAATGCTGTTCAACAAAATAAAGAAAGCAAGATATAATAATAAATATTCAAAATAGTTGTACCAAAACTATGGCTCCCTCTAAAAGGAGGACGGGACCCAATAGGCAGGTAATCTTCTACAAATCCCATATCTCGGGTTTGACCAGGTCCATGGTGATATAACCCCCTGCCTCGATGAATGTTACCTCGGTCAGAAGAAAGCGCGCCTCTTCCAAAACCCCTCCCTGTAATCCAAATAAATAAGATGATTTATAATTTAAAAATATTATATTTCTGAATATTATCTTTATAATTTAAAAAAATTATATTTATGAATATTATCTATATTATATGTACCAGGGCTTGGAAAGGTAGCACCACTGCCATGACCAATTCTAAATCCACCTGCGACTGCACCTTTCACAGCCTGAGTTTTAGGCAACGGATTTGAAAGCCTTGCTTTCACTTTTATCTAGACACAGCATAACTTGTTAGTTCATAAAAAAATAATTATGAAACAATAAACAATACTACAATATTAATAATTACAAAACAAGCTACACCATGAATATGTCCTTGCCTTGTCATCACCAAGTTGTCTTTTATTTATGCCATCAATACAAGCAAGAGCAGCTTCATGAGTAGTGAAATCAACAAATCCAAAATCTTTCCTCTTGGCAGTTGACATGTTTCGTGCCAGCATGACACGTTCAATTGTCCCATAGGTTTTTAAGTGGTCCCGAACAATGTCTTCATCCCAATGAGGAGGCAGCCCATCAACAAAAACCGACCTAACCTGAGCCAAAACCTCTGGGTCCGGCTCACGCAACGGCTCAGCAAAAGCTACTTTGGCAGTTCGATCAGGAAGTCCGAAAATAGCATCAGGCTTTTGAAGCCTTCTAAAAGCAAGCATTGCATCAGGGCGACCTGAAAACTCAAGGAATGCAAAACCACGGCTCAATCCTTCGTGTTGTGGATCAGGAACAAGTGTGATCCTTTCAACACCTTCAATGTCATAGTCCTTTAGCTTTTGTCTTATCTGTCATCATTTAACTGCTATTAGTGTATTGTGTGAAGAAAAAAATCAGAAAGAAATTAAAGATTAAAAGCTTACAGCTTCCTTTGTCCATGTATTGCATATATTCCCCAAGAACAAAGTATCATTATCTTCACTTGGTGCGGTCCCACATCGTTTTCCATGTATCTGCCAACAGATTTTTAGAACTTTAGAGTAAGACGTATTTCAAACAAAGAATTAATATGCTGAAGAGTGAAATATCAAACATACAACAGGATTTTTCATTTCTGCCAAAGCACGGGCAACTTGTTCCTTATTAGCATATCTCACAAATGCATATCCTCTGTTTTTATTAGTTGGGAGATCTTTATGCATTCGAACTTCAACAAACTCACCAGCATATTGAAAAACTTTCTTTACTTCTTCTTTGGTAGCATCACGATCCAATCCACCAACAAATACCTCAAGTTCTTTCCTTCTCTTTCGCTCCTCTGCAGCTTCTGTAAATTCTTCATGTTCTCGAAACCGTAACTCATCATGTTCCTCCACCTTCATGTCTGCCAGCTCATCTTCATCATCATTGCTAATGTCCTTATCCTTATCCTCGTCACTAAAACATAAACGCTCTTGTGAATCTTCTTCCCTAAATTCATCACTAATACCTTTTTCCATATCAACAGGCCCAGTTTGCTCCAATTTATCTTCATTAATCTCTGTTGGCACCTGTTTATTTTCAGCATTTATATCTTTATCTAAAGCGATTTCCTGATTCTCAACTTGTTTCTCAGCATCAGGTTCCTCAATTTCAAAGGGCTCTTCATCATCCATTTCATTATTTTCTTTGTCAGCCACTTTCTCCTCTTCCAAAATTGGTTCTTGAAATTCCAAAGCTTTATTTTCTGTTTCCACATTTTCTTTCTCACCCCCTTCTGGTTCATGAAGATCAGAGCTGTCAGGCCTTAAACTATCTTCAACAGAAGGTTGAACATCAGTGGCATCTTCAACATCCTTCATAGTATCTTCAACTTTCACAGCATCCTTATCATACTTCAGGGACATACCAACAGCATCAACATCATTTGGACTCAACTCTTCCTGCTTAACATGTACTTCACTAGTATCTTGTTCGATGCTAACCGAAGCAGGTGGTGTCTTGGCATCACCAGATTTAGCTTTTTTCCTGATTACAGTCCTTTTAACTACTCTCTTAACAGTTCTTTTATTTCCAGATTTTGTTCCAGACGTTACTTTTACTGCGTCATCCTCAACCTTAACTTCTTCAACTGCACAAATCACAACTCAGCAACTTATAACTTGCACAAAAAACCCACAAAGGCACAAACTATAATACCAAAACAATAAGAATCACGGATCCTAGTCATTGAATGACATCACGAGTTTATAACAACAACGCAACCAATCAACTTACAGTTTGATAAGATAAATAGTGAAAATAACACATTAACCTAGTAACTGATTAACATCACAGGTTAATAACAATAAAGCAACTAATCAGCTTACTGTTTGTTAACATAACAGGTGAAAACACTGCATGTGAGTTAACGTAAAGACTACAATCTTGATCATTCATTAAAGCTATTGATTAGAGGTGCAAACAAGCCGAGCCGCTCACAAAGTACTCAAAATCAAATCGATAAAAAAAACTCGAAATGAGCATTTTCAAGCTCGAGCCGAGCCTGAGCCTCAAACAAAACTTGTCTAGTTATCGAGCCTTGTATGGGAAGCTCGTTTTTAAGTTTGACCTCTTTTAGACTTCCATTTATTAATTTCAAGCTGCCCAGCCGGGCTCAGGCTGCACTTTGGCTAGTTTAAGTCACTACACGAGCACTTTTAAGTGTTTTTTTTTTCCTCAAAGCATATAAAAATAATTAAACAGGTGTATAAATTAAGTAATTAATAATAAGCTAAGGTAGCCGAGCTGGGGCTAAAAGTGTGGTGGGTGGTGAAAGCTAATTTGAGGTATAATTAGTAATACCTGGAGGTGTTGTGGCTTTCCCTCTGGTAGAGGGAGCACGTTTCGGTGGTGTGAGAGGGGTTTTAGTGGCGGATTTTCTGGCGGGCGGGGTTTTTTTGGCCGGAGGTGGCGATTTGGGATTGTCGGCGTTGCGAGTTCTCATAATCAATCAAATTAAACCAATTGTTGAGGGTTATGCAGATAGATATTGGGATTGGATTATGATGATGATGATGATGATGATGATGATGATGATGGTAAACTAAACCCTAGGTACGTATTGGAGTACGAGAGAATGGGGGTTTCTGGGTTGTGCAGAAAAGGCTGATGAGCGGTTGAATACTCCTGATGTTTGGCTTTGTGAGTTTGTAACCTTTTAAATTTAGTTCAAAAATGGCATAATCATTTCAATTTTATTAGCCACGTTAAAAGTCATTTTTTTTAAATACCGGTCGCAAAAAATATCATAAATCTTTTGGATTTAGAACCGGTTTTCCGGTTTATACCGGTATTTTTAAAAAAAATCGACGGTACGATGTTCTAACAAACTAATACCGGATTCTAAATGTCGGCGGCCTTACGAAAATCCAGTATAA
Organism: Bidens hawaiensis; assembly: GCF_021521415.1. NCBI lineage: Eukaryota > Viridiplantae > Streptophyta > Magnoliopsida > Asterales > Asteraceae > Bidens > Bidens hawaiensis. Next base: position 371,278 of record NW_027491822.1, on the reverse strand, counting down.
TCGGTTCAACAAGCTGGTACGTATCGGTTTTTAAAACATTGGTCTCAAGTTCCCGCCCCGGGTTTTGTTTACTTCATCTGCTTTGAGTATCAATTTTCATCTTTTGTTAGATCATGGTCTCAGGGGGTGTTTGGTTGATCTTTTTAAATCTGCTTATTTTTTGAGAACAAAAACAATTCTGAAAAACTCCAATGTGAAGCTTTTCGATTTTTAAACTGGAGCTTACCAAAGAGCTTTTGCATTTCAAAAATCAAATAAGAAAATAAACAGTTTTTAAAAGCTCACCCAAACACACCCTTAGTATTTAAAACATCATTAACTTGAGTCCTTTTGAGTTTCGACCAACGTCGTTAGATTTTTCTGCTAACCCTAAGGGTGTTTTAGTAAATTTTATACATGAGAGACTATTTGTGTAATTTGATCAAACTAATAAATCATGTCTTTTTGTATTTAGTAAATAATGACCCATTAATCCAGTGGTATGGTGTCACCTGTTACAAATGTGAGGTAATGTGTTCAATCTTCGCAAGTACAAGATTTGAAAGAATTTAGTTGGAAAATATTGTTCAAGAAAAAAAAAACTTGTTAGTATTCAAGGACAAAGATCGTGAAATAAGAATGTTGGGTTCCGTATTCCATAGTATCTCTTCTTTCTTTAATTGCTTCCATGAGTTTAGGATTGATGTCGAGGCTGTATTTTTTTTAACAATAATTTTTTTACTTATACTCTTTCTAACCATATACTTGCAAAGATATGAACTCATTTTTAAGGGACAAATATCATATCATTAGGCTAATTCATTAATAATTCTATTTTGAGGAGCATATGAATTAATAACTCAAAAATGTGCATAACGCAATGCAGTTTTTCTTCTTTATGAGTTTTGTTCCTAGCTCATTTTCCTGTATTTTGGTCATTTAAAGGAGCAGATTATGAACATAGGGGATGGCTATACGTAGAAGACATTATTATTACTATTATTATTATTATTATTATTATTATTATTATTATTATTTTGCAAGTATAGAAATAACAAAATAATCATTCATTTTTTAAATAAAAAAGTTCAAAAATACATGAAAATGGTTGACATGCAATATGTCATCTATTCTATCATTCTAATATATATATATATATATATATATATATATATATATATATATAAAAGATTCTTTTACTTATAAAACCTTAATAACATACCCATATGTAGATAAATGTTTAAAAAAAAACGTATGAGCAAATTACTTTATTATTATTTTCATTTACATGACATTTCTACACAAGAAAAACTTTTAGAAAATATGAAACATTGATAGAAAAATTAAATGATTTATGTTTTTTATTTAGTCAGATGTAATTAACATAATCCCATTCATTTGTATAGTTCATGCATGTTCAGTATATCAATTCATGAGATTTTAAATCTAATTTCTTAGAATTCCTTTCAAATCCTTGAAACTAACAGAATCTAAGAGGTTTGTTGTTTTTTGTTTAAATCAGAACCCAAAAGGCCAAAAGCATATTGTATAAGATTTTCCAAAATAACCATTAAAGTGTGCACAGCCTCCATATCATTTACTCACCTCTCAGTAAACCTAATCAAATATCTTTTGTTTGTATAACAATACATAAAGACTTAGTTCACAATCCCAAATATCAAATCAAAATCTACTCTAAAGTGAAAAAGAAATGATTACAATAAAAATAATTCAAGAAAACACCAACAATTTATAAATATAGGTATACTTAGCAAACTTTCACCAGATCAAGACCTTCATCAAGGCTGCTGTTGAGGATCCATGTATTCTGCATCAACAAGAACTCTTTCCCTCTTAGCCAACTCAATATCATCATCAACCATCATCTTCACCAACTCCTCAAACCCTACTTTAGGCTTCCACCCAAGAACTTTCCTTGCCTTGCTTGCATCTCCTCTTAAATTATCCACTTCCGCAGGCCTAAAATACCTCTTATCAATCTCCACATGATCTTTCCAGTTCAAACCCACATGCCCAAAAGCTTTTTCAAGAAGCTCCTCCACTGTGTGTGATTCTTCGGTTGCCACCACATAGTCGTCCGGCTTCTCTTGTTGTAGCATCAGCCACATTGCCTCCACATAGTCTCCAGCGAACCCCCAGTCTCTTGAAGCCTGCAAATTTCCTAAAAACAGCTTGCTCTGCAGCCCGATCTTGATCCGGCCCACTGCCCGTGTGATCTTCCTGGTCACAAAGTTTTCGCCCCTTCTAGGTGATTCATGGTTGAAGAGAATGCCATTGCAGGCAAAAATCCCGTATGCTTCTCTATAATTGACTGTATACCTGTATGACATGAACTATGCTTCATATATAAGCCTCCATTAATCATTTTCCAGATAACATACATGATTAATTTTGAATTTACCTTAACCTCGAACTGAAAAATTCCTAAAATGAATATTTCAAAAGGGAAAATAAAAATGAGCATCATTTGACTAGTCAAAATCAACAGATGTCTATTTGATTAATGTTTTCCAAAATATCTGCGCTAAAACCCGTCGACTTGTCACTTTTTAATCATTAAATCAACAATATTTAGAGCCAACCACATTCTTCCACATGCTCTAATACCAAAATACTTTCGAGAATGTAAAAGTTCTTCCACAAGTTTTTTATTGATTTAAGTTTTAAATATTATATCAATATAATAAAATTTACTCATATATTATTTTTGTTTTATAAGTTTTAAAATATACAGTTTTATAAAATTTTGAATATACTGCTCCCACTTACGCCGTTTACCTAATATAAACAAGTACTCTTACGCTGTTTCGGAGTTTTTAGTGTGAAGTGACTCATGTAGAAATCTTTGAGTAAAAGCTCACTTCATGTGTACACGCTAGGGACTCGACGCATGTAACCTTAGGGTAGATCATATAAATTTTAATGCGAACCATGCAATCTTAAAACAGACCATGCGCTGATTGTAAGTATCTTTTTTTTTTTCAAAATTATAATACGTTTACACTTGGTTGCTATTAATATTTATGTAATCTTTCTTTTAAGATTTAATATTTCATTTAACTTTTTAATGTAACATATTATTTAAAACTAATTTTTAATTAAATATTGAAAAATATTACCAATGAGCAGCGACTTTGGAAGCAGCATAAGGTGACCTCGGATGGAACGGGGTACTCTCCGACTGCGGTGGAGTAGACCAAACATCTCCGACGACCAAGCTTGATAATTGAAGAGGTATGTACCCGCCTCAACACCGAGCGAGGCGGGTCAACCCACAAGATATAGACAAGAGGCTTGAAACCAAGACATTATGAAGGCACAAAGCCAAAACCTATGCGCATGGCGCATATCACATATGCTCACGCATATCACATATGCTCAGGCATCACATGCTCAGGCATCACATATGCTCACGCATCACATATGCTCACGCATATCACATCTGCGCGTGGCGCATATCACATGCTTGTGCATATCACATCTGCGCATGAAACATCTGCGCATGAGAATAAAGAGAAGACCTCGCGCATCCTCAGGATAGGCGTGTATCACATATGCACATAATCAACCTCGTCCTTATCCAAATCAGGATTAGGGCAACCTTGATTGTGCACGTCAGACAACCTTCCAGAAGGTATCTTTTTAAGGAATAAGAATAGCTGATGTTGACAGCTGCCAATGAAAGGTGGACAACTCAGCAAAACCCATGTGCTACCACGTGATTATAACCAATGAAAAAGCACCAGGTGTCCCAGAGAACACGTGGCGCAAAGCAATTGGAGGAGGCCAACAAGACCCTAGCTGGGTCTAAGCCCAATCAGTGGAAACCCTAGCACTATAAATACCACATCAACTCCACAAGGAAGGACACACTCAAGTACACAGTATTCAGCTATATTAAGCAATACACTCCAATTTCCTTACTCTCATATTATTATCTTCTCCTACAAATACTTATTCTCACACCGGAGGGTTACCCCAAAGAGGACCCCTCTGTCCCTTTCTGAGGGGTAAGTTTACGGTGCTGTTCATTTTGTAGGTGGAAGAGTCCAGATTCCAGAGAACCATCGGCGAAATAGCATAATCACACCCGAGGAAAGTAGATCGTCTACCAGTGAGTCGATCCACGTTTCTTCATTGGCGCCATCCGCTGTTACAACGGCAACAAGATCTCATCAGATCTCTAAAAAAAAAACAAATTTTCACCATGGTTTCTGGCGTTCGTAACGTTGATCAAGTTCTGGAGGATATTGAACGTGAGGATGTTAATGAGGGACAGCAGTTTCTGAGGGTGCCGCGTGATTCTACGCGCACCACCAGTAACCGTCCCTTCATCACAACTCCTCATGGCCAGACTGAAACTCCTCCAGACGATCTCACGTTCCAAAATCTTGCCGGCGCGAAACAAAAAGGACCAATGGGTCCAGAAGATGAAACCAATGACCCTAAAGAATGGCTCATAAACGAGCAACGACGTCTAATGGACAAATACAATGAGATGGTCAAACAGAAAAAGTTAGCCGACTTAACACAAAGGCTAGCGTTTGACAAGCAAGCCATTCAAGGAACAAAAAGGGCGCGCGCGCCGGAAGAGGGTCACTCTGTTCACACTGAACACGCTGAAATTAGTGATGAAGAAGTGCACAGCGTCAGAAAGACGCGAGATACTCATGCAGGAGGCTCACAGCTCCGCGCACACATGAACATGGCGCCTGGAGCCAGAGCCGATCTGGATCTGCACACACCGTATAGCCCACCAGTGAGAGGGCAAGTGGATGTAACCACACCGTACAGGCCAGCCATCTTGGTGAAACATTCAAAATTCACTGAGCGCATCGCGAAGGCCCCCATTCAGCACAAAACCAAGATGCCAAGTGGTTTGGGCAAATATGACGGCACAACAGATCCAGACGATTTCTTACAAGGTTTTTACAACACTGGAAACCTAGAAAGCTGGACGATGCCAACATGGTGTCACATGTTTGCTCGCTGCCTCACGGGCGCCGCGCGTGTCTGGTTTGAAAGCTTGCCAACTGGGCAAATCGATGGGTTCGAGGAACTATTGGAAAAGTTCCAAGCTCACTTCGTACAACAGCGCAGACACACGCGCGACCCTGATGACATCATGCACTGCGTGCGCAGGAATGATGAAACGATTGAAGACTACATCACTCGTTTCAATCAGGAGTCTCTGGCAATCGGAGGTATCACTGAGCAACTATTACGCGTGGCCTTTATACAAGGCGCGCGCAGTGATCAACTCCGCCGAGCTCTCGTAAGCAGAGATGGCATGCCAACCACTTGGGCCAAGCTAATGGAAGCATCGCGAGTCTTCGCGAGAAATGAAAAACAAATTGCCCAAGATAGAGCGAGAGAAAGAGGGCATCAAGCAGAGGCACCGCGCAGCAACGAAAGAAGGGGCAAACAGAACACTGTATGGTCCAGGTTGCAACCAATCAGTTTTTCTTCCGCAGAAAAGCAGGCGCAACCAAGCTCACCCCAGCCCCAAAAAGACGTTCGTAATCGCGGGGAGGGTGAAAAGAGGGAAGGCGGCAGAGATCCTAACAGACCTCTGCCAAGAATATGGACTCCCCTCACTAAAACACCTTCACAAGTGTTAAGCACTGAGAATGTCCAGTTCAAAAGCCCCAAGCCACTACACTACAAGGGACCATCAAATAGTGGCAAGTACTGCGAGTTTCACAAGTCCACAGGACACAACACTGATGCATGCCATCACTTGAAGGATGCAATTGAAAAGGATGTGAAATCAGGCAAGCTGGCTCACCTGGTGAAAAACCCAAGACCAGAAAGTGAACAACCAGAAGGAGCCTCTGCCAGCAAAAAGTACAAAAGAATCTGTGTAGCCGAGGGAGGAAGGCAAGGGCAAACATCAAGAAAGAGAAGCGCGCAAATCCAAGGAGATTGGCGCGAGCAACAAGTAATCTTCCCAAGAATCAGGGGAGGCCCTTCTATCAGCAGTCCTCTTGTCATCACTACACACATTGCTCATTACGAAGTGTCAAAAGTCCTGGTTGACACTGGCAGCGAATCAGACATCATGTATGAGCCATGTTTCAGGAAACTGGATCCGGCAGACCAAACAAGGCTTGAAATTGTGAATGCTCCAATCTCTGGTGTTTCAAATGAAATCATTCATCCCCTAGGTCAAATACAATTTGAACTAACTATGGGGGATGAGAAACACAAGCGAGCCGAAGTTGTCAACTTCTTGGTCTTGCCCACCACTTCATGCCACAATATGATCTTGGGTAGAGGAACGATTGCCCAATTCAACGCCATACCGTCGCCAGCGCACGGTGCGTTGGGGTTCCCAACACCAACAGGTGTAACATTTGTATACCGAGATCATTTGTGTGCAGTGACAAGTACTCCGCGGGAAGGGAGAATGAAACTTCCAATGGCAGACAACGCGCCAGAGGAATGGATTCTCAACCCAAAATTCCCGGAGCAGAAAATCACAATTGGCGCAACGATATCAGACGACACGAGGTTGAGAATGAAAAGATTGCTCACAGCATATATGTCGGTCTTCGCGTGGCAACACTCTGATATGACTGGGGTTCCGCGAGACCTGGCACAACATTCTCTCAACACGTTCAAGTCTGTAGAGCCAATTGCTCAAAAGAAGAGAGTCATGGGGGATGAGAAAGCGAGGGCCATGAATGAGCAGGTTGAGGATCTACTGCGCGCAAACATCATCCGCCCGATACGATACCAGACGTGGGTAGCCAATCCTGTGATGGTAAAGAAAAGTAACGGGTCGTGGAGGATGTGCATTGACTTCAAGGACCTCAACAAAGCGTGCCCAAAAGATTGTTACCCCCTCCCAAACATCGACGCAAAGGTGGACTCCGTGGCGCCATTCAAGCTCAAATGTTTCCTGGATGCCTACAAGGGCTATCACCATATTCAAATGGCACCACAAGACGAGGACAAGACTGCCTTCAGAACCGACAAGGGTTTTTTTTGTTACACAAAAATGCCCTTTGGTTTGAAGAATGCGGGCGCCACCTACCAAAGACTTATGGATGCCGTTTTCAGCGAGCAAATTGGAAGAAACCTAGAAGTCTATGTGGATGATTTGGTGATCAAAAGCAGGGAGGAAAAACAAATGCTCAAAGACATCGAGGAAACCCTTGGGCGCCTAAAGGAAGTTAACATGAAGCTCAATCCGAGCAAATGCACTTTCGGCGTACAAGAGGGAAAATTTCTAGGTGTAATGGTCACCAAGGATGGTTTCAAGGTGAACCCAGAAAAGGTGGAGGCCATCCTTGACATGCCCTCGCCATCCACCATGAAAGAAGTCCAGAAGCTGAATGGTAGATTGGTATCAATCAACAGGTTCCTAGCGAACCATTCAAGCAAATCTACCCCATTTGTCAATACATTGAGAAACTGCTTAAAGAAAAGCCAGTTCAAATGGACTCCTGAGGCCGAGCAAGCTTTCAGTGAGATTAAAGAATGTTTGATAAATCTGCCCGCGCTCACAGCTCCACTTCCTGGTGAAACTTTGACATTGTACCTATCAGCAGGAGAGCGCGCCATCGGCGCAGTATTGTTGGTGGATCGCAAGGGAATCCAAACGCCAATATACTATGTGAGTCGGGTGCTGACAGATCCTGAGACGCGCTACTCCATCATGGAAAAGTTAGTTTTATTACTAACACACGCGTCGCGCAAGCTTCATATATATTTCAATGGTCATCCTATTGAAGTTCTAACTGGTTACAACATCCAGCAAGTCTTGCGGCGCCCCGCGCTCTCGGGAAGGCTGACAAAATGGGCCCTGGAATTAGGTGAACACACGATCGCCTATAAGCCCCGTCCAGCAATAAAGGGGCAAGTTTTAGCTGATTTCATCGCAGAAATCCCCGAAGGAAGAGTTGAAGAGGCTCAGCGCGAGGTAGACCCTCCGCGAGCCAATGATGAAGAAAATGTTTGGAGATTGTTCACTGACGGAGCTTCAAACAACGAAGGGTCCGGCGCAGGTCTCAAACTGGTGGATCCAGAGAATCATGAATATACTTATGCCATCAGGTTGGACTTCAAGAGCACCAACAATGAGGCTGAGTATGAAGCCCTGCTGGCTGGGCTGCGCATCGCGCACAAATTCAGAGTTAAAAAGCTAGAGGCCCATGTTGATTCATACTTGGTAGCAGCACAGGTCAATGGCCTTTATGATGCCAAGGAGAACACCATGCCTCTATATCTAGAGCAGGCGAAAAAGCTCATCGACCAATTTGACTGCTTCAGAATCATTCATATTCCGCGCAGTGAAAACAAATCTGCCGACGCGTTGAGCAAGATGGCATCAACCAGCTTCGACCACTTTGGCAAAGATGTCAGGGTAGAAGTAATGAGCAACCCGTCGGTGGGAGCGAAGTCTGTCCTGGTAACTCATACAACCCCTTCATCATGGATAACTCCAATAATGGAATTCTTGAAGGAGGGAAAGGTACCGGACGATCGCGCACAGGCGAGGAAGATAAGACACAAGTCGCTGAACTATGAACTCCTTGATGGCACATTATATCGACGCTCTTATCTTGGGCCGCTCATGAAATGCCTAGATGCTGAGGAAGCAAGCTATGTGATCAGAGAGATACACGAAGGAATCTGTGGAATACATGCTGGCCCGCGCATGGTGGTTGCCAAGGCAATGAGCGCAGGTTACTATTGGCCAGGCATGTACTTGGACGCTCTAAAAGAGATCCAAAAATGCAAAGCATGTCAGAGCTATGCGCCAAACACCATGCGGCCAAAGAACAACTTGATTCCAGTGACCTCCGCATGGCCTTTCCACAAATGGGCAATCGACATTGTGGGTCCCCTTCCGCAAGCGCAAGGGCGAGTAAAATTTTTGGTAGTGGCAGTAGACTATTTCACAAAATGGGTTGAAGCCAAGCCACTAGCAAAAATCACAGCCGAAGCGATGAAGCAGTTTATTTGGAGCCACATCATATGCCGTTTTGGCTTGCCCATGGAAATTGTGAGCGATAATGGCAAGCAATTCACTGACAAGAAGATATCCAGCTGGCTCAAGAAGATCACTTACAATATGACAAGGATTAAGTATAATAATTTCCTTACAACCTTGTTCTTATTTCAACGTGCAAGCATATCTTATATTCAACAAGCAAACATGCAATATAAAGAGATGAACGGGGAATGCGCAAGATGCGAAGAAGGGAAAAACAAAATTTCATTTCAAAGCATTGAAATTTACAAGTTTACAAGATGATGAGATACAAACTACAAATAAAAATAAAAACATGAAGAGCTTCTCAAGTCTCCACGTCGACGTCAGCCTCTTCATAGTCCTCATCACCGCCCTCAGCATCTGGCGCAGCCCGCTCCTCGTCATCTCCAAACTGACCATAGTCAAGTTGTTCATCCTGAATGGAGTCTTTCATCACAATAGTGTCAGGAGCGGATCCTTGGGCCACGCCAGAGCCGCTAGCAGGAGCAGCATTCCCCGCGCCATCATCGCCACCACCAGCCCCTTCGCACTCGTCAAGTAATTTCTTTAGCGCGCCGAGGTCGGGCTGGTCAGCAAGCGCGGATATCTGCAAATCATATGGAAAAATATAAGTACAAAAAAGACTTGGAAAATAAGTCAAGGTAATATCATTAAGGTTAAAATACCTGCCCAAGGATGGGAATGGGAGTATTCAAATACTTCTCCCCCATCGCGGCCATGTCCGCGCAGGCAACGTCGCTCTGATAAGGGTAGTCGGATGGGTTCTTCTTCAGCATCCCATATTCATAGCCATCCTTAAACCCTTCAGCTCGACCCACCAACCGCGCGGCAGCGTTGCAATCCATCACAAGGGCCTGAAACTCGTCTGAATATTTCATCGCGTAAGCGCAACGAGTCATACCCTGTGAGATTAGCCATTGGCGATCTTGCGCGAGGGAAGAAACAGAAGTCTCAAGAGCAGGAATCTGAGAGTTTAACAACTCAACAGTTTCCTTAGTCTGTTTCAGCTCCTCTTTGTCGGACGCTGCTGCCGCCAGGGCTTCTTCCTTTTCCGCTCGCGCAAGCTCGAGCGCTTCCTGGCTAGACGCTGCCGTCACCAAGGCTTCATCCTTCTCGGCCTGCGCGGCCGCCAGCTCCTTCTTCAGGCGCGCAACCTCACTCTCCAGTGATGATTTTTCAGTTATAGACTGGACAAGAGCTTGGTCACGCGCCTCCGCGTCCGGCTCCAAGTCGCGCACTCTACGCGCGTACTTGGCCGCGTCTGCCTCCGCCGCCTGTAGCTTCTCCCGCGCAGCCTGAAGCTCATGCCCGCGCTTCACGAAGGCGCTGTTGGCACTTGCTCTGTTCTCACTGAGCTCTGCTTGGAGCTTCTCAGCTCTCTCTCGAGCATCAGAAAGATGCCAAGCAGACACTTTAGCCTCTTGCTTGGCTTCCGCAAGAGCATCACGTACCTTTACGTAATCATAGCGAAGCTCTTGGGAGGCAGCAAAGAAGGCCGACCCAGCAAACAGATGATCGTTGAGCAAGTCATCGCGAGCGCGGTCCTCCTGGAACCTCCTTTCAGCTGGAGGCACAGAATGAGCCCAGAATTCCGCACACACACCCATGGACTGAAATGTGCTGTCCTCAGTAATATTCCATCTCGGGCGGTAAATGTGATCGGATTCCTGCAAACACAAAGTAATGATCTAAGTCATCAAAACACTAAGATGGAAATCCGCGTAGCGGAGCAAAAACGAACCTATACCTGCGGGGATGAAGCAGAAAAGTCAGCGCCAGGCCCACGAGAAGACTCCGCCACGAAACCTCGTGGCGCTGCAGGGCTGGCGCGGCCGATGTCGGAGCCTTCAGCTTGAACCTCCTCATCCTCCTCTGAAACAGGCCTTTTCTCCTGCGACCTAGAAACAAAATCAGTCAAACGAGGAGGGCTGCGCGCAGGAGGAGGTGAGGGAGGTCTCGACGCCGCCAGATCGGCGCGTTAAAACGGCCTCCTGCTCCTTAGTAATCCCGATGAGGGGAGATTCAGCGCTTGCAGGAGCAGGAGCAGAACCAACGGCGCTGGCACCGGCGCCAGGAGTGCCGCCAGCAGCTTGTACGCCAGCTATGACTCATATGAAAAAATCAACAAAAAGAAATGGTTCATGACTTGATCTAAAAGAAAAAAGTCAGAAAAAAAAGCGCAATACATACCTTGGCGCAACTCCGTTCGCGAGTCAAACATCGCCATGAAGTCCATTCTCCCCTTTTTTGAGGGTAAAACAGGGGACTTCGAAGCGACCTCCGGCGCAGGCGCGACACCTTGTTGCGCCTGGGGTTGATCCACCAACGTCGCCGGCTCTACAAACATTTGAGTGAGCAAAGATTCATTAGTAATCGCGCTCATAGAACCATAAAGGATAAGCAAAGTATACCTGTCGAAGAGGAAACGGCAGGCGCAACGCCGCTCCCCTTTTCTGCCGCGCGAAGGGAGGAGGTAGCGGCACCATACCTCGTGTGGACAGGAGGTCTGCCCACTTTTTGAGGCAGGGAAGACAAGGAAAACTTGGTGGTAAACACCTGGGTTTTCTCAAGCCCCCTTCGCCTGGGTAGGAGGATCCTGAACAACAGGGGCATCATCTTTCTTCTGTTTCTTACTGGCCCCTGCGCCAGTTTTCCCTTTAGCCTTACGCTTTAGTTGGGGCGCCTCCTCCTCCTCTTTCGCGAGCTCCAACTCGTAGTTCTCGAGCGCATCTACAATAAGTGCAACGGAAATGTTAGCCAAATTTGGTATTATAAAGGCATAAGCATAAGTACAAAGGCTTACCAGGCGCATCGCTGTCAAAGACAAATCCCAGATCAACAGGGATGAACATGTCATCGAAGCGATCGGGGAAACCAACCTCCCCAGCGCCCAGCGCGACGGAGCTACCCTCCATATGCTCGTCATAGGCGGCGTGGACATACTCCTTGCTGACTGCACAAAACAAGTCAAATGATATCAGCAAAACGAAGTACATTAGCGCAGAAGTAATGCAATGAGATTAACTTACACAAGCCGTCAACTTGGATAACGGGCTCAGTCGCGCTGTCGGCCCACCTCCTGCTCATACCAACCCCCACCAGCGCCTCCTCGCAAATGTTCTTGGCGGGGGATGGTTCGGCAGTCAACTTGTTTACCCCAGGCGCCAGTTGGGTTCTTGAGGACACCCACATCCGCAGGCGCAGAAGAGATCGCGCGCATGGTCATGCGGATGGGGATCACACCAGCCCTTATATAGAAAAATCTCTCAGACCAGTCATGAAGGCTCTTGAATGAAACAGTGCAGCACTTGACCTTCTGACTGCGAGGAATAAATGGGAACAAAGAATCTTGGATCTTGGGCTTGTAAAAAAACTGAAAGAGCCGAGGGGTGGGCTCCTCGCGCTGAGATTTGCACATGAACTCAAAGTGAGTCATGCGCAAGAGTCCAAACGGATGGACTTGGGATATATGAATCCCATAAAACCTAAGCAGCGCACCCACAAACCTTGTCATCGAGAGACGAAGGTTGCAGTGGGTGAAAAAATGGCAATAAAGGGATATATAGCCGGTGGGCGGGTCCGCCGCCGTTTGCCCGGCCGCCGGCAACATGCAGCCGTACTCAGGGAGAAAACCCTGAGAGGCGATAAGGCTGTCAAAATCGGCCTGCCTCAGTTTGCAGGGGATCTCATCCCACTTCTTCACTGTCTTGGTCCTCCCTACCTCCTCCGATGAGACCTCAGCAGCCTTCTTCCCTTGCCGGTCTTCTTCAATGTAGACATTACTAATGATTTCACACGGCGATGGATAGGGGAGATTATGTTGTCTGAGCTATCAGACATACTACTGTAAAAACGGACGAAGGATGCTTCTGAAGAACAGAGATCTGGAAGCAGAAGACGGGTAATCGGAATAAGAACGAAAGAAAGAAAAGACCTCTGAATAAACAACAAGGAAGATGAAGGAATAAAAACTCTTAAGGGCTTGCTTTTATAGGCCCAGGAGAGAGAAAATTTGGTACTGATCGGACTTCACGCGCCCCCACTCGCAGGTATAAGCCAACGCGAGCGCGACACGTGTCCCTGACACTGTGTGAGGGGACACGAAAAGAAACGATACAGGTGCTGCCAGACTTCACGCGCCACCACTCGCAGGTACGGACCAACGCGAGCGCGACACGTGTTCCTGACACTATGTGAGGGGACATGAAAGGCAACTGTAGCACCTCGAGCACACGAAAAGTCTGACACGTCTCCATCACTGACGCATGTCAGCAACAACCAACCACGTACAGGGACGATTCGTTTTCAACCAAAAGGATAGAATTTCGCGCAACGATGAATAATAGAAAGAAAAAGACAAAACCCTATTAAAAGAGCAAACCATTAAGTCTAATATCTATCTTACCTCGCTCGCGCGAGACAAGACACACATTAGACTGGGGGGCTTGAAGAGGTATGTACCCGCCTCAACACCGAGCGAGGCGGGTCAACCCACAAGATATAGACAAGAGGCTTGAAACCAAGACATTATGAAGGCACAAAGCCAAAACCTATGCGCATGGCGCATATCACATATGCTCACGCATATCACATATGCTTAGGCATCACATGCTCAGGCATCACATATGCTCACGCATCACATATGCTCACGCATATCACATCTGCGCGTGGCGCATATCACATGCTTGTGCATATCACATCTGCGCATGAAACATCTGCGCGTGAGAATAAAGAGAAGACCTCGCGCATCCTCAGGATAGGCGCGTATCACATATGCACATAATCAACCTCGTCCTTATCCAAATCAGGATTAGGGCAACCTTGATTGTGCACGTCAGACAACCTTCCAGAAGGTATCTTTTTAAGGAATAAGAATAGCTGATGTTGACAGCTGCCAATGAAAGGTGGACAACTCAGCAAAACCCATGTGCTACCACGTGATTATAACCAATTAAAAAGCACCAGGTGTCCCAGAGGACACGTGGCGCAAAGCAATTGGAGGAGGCCAACAAGGCCCTAGCTGGGTCTAAGCCCAATCAGTGGAAACCCTAGCACTATAAATACCACATCAACTCCACAAGGAAGGACACACTCAAGTACACAGTATTCAGCTATATTAAGCAATACACTCCAATTTCCTTACTCTCATATTATTATCTTCTCCTACAAATACTTATTCTCACACCGGTGGGTTACCCCCAAAGAGGACCCCTCTGTCCCTTTCTGAGGGGTAAGTTTACGGTGCTGTTCATTTTGTAGGTGGAAGAGTCCAGATTCCAGAGAACCATCGGCGAAATAGCATAATCACACCCGAGGAAAGTAGATCGTCTACCAGTGAGTTGATCCACGTTTCTTCAATAATACTTGACATGGGTCCGACCAGTGGCAATAATATGAGATCTCAGCGCTTCCAGAAGCCGTAGCGACCCAGTAGCAACCACATCAGCATTATAATCAGGTATCTCAAACGAAACGGACACGTGCGACTGTGCAGCCTGGTTATAAATCTCATCAGGACAAATAATATCCATCCAACGGCAAAGAGAAGAGGCGTCAGTGAGATCAGCATAATGGAGCTTCATTCGAGCCTTGTAAGCATTGTGCGGATCGATGTACATGTGGTTGATCCGCTGTGTATTGATGTTTGATGAACGACGGATCAAGCCGTTGACTTCGTAACCTTTGTTGAGGAGTAGCTCGGTGAGGTAAGAGCCGTCTAGACCGGTGATTCCGGTGATCAGAGCTACCTTGCGTTTGAATGCTGGTGATGTCATCGTGATATTGAGTAGCAATGTGGTGAGAAATAAAAACTATTTAGGTGCTGGTCTAGTGACAAAAGCAAAGTCTTTTAAATACCAAAAATTTAAGTTCAAGTCTCACATGCAATAATAAAAAAATTTGCGTACCGAGAAAAGAGATCCGTCTATTTATAAGAAGGTAGTGCATCCATCAATATCAGGTTTCTTTATGTGGGGTATCTTATTAGTTGAAACTTATATTATATTAACAAGGGAAATCATCTACACTCAAGTTTTTAGTATATTTAATATGTTTGAACAAATCTTCTAACAATTATTATTAAGTTTTTAAATAAGTTCAACTTTCACACAGATACTAGACAATTAAATTATTTATTTTAATAATCATATATCTTTTCAACATAATGTGAACAAACATAAAAATAGTATTTGAAGTATGATACATATATTGAAATCCAATAAATTTGAGTAAAATGTTATCAAACTTTGAAATTTAATATACATTTCTTAATTATTGAACTAATTAGGTGCAAGTCATTTTAATAAATTTAGTGTGGACAACTGTGAGCAAGTTTAGCAAACCTACCCTCAAGTCCGCCCCATCGCTCGAAAGTTACTTTTAAAAACTAAAGACTCTGGGTGACCAACTCACTGATGTTGATGTACTGTTAATGACATCAGGCCGGGTGGTTCTCCAACTGGTTCCTGGTCTTCCCACAGATTGCGACGTCATTGGGTCTATATTCAAGCAATCCCTCCCCTCACGGCCTGATGGAAGACGGCTTGTCACATGCTGCACTCTCATTTATGTATGATATAAGCACCTTAATAGTTCCCTCTTCAGCGGGAGAAATGACCACATTCTGATGGCACGGATGATGAGTACATGGACAGCTCTTTGTGTAACTGGATCGATCAGTGATGCAAACTTGCAATCTTGATTTCTTAAACAATTACCTGGATTAATCTCTCAATCGTGATTCACTTTAAGATAAACCTGTTTGTGGGTTACACACAATAATTTATCGAATAAAACATAAATTTTCGTAGACGGAATTGAATTTTGATGATTATTTGAATGTGATGAAGAACTAGAGAAGAATAACCGTCCTCTTATGTTCTGTGACTTATGTCTATTCGATCAAGTGAGAGGAATGCTAGGGAATGAAAATATCGGCATATAAAAACTGATTCCCACATTCACATCCCACAAGAGTCAAATAATAATTAGAAACCCACTTATCATTAAACTTAAGCCAAGTATAGCCACACAATAATTTCAAATAACATCCAAAATTAAATCGAGCTCGCACTCCCATGTCACATAACTTATTTAATCTCTAACTTATTTTCTCGATTGACAAGTTAATCCAATAATACTAAAATAATCAATAGAGAAGTCAACACAAGTCAATATTTTTTGGGATTATGAATCTCGACCCATAGACCTTGAACTTTTTGTGACATGGCGGCTAACACGTAACCAAACCGTAGTTGCAACTACGGAGAGAGTGCTTAGATCTTTTCGGGTACATGACGTTTACGAAAATCATGTTCGAGCTGTCACAACACATGGGGCCACCAACTTGTTTATTTTAATATGTATATTTTATTTATTTGTAAGATCAAATCAAAGGTAGCTGTCTACGCGGAATTGACTAGTTGACTTGCGAAATGTATAATGGCAAAAAATGAACTAAATAAATAAATAGAAGTAAGTTAACGGCCTACTCATGGCGGGGCAAAGAAGCAGGGATGAGAATGAGATTGTCCTACAGGGCGGCGGTGATGAAAAAAAGGCTGGGGTGTTGCCCGTGAAAAAAGACTCATGCGGCCGAAGTCGCATGAGAGTTGAAGAACCTAAGAAGGCTGATCCGCGATTTGGAGACTGGGACTCCAACGACTCCGATGTTTCTGATTTCTTTACTCATATTTTTAATAAAGTTCGCGAAGAAAGGGGCAAAGAATTTGGGCGGGATACAAATAGACTTGATTACTTCAGTGTCACTGCTTTTAATCTCCATGGAGATGATGATCTCACCACAAGTACTGACTACGGTGGTGGTGATCAAACTAGACAAAGGGGTCTCAAAGTTGTGCCGGGCCCTATGGAGCAGGATAGGGGTAACCCTAGTGGTGAACCAAGGGTGGCTAAGACACTAGACCAGGAAAAAGATAGCGGTAAAAAACGGATTGGTGATGAAGGAAGAGGTTCATGATGGTGGAAGAAATGGTGCTACTGTTGGCATTAGTTTGAAATAACTGTTTGTTTTTGTTTATTGTTGTTACATTAAGCATAAGAGTATTGATTGCATTTACTTTATTCTAATGTTATATTAATATATCCAGATTTTTATCATGTTATAATTTGCATAATGAGCAAATAATGTGCAGCCATCTAACCAGCCAAAATTGTTATAGTTTGCAGCCGGTAAACATTCCAAACTTTCCTGTCAACATACCTCGTTAGTTTTCAAGTTTTAAAATTTCTTATAGGAATTATCATTCATTGTCCTCCTCATTCATGTATGAAATATATTTATATAAATACAACAGAATCCCCTATTCTAGGAATTGATTTCCATCGACACATGCTAATAATGTGAGAATATAATATAAATATATAAGATATACTATTACACCCCCGCAGTCGAAGCCGGAGGTTCACGGAGGCTCAGACTAGACCGAAAGTCATCAAACAGTGCACGTGGTAAACCTTTAGTAAAGATATATGCGATTTGGTACCGTGAGGGAACATGTAAAACCCGAATGTGACCCCGATGAACTTGCTCTCGAACAAAGTGGATATCTAACTCAATATGCTTTGTGCGTTGATGTTGAACTAGATTGCCCGAAAGGTAAATTGCACTTACATTGTCGCAATAGACAAGAGTTGCTCGAGTGAGTGGGTGACGAAGTTCAAGGAGAAGATTTCGAAGCCAACATATTTCGGCGACAATGTTAGCTATGTCGCGGTATTCAGCTTCAGCACTTGACCGAGCAATAGTAATTTAACGTTTCGAGGACCATGAAATGAGGTTATTGCCAAAGTATACACAATATCCAGATGTCGAGCGACGAGTATCCGGACACCCGGCCCAGTCGGCATCGGTGTAGGCCAGCAAAGACTGAGTGGGCATAGGACCGAGTGTAAGACCAATATTAGAGGTGCCTTGTAGATACCGAATTATGCATTTAAACTGTGCCAATGAGCTATCCGTGGTGAGTGCATGTGCATGCAAACCTGTTGCACGACATAGGAGATGTCGGGCCTTGTGAAGGTAAGATATTGAAGTGCACCCGCTAAACTTCGATATAGGGAGGGGTCCTCAAATTCAGGGCCAAAGGAGCTAGGTTTACCTATGGTGTCCACAGGGGTGGTCACGGGCTTGCATGAAGTCATACCAGCACGGTGAATAATGTCGCAAGCATAAGCTTGCTGCGATAGGAACATAGTATTACCCGTGTGGGTAACTGAGATACCCAAGAAGTAACTGATGGGACCAAGATCCTTCATGTCAAATTCAGAAGCAAGGCGGGCCATGAGGGTAAGACTAGGTCTTCAGAGGAAGCAGCTAATAAGATTTCATCCACGTAAAGAATAAGGTACGCGGTGTCGGGCCATCGGTGATATATAAACAAAGAGTTATCACTACGGCTTTGTGTAAATCCTAAGGAAGTCATAAAATCAGTGAAACGTTGGTACCATGCCCTCGTTGCTTGTTTAAGGCCATATAGAGATTTCTTTAAGAGGCAAACATGATCCGGATAATCCCGATTTCGAAATCCCATTGGCTGGTACATGTATACTGTTTCGTTTAAATTCCCATGTAAGAAGGCATTTGTCACGTCCAACTTATGAACCGACCATGACTGAGATAATGCAAGAGATAAGACCATACGAATTTTTGCCGGTTTAACAACAGGACTAAATGTTTTGCCACAATAGATACCAACCCGTTGACTTCTCCCATCACATACCAAACGCGCTTTATAGCGCTCCAATGTTCCATCCAACCTGAACTTGTGTTGGAAAAGCCACATGCTACGAAGTATATTCATATGAGGTTGGCGAGGGACTAACTCCCAAGTCTTATTTTTAATAAGAGCATTAAACTCAGCTGTCATAGCATTGTGCCATTCCGTAGTAGACAAGGCAATTTTAGGTGTTTTAGGGAGGGGTACGACGGAGGAGGTGTGCAAGTTAAATAATTTTTTTAGGTTTGGTGATGCTGTCCATGGCACGCGTGCGAATGGTACGTGCCGGAGGCTGAGGTGTGGGATTTGGTTGGGCAGGAGGAAGAGTGGTGGATGGGAGATGTGGTGTTTTGGGGCGACGAGAGTAGGTGTTTAGTGGAGGAGGAGGAATTGTGGTTGTGGAGGATGAATTATTTGGTATTGGAGTATGTGGAGATTGTAATACATTATTGTTTGGATTGTTTTGATTTATGGTAGTGGAAGAGGACCAGCAGGTGGGGTTTGGTGAACTGAAATGGGTTTAAGGTGATCCCAAATATGAGGGTGGGGTGGTTCGGTGAGGAATTTATAGCATGTGGTGATGGGTGAGGGAGTGGATGAATATGGGAAGACCGATCGTCAAATATGACATGATGAGAAATTATTATTTGATGAGTCGTTAAGTCAAAACATTTGTACCCACGATGGTTTGCAGGGTATCCGAGAAAAACATATGCATTAGAGCGGTATTGAAGTTTGTGAATGGTAGTCAATGGTTTTAGTGGGTAGCAAAGACATCCAAATACGCGAATATGGTCATAGGAAGGTGACCGGTTATATAGTAGTTTGGTTGGACTATGAAAGTTGTGGTTTTTATTTGGAAGAATGTTGAGGAGGTATGTGGCGGTTTCAAGAGCATAATGCCAATAAGTGTTGGGTAGATTAGCTTGAGCAAGTAAGGTACGAACCATGTTATTTATGGTGCGGATTTTGCGTTCCGCTTTACCATTTTGAGAAGAGGTGTAGGGGCAAGAAAGGCGGAGAAACATACCATTTTGGGTGCAAAATTGGTGAAAAGAGTTGTTCACGTATTCTTTTCCATTGTCACATTGCAATTGTTTAATTTTTCTTTCAAATTGCGTGTGTATTAAATTATAAAAGTGACAAAAGATGGAATAAACTTGAGATTTCCTACTAAGTGGAAAAGTCCATAAAAAATCAGAACAATCATCAAGAAATAATATATAATACCGATGACCCCCGTAACTCAAAACCGGAGAGGTCCAAAGGTCACTGTGAACAATGTCAAAAGGTAAATAAGTACGAGTACGAGAATCAAGAAAAGGAAGTTTAACACTCTTCCCAAAAACACAAGGTTGACAAATGTTTTTGTTTATTTTTGCATAATTAATAAAAGTAGACTTCTTCAGAGATTGTAAAGGACTGGGGCCCGGATGACCAAGACGTTGATGCCACAACTTTTGAGAAAGTGCCACATTTGCTGAGTGGGATTGAACTTTGGATAGCATTTGTGGCGTAAGGAGATATAGATCACCGGTACTGTTGCATCTGAGGATACGAGTCCGCGTCTTGAGATCCTTCACAGAAAAACCGAACGGATCAAATTTAATAGAAATTAAATTGTCAGTTGTAAGGCGACGAACGGATAAAAGATTTTGAATAAGATTTGGGGCATATAGAATGTTATTTAGTTTTAAGGGTGGAAAGGTGGGGGTAGAGTTTGATTGACTTGTCCGTGTACGGGAATGGTTATGCCATTTCCAACAATTATGTTCCGTTTGATGCTATTTTAAAAAAAGACGAGAAGTTACACGTGTGATTTGTCATGTGGGTGGTTGTGCCACTATCCATGGCCCATGGAGTGTCGGGCGGGTTGAGAGACATAGTATAAAGCGCTTGCTCAATGCCCGTTGGTGCATAACCGGTTGCATAGGCATGGTTTGGTCGTGGGCCGAGGATACCAGGAGCATTCTGTGAGGTTTGGCCTGTGGCACGGTTTGATGTTGGGTATGGGCAAGGGGGGTTAGTGGGACACTGTGGATTTGAAGATGGCATTGCATGAGTTTGGTCAGCCCACTGTGGTTGGAATATCCATTGTCCAGGCACAAAGGAATAGTGAGGGGCAGTTGGGTTTTGACCACGACTAGAGAAGTTTCTGCCCCCTCGGCCTTGCCCATAGCCACGACTACAGCCCCGACCCCGTCCACGATCTGATGGAGTGTCCGCGACCCGATAGTTAGTACGGTTTCCTAAGGAGGAATCAGATCTGTTAGTAGTGGCATGAAGAGCAGTACCCGCGGAGTTGGCAGTGTGTAACGTTAAGTTTGCGTTGCGATCGGATTCGTGCATAAGTTTTGAACGAGCCTCATGAAACGAGGGAAGAGGTTTAAGATTGGATAGAAGCATTGCAATACCCTCGTATTGCTCATTCAACCCGTTAATTAACTGTTTGCACCATCTGTTGATCGGAGAGAGGTGCGTCAACATTGGCTAACTGATCGGAGAGAACTTTCACCGCCTGACAGTAGGCGGCCATGCTGTCAAAATTGTCCAGCCTTGTGTTGCTGAGTTTTTGAGTAAGATAGGTGCTTCGGGATACTTTATTGTCTTGGAATAGGGTTGCAAGTGTGGTCCAAGCTACGTGTGCGGTAGTGTTAGGTTTTAGTATGGTTTGGAGAAAATCGCTTGAGATGGTGCCATAAATCCATTGAAGAACTATAGCATCAAGATGATCCCATAGTTCATCAGCAGCCGATGGTTTCGGTGGGTCAGAATAGGTAGCAGCAGGTGTGGGTTTGGGGAGGAGATGGTCATAGACCTGGTATGCGCGGCAATGAATTTTAAACAATTCAGACCAAGAGGTATACTGGGCGGCATCTGTGTCAAGAGTAATGGGTATAAGGTTCTTGATATTAGAAACGGTGACCGCTGGATGCAACTTGGAATCCATGGAGGAAGCGTAAATATGGTAGGTTGTGGAAGAGAAAAGGATCGGAGGGGTGAGGCAGCCTGCACAGAGATGATACGACTGCTAGGTTAAAAGGTGTGATACCATATAGGAATTATCATTCATTGTCCTCCTCATTCATGTATGAAATATATTTATACAAATACAATAGAATCCCCTATTCTAGGAATTAATTTACATCGATACATGCTAATAATGTGAGAATATAATATAAATATATAAGATATACTATTATTTATACACACTGAAACTAAACAGTAAAGACACACCATGAAGGGGTATGCACCCGCCTTAACATCGAGCGGGGCGGGTCAACCCACAAGATATAGACAAGAGGCTTGAAATCAGGATGTCACAAAGCCAAAACCTATGCGCGTGGCGCATATCACATATGCTCACGCATATCACATATGCTCACGCATCACGCATATCACATCTGCGCGTGGCGCATATCACATATGCTCACGCATATTACATATGCTTTCACATATCACATGCTCACGCATATCACATCTGCGCATGAAACATCCGCGCGTGAGAATAAAGAGAAGACCTCGCGCATCCCCAGGATAGGCGCATATCACACATGCACACAATCAACCACGTCCTTATCCAAATCAGGATAAGGACAACCATGATTGTGCTCATCAGACAACCTTCCAGAAGGTATCATTTAAGGAATAAAGAATATGCTGATGTTGACAGCTGCCAATGAAGGATGGACAACTCAGCAAAGCCCATGTGCTAGCACGTGATGGCACATGGGTCAGGTGAAATCCTTGGTCAGAGAATAATCAATAAAAAAGCATCAGGTGTCCTAAGTACACGTGGCGCGAAGCAATAGGAGGAGGCTAAAAAGGCCCTAATTGGGTCTGAGCCCAATCATTGGAAACCCCTAATACTATAAATACCACACCACCTCCACAGTGGGAGGTAAGCAAGAAAATATATTCTAAGTCCTTACTCATTTTCACATTCTCATTATCTTCTCCTACAATATCTTATTCTCACACCGGAGGGTTACCCCAAAGAGGACCCCTCTGTCCCTTTCTGATGGGTAAGTTCACGGTGCTGTTCGTTTTGTAGGTGGAATAACTCATATTCCGGAAAACCATCGGTGATATAGCACACTCACACCCGAGGAACGCAGATCGAATACAAGTAAGTCGATCCACGCTTCTTCATTGGCGCCATCACCTGTTACAACGACAACAAAACCACTATTTCATCAGTTTTCTCTCTGAAAATCTTCACCATGGTTTCCGGTGTTCGAAACAATGATCAAGTTCTGGAGGATAATGAGCTTGAGGATGTTAATGAGGGACATCAGGTTCTGAGGGCGCCGCGTGACACTGCACGCACCACCAGTAACCATCCCTTCAACACAACACCTCATAGCCAGACTGAAACTCCTCCAGACGATCTCACGTTCCAAAATCTAACTGGTACAAAACAAAAAGGACCAATGGGTCCGGAAGTTGAAACCAATGACCCTAAAGAATAGCTCATAAACGAACAACAGCGTTTAATGGACAAATACAATGAGCTGGTAAAACACAAAAAGTTAGCCGACTTAACACAAAGGCTCGCATTTGATAAACAAACCATTCGGAGAACAACAAAAAAGGCGCGCGCGCCGGAAGACGGTCATTCTGTTCACACCGAACACGCTGATATTAGTGATGATGAAGAGGTGCACAGCATGAGGAAGACGCGAGATACTCATGCGGGAGGTTCACAGCTTCGCGCACACATGAACATAGCACCTGGAGCCAAAGCCGATATGGATCTATACACACCATACAACCCACAAGCGAAAGAGCAAGTGGATGTAACCACACCATATAGGCCATCCATCTTGGTAAAACATTCAAAATTCACTGAGCGCATTGCAAAGGCTCCCATTCAACACAAAACCAAGATGCCAAGCGGTTTAGGCAAGTACGATGGTACAACAGATCCAGATGATTTCTTACAAGGTTTTTACAACACTGGAAACCTAGAAAGCTGGACGATGCCAACATGGTGTCACATGTTTGCTCGCTGCCTCACGGGCGCAGCGCCTGTCTGGTTCGAAAGCTTGCCGACAGGACAAATCAATGGGTTCGAAGAGCTATTGGAAAAGTTCCAGGCTCACTTTGTACAGTAGCGCAGACACACGCGCGACCCTGATGACATCATGCACTGCGTGCGCAGGAATGATGAAACCATTGAAGACTACATAACTCGTTTCAATCAGGAATCTCTTGCAATTGGAGGCATCACTGAAAAAATCTTGGGCGTGGCCTTTATACAAGGTGCGCGCAGTGATCAACTCCGCATAGCTCTCGTGAGCAGAGAAGGAATGCCAACCACTTGGGCTAAGCTTATGGAAGCATCGCGAGTCTTCGCGCGAAATGAAAAACAAATTGCCCAAGACAGAGCAAGAGATAGATGGCATCAAACAGAAGCACCACGCAACAATGAAAGGAGGGGCAAACAAAACTCCGTATGGTCCAGGTTGCAACAAACCAATTATTCTCCCGCAGAAAAGCAAGCGCAACAAAGTTCATCCCAGCCCCAAAAAGACATTCTTAATCCCGGAGAGGGTGACAAGAAGGAAGGCGGCAGAGAGCCTAATAGACCTCTACCAAGAATATGGACTCCCCTCACCAAAACGCCTTCGCAAGTGTTAAGCACAGAGAATGTCCAGTTTAAAAGCCCCAGGCCATTACTCCATAAGGGACCACCAAACAGTGGCAAATATTGTGAGTTTCACAAATCCACAGGGCACAACACCGATGCATGCCATCATTTGAAGGATGCGATCGAAAAAGACGTGAAATCAGGCAAGTTGGCTCACCTAGTAAAAAACCCAAGACCAGAGAATGAACAACCAGACGGAGCTTCAGCCAGTAAAAAATTCAAAAGAATCTGTGTAGCTGAAGGAGGAAGGCAAGGGCAAAGATCGAGGAAGAGAAGCGCGCAAACCCAAGGGGATTGGCGCGAGCAACAAGTAATCTTCCCAAGAATCAGAGGAGGCCCGTCCATCAGCAGTCCTCTAGTCATCACTGCACACATCGTCATTATGAGGTGTCAAAAGTCCTGGTGGACACCGGTAGTGAATCAGACATCATTTATGAGCAATGTTTCAGGAAGTTGGATCCAGCAGACCAAGCAAGGCTCGAAGTTGTGAATGCACCAATCTCGGGTGTCTCAAACGAAATTATTCACCCCCTAGGTCAGATACAGTTCGAACTAACTATGGGGGATGAAAAGCACAAGCGAGCTGAAATTGTCAACTTCTTGGTCTTGCCCACCACTTCATGCCATAATATGATCTTGGGTAGAGGAACGATTGCCCAATTCAATGCCATACCGTCACCAGCGCACGACGCGTTGGGGTTTCCAACACCAACAGGAGTAACATTTGTGTATCGAGATCATTTATGCGCAGTAACAAGTACACCTCGAGAAGGGAGAATGAAGCTTCCAATGGCAAACAACGCGCCAGAGGAATGGATTCTCAACCCAAAATTCCCGGAACAAACAATCACAATCGGAGCTACGATATCAGATGACACAAGGGTGAGAATGAAAAGATTGCTCACAACGTATATATCGGTCTTCGCGTGGCAACATTCTGATATGACTGGGGTTCCGCGAGACCTGGCGCAGCATTCTCTCAACACATTCAAGTCTGTAGAGCCAATTGCTCAAAAGAAAAGAGTCATGAGAGATGAGAATGCAAAGGCCATGAATGAGCAAGTAGAAGATCTACTGCGCGCAAATATCATTCGCCCAATACGATACCAAACATGGGTAGCCAATCCTGTGATGGTAAAGAAGAGCAATGGGTCATGGAGAATGTGCATTGATTTCAAGGACCTCAACAAAGCGTGTCCAAAAGATTGTTACCCCCTCCCAAATATTGACGCGAAGGTGGACTCTGTGGCGCCATTCAAGCTCAAATGTTTCCTGGATGCCTATAAGGGCTATCACCAAATTCAAATGGCACCACAGGATGAAGACAAGACTGCTTTCAGAATTGACAAGGGTGTTTTCTGTTACACAAAAATGCCCTTTGGTCTGAAGAATGCAGGAGCCACTTACCAAAGACTCATGGATGCAGTTTTCAACGAGCAAATTGGAAAAAACTTAGAAGTCTACGTGGATGATTTGGTGATTAAAAGCAGGGAGGAAAAACAAATGCTCAAAGACATCGAAGAAACCCTTCGGCGCCTAAAGGAAGTAAACATGAAGCTCAACCCGAGCAAATTCAAATTCGGCATGGAAGAAGGGAAATTTCTCGGCGTAATGGTCACCAAGGATGGTTTCAAGATGAACCCAGAGAAGGTGGAGTCTATCCTCGACATACCCTCACCGTCCACCATGAAGGAAGTTCAAAAGTTGAATGGTAGATTGGTATCAATTAACAGGTTCCTAGCAAACCATGCAAGCAAATCTACCCCATTCGTTAACACATTGAGAAATTGCCTAAAGAAAAGCCAATTCAAGTGGACGCCTGAGGCCGAGCAAGCTTTCAGTGAGATAAAAGAATGTCTGATAAACCTGCCTGCGCTCACAGCTCCACTACCTGGTGAAACTCTAACGTTGTACCTGTCAGCAGGAGAGCTCGCCATTGGCGCAGTATTGTTGGTGGATCGCAAGGGAATCCAAACACCAATCTATTATGTAAGTCGGGTGCTGACAGATCCTGAGACGCGCTACACCATCATAGAAAAGTTAGTTTTATCACTAACGCATGCGTCGCGCAAGCTTCACAGATATTTCAATGGTCATCCTATTGAAGTCCTGACTAGTTACAACATCCAGCAAGTCTTGCGGCGTCCCGCGCTCTCAGGAAGGCTGACAAAATGGGCGCTGGAATTAGGGGAGCACACGATCACCTATAAGCCTCGTCCAGCAATCAAGGGACAAGTCTTAGCTGATTTCATCGCAGAAATCCCTGAAGGGAAAGTCGAAGAGGCTCAGCGCGAAGTAGACCCTCTGCAAACCAATAATGAAGAAAACATTTGGAGATTATTCACTGATGGAGCTTCAAACAACGAAGGGTCCGGCGCAGGCCTCAAACTGGTGGATCCAGAAAATCATGAGTATACTTACGCAATCAGGTTGGATTTCAAGAGCACCAATAATGAAGCTGAGTATGAAGCCCTACTGGCTGGTTTGCGCATCGCGCGCAAGTTCGGAGTTAAAAAGCTAGAGGCTCATGTAGATTCATACCTGGTAGCAGCGCAACTCAATGGCCTTTATGATGCCAAGGAGAACACCATGCCTCTGTATCTAGAGCAGGCGAAGAAACTCACCGAACAATTTGACTCTTTCAGAATCATACACATTCCGCACAGTGAAAATAAGTCTGCCGACGCGCTAAGCAAGATGGCATCAACCAGCTTCGATCATTTTGGCAAAGATGTCAGGGTAGAAGTACTGAGCAACCCGTCAGTGGGAGCAAAGTCTGTCCTTGTAATTCATACAACACCTTCATCATGGATAACTCCAATAATGGAATTCTTGAAGGAGGGAAAGGTACCAGACGATCGCGCATAGGCAAGAAAGATAAGACACAAGTCGCAGAACTACGAACTGCTTGATGGTACATTATATTGACGCTCTTATCTTGGACCGCTCATGAAATGCCTAGACGCTGAGGAAGCAAACTATGTGATCAGAGAGATACACGAAGGAATTTGTGGAATACATGCTGGCCCGCGCATGGTGGTTGCCAAGGCAATGAACGCAGGTTACTATTGGCCAGGCATGTACTTGGACGCGTTAAAAGAGATCCAAAAATGCAAAGCATGTCAGAGCTATGCGCCAAACACCATGCGGCCAAAGAACAACTTGATCCCGGTGACCTCTGCATGGCCTTTCCACAAGTGGGCAATCGATATTGTGGGTCCCTTACCACAAGCGCCGGGGCGAGTAAAGTTTTTGGTAGTGGCAGTAGACTATTTCACAAAATGGGTTGAAGCCAAGCCACTAGCAAAAATCACAGCCGAGGCAATGAAACAATTTATTTGGAGCCACATCGTATGCCGTTTCGGCCTGCCCATGGAAATCGTGAGCGACAATGGCAAACAATTCACTAACAAGAAGATATCCAGTTGGTTCAAGGAATTGCGCATCAACCAGGTCTTCACTTCAGTATACCACCCTCAAGGGAATGGCCAAGTGGAACGCGCGAACCAAAGCTTGCTGAATGGGCTGAAGAAAAGGTTGGAGGGAGAGTCCCATGCATGGGTTGAAGAGTTACCTAATGTCCTGTGGGCGCACAGGACATTAAGCAAAGCCAGCAATGGCGAGTCCCCGTTCAGCCTAACCTATGGAACGGAGGCTATGATTCCAGCAGAGATTGGATGCCCATCCTATAGAGTGCTCATGATGCGTAAGACGGATAACGAGCGCGAAAAAAGGTTGGATCTCAACTTACTTGAAGGGCGCAGAGAGGCAGCTATCATCAGTGAAGCCAAATACAAGAAAAAACTAGAAAAATATTACAATCAGCGCGTGAAAGAATGCCACTTCAAGAAGAATGATTTTGTCCTTCGGAACAATGAAGCTAGTCGCGCAATACCCCCGGGAAAGATGTCTCCCAACTGGGAGGGACCTTATCAAGTCTCGGAAGAATTGGGAAAAGGCGCATACACTTTAAAATATTTAAATGGAAAGAAGATCCCGCGCACATGGAACGCAGCACAACTCAGAAAATGTTTCATGTAAAAGTTGTTAAATTTGTAATCAAGGCTTTTTAAGCCATTATGAATAATGATACGCGCTATTTTTTCTTAATATGCGTTCTATTACCTTTTGCATACATGTTTCACACTTCCCTTTATTAATTTTGAGCAATACGACAACATTGTATTGACATCAAACTAAAAATAAAACGAAGTAAAACATACATGCGCGAGCTTCAAGCTCAAACGCGTTAACGAGTTTTAACTCTAAAACGTCAGGGCCTTAGCCCAATAATATGAGCCTTAGCTCAGGGCCTTAGCCCAATAATATGAGCCTTAGCTCAAATTACTCATAGCATCCATCCTATGTATTGCGCAGCTAGACCATAAAAATACCTAAGCACAGCTAAGGCAAAGCACATGCCAAAGCATAGTTGTTAAGGTCTCAGGTCGAGGTCGCGCATGGGATCATAATGGATATCAGAGTAACACATACTGACATGTAAAGGCTAAAAAACTCATTCATAATTCCCTATAATAAATGCGCGATAACGTCGCGCAAAAGAGGAATAATGAAATGCCAAGGCACGTGTCAGCATATTCAAAATATCGCAAAATAACTTGAAATATGACAACTGTTAAGGATTAAGTAAAAATAATTTCCTTACAACCTTGTTCAAGTTTCAATGTGTAAGCATACGTTATATTCAACAAGCACACGCATGCAATATAAAAAGATGAATTGGGAATGCGCAAGACGCGAATAAGGAAAAAACAAAATTTCATTCCAAAACATAGAAGTTTACAAATTTACAAATGATGAGGTAAAAACAACAAACACAACAAAAAAAAAACAAGAATGGCTTTTCAAGTCTCTATATCAATATCAGCCTCTTCATCGTCATCATCATTACTTCCTCCCCCAGCATCTGGCGCAGCCCGCTCCTCGTCATCTCCAAACTTACCATAATCAAGCTGTTCGTCTTGAATGCAGTCGTCTTCTATCACGATAGTGTCAGGAGTAGGTCCTTTGGCCACGCCAGAGCCGTTGGCAGAGTTAGCATTGCCCGCGCTATCATCATTGCCACTAGTCCCCTCACATTCATCAAGTAATTTCTTTAAAGCGCCAAGATCGGGCTGGTCAGCAAGCGCGGCTATCTGCAAGTCACAAGGAACAGTATGAGTACCAAAGATTATGAAAATAAGTCAAGTAAACTCATTAAAGTTAAATTACCTGCTCAAGGATGGGAATTGGAGTATTCAAGTACTTCTCCCCCACCTCAGCGTGTCTGCGCTGACAAGGGTAGTCGGATGGATTCTTCTTTAGCATGCCATACTCGTAACCATCCTTAAACCCTTCAGCCCGACCCACCAAGCGCGACGCTGCATTACAATCCATCACAAGGGTCTGAAACTCGTCTGAGTATTTCATCGCATAAGCGCAACGAGTCACACCCTGTGAAATTAGCCATTGACGGTCCTGCGCGAGGGAAGAAACAGACGTCTCAAGAGCAGGAATCTGAGAGTTTAACAACTCAACAGTTTCCTTGGCTTGTTTTAGCTCTTCTTTGTCAGACGCTGCTGCCGCCAAGGCTTCATTCTTTTCCGCTCGCGCAGCATCGAGCTCTTTCTTCAGGCACACAACCTCACTCTCCAATAAAGATTTGTCAGTAGTAGCCTGCGCAATAGCTTGGTCACGCGCCTCTGCTTCCAACTCCAAGTCACGCGCTCGACGCGCGTACTTGGCCGCATCTGCCTTTGCCGCCTGCAGCTTCTCCCGCGCAGCTTGCAGCTCAAGCCCGCGCCTCACAAAAGCGGCGTTGGCACTTGCCCGGTTCTTACTAAGTACTGCTTGGAGTTTCTCAGCCCTCTCTCGGGCATCAGAAAGATTCCAAGCAGAAACCTTAGCCTCTTGCTTGGCCTCCACAAGGGCATCACGCACTTTTATATAATCATTGAGAAGCTCTTGGGAGGCAGCAAAGAACACAAACCCAACAAAAAGGTGGTCATTAAGCAAGTCCACACGAGCGCGGTCCTCTTGAAACCTCCTTTCAGCCGGAGGAACAGAGTGAGCCCAGAAGTCTTCACATACGCCCATGGATTGAAATGAGTTATCTTCAGTAATATTCCAGCTCGGGCGGTATATGTGATCGGCTTCCTGCAAGCACAAAGCAACGCAAAGAAATGTTTTAGTTATCTAAACACTAATTTGGAAGTCTGCACAGCGGAGTAAAACAAACTTATACCTGAGGAGAATCGGCGGAAAGATTAGCGCCAGCTGATGAGCTCCTGCCTGCCCCACGAGAAGAAGGCTGCGCCACGAAATCTCGTGGCGCTATAGGGCTTGCGCGACCACCATCAGAACCTTCAGAATTAACCTCCTCATCATCCTCTACAACAGGTCTCTTCTCCTGCGACTTAGAAAAATCAAAAATAGTCTCGCGAGGAGGGCTGCGTGCAGGAGGAGGTGAGGGAGGTCTTTACGCTGTTAGATCAGCGCGTAAAATGGTCTCCTGCTCCTTAGTGATCCCAATGAGAGGAGATTCAGTACTTGTTGGAGCAGGAGCAGAACTAACGGCGCCAGCGCCAGCAGTGCCACCAGCAGCTTGTGTGCCAGCTATAATTTCTGTTAAAAAACCAACAAGGAGAAATGATTCATGACTTGAACTAAAGAAAAATCAGACGATAAAAGCGCAATAAATACCTTGGCGCACCGCAGTCCGCGAGTTAAGCATCGCCATGAAGTCCATTTTCCCCTTTTTCGAGGGTAAAACAGGGGACTTCAAAACAACCTTTGGCATAGCCTCGGCACCTTGCTGCGCCTGAGGTTGAGCCACCAACGTTGCCGGCTCTACAAACATTTGAGTGAACAAAGCTTCATTAATAAATCTATCGGAATCACGCTCATAAAATCACAAAATATGAACAAAGTATTACATGTTGGAGAAGACGGAACAGCAGGCGCAGCGCTGCTTCCCTTGTCCGCCGCGCGAAGAGATGAGGTGGCAGCACCATACCTCGTGTGGACTGGAGGATTGCCCACACCTCTAGGAAAAGAAGACGAGGAAAACTTGGATGTAAAACCCTTGGTTTTCTCAAGTCCCTTCGCTTGAGTAGGAGGAGGATGCTGGGCAACAGAGGCATCATCTTTTTTCTATTTTTTACTGGCCCCTGCGCCAGTCTTGCCTTTAGCCTTGCGCTTGAGTTGCGGCGCTTCAGCTTCTTCCTCCTCCACTTCCTCTTCCACAAGCTCCAACTCATAATTCTCGAGCTCATCTACAATACGCGCAACAGAAATGGTAAAACAAAACGCAGGTATTCTAAGGGCCTAAGCACAAATACAAAGGCTCACCAGGCGCATCGCTGTCAAAACAAAATTCTAAATCGACAGGGATGAACATATCATCGAAGCGATCAGGGAAAGCAACTTCCCCAGCGCTCAGCGCGACAGAGCCACCCTCCATATGCTCGTCATAGGCGGCGTGGATGTATTCCTTGCTTTCTGCATAAAACAAGACAAATGATATCAGCAAAACGAATTATACTTGAGCAAAATTAATGCAATGAACAAACAGCCCACCTGAGCCATCAACTTGGATGACAGGCTCAGTCCCGCTGTCAATCCACCTCTTGCTCATGCCAACCCCCACCAACGCTTCATCGCAAATTTTCCTGGCGGGGGATGGTTCAGCAGATAACTTCTTAACCCACGCGCCCATTGGGTTCCTAAGGACATTATCATCCGCGGGCGCAGAAGTGATCGCGCGCATAGTCATGCGAATTGGGATAACACCAGCCTTGATGAAAAAGAATTTTTCAGCCCAGTCATGAAGGCTTTTGAAAGAAACAGTGCAGCACTTAACCTTCTGACTGCGCGGTGTGAATGAGAACCAAGAATCTTGGATCTTTGGCTTATAAAAATATTGAAAGCGCCGAGGGGTGGGCTCCTCGCGCTGAGCTTTGCACATGAACTCAAAATGAGTCATGCGCACTAATCCACAGGGATGGACTTGGGATATGTGAATCCCATAAAACTGAAGGAGCGCACCTATAAACCTTGTCATCGGAAGACGAAGGTTACAGTGAGTAAAAAAATGAGAATATAGAGAGATGTAGCCGGCAGGAGGATCTGCCGCCGTCTGCCCGGCTGCCGGAAGCAGACAACCATACTCAGGGAGAAAACCCTGAGAAGCAAGGAGACTATCAAAGTCAGCTTGTTTCAACTTGCATGGAATCTCGTCCCATCTCTTCACTGCCTTATTCTTCCCTCCCTCCTCCGACGAGGCCTCGGCAACCCGTTTACCCTTGCCGGTCTTCTTCAAAGTAGACATAACAACTGATTTGACACGGCGTTTACTAGGGGAAATTGTGGTGTCTGGGTTATCAGACATACAATTGTGAACCAAACAATATGCTTACTTTAAGCACGGAGTTCAGGGACAAAGACGAAAGCTTTTAATCGGAATGTAAATTGAAGAAGCAAAAGCTCTGAAAATGACAATGGAGATGAAGAAAAAGCCGTTCAAAAGGTTTGGTTTTATAGGCCCAGGAGGGAGAGAGAAAAAAAAGTAATAATCAGATCTACGCTCACGCGCCCCCACTCGCAAGCGTAGGCGAACATAAGCGCGACACATGTTCCTGACACTGTATGAGGAGACATGAAAGGCAACTGTAGCACCTCGAGCACACGAAAGGTCTGACACACAACGCCTCCACCTCTGATGCATGTCAGCACCAACCAACCACGTGTATTGACGATTCGTTTTAACCAAAGGGATAGAATTTCGCGCAACGCACATATGAGAAATGAAAAAAAAAAGACAAACCCTATTAAAAGAGCAAACTATTAAGTCTAATATCTATCTTACCTCGCTCGCGCGAGACAAGACACACATTAGACTAGGGGGGGCTTGAAGGGGTATGCACCCGCCTTAACATCGAGCGGGGCGGGTCAACCCACAAGATATAGACAAGAGGCTTGAAATCAGGATGTCATGAAGACACAAAGCCAAAACCTATGCGCGTGGCGCATATCACATATGCTCACGCATCACATATGCTCACGCATATCACATCTGCGCGTGGCGCATATCACATATGCTCACGCATATTACATATGCTTGCGCATATCACATGCTCACGCATGAAACATCTGCGCGTGAGAATAAAGAGAAGACCTCGCGCATCCCCAGGATAGGCGCATATCACACATGCACACAATCAACCACGTCCTTATCCAAATCAGGATAAGGACAACCATGATTGTGCTCATCAGACAACCTTCCAGAAGGTATCTTTTAAGGAATAAAGAATATGCTGATGTTGACAGCTGCAATGAAGGGTGGACAACTCAGCAAAGCCCATATGCTACCACGTGATGGCACATGGGTCAGGTGAAATACCTTGGTCAGAGAATAATCAATAAAAAAGCACCAGGTGTCCTAAGTACACGTGGCGCAAAGCAATAGGAGGAGGCCAAAAAGGCCCTAATTGGGTCTGAGCCCAATCATTGGAAACCCTAATACTATAAATACCACACCACCTCCACAGTGGGAGGTAAGCAAGAAAATATATTCTAAGTCCTTACTCATTTTCACATTCTCATTATCTTCTCCTACAATATCTTATTCTCACACCAGAGGGTTACCCCAAAGAGGACCCCTCTGTCCCTTTCTGAGGGGTAAGTTCACGGTGCTGTTCGTTTTGTAGGTGGAAGAACTCATATTCTGGAAAACCATCGGTGATATAGCACACTCACACCCGAGGAACGCAGATCGAATACAAGTAAGTCGATCCACGCTTCTTCACACCACAATCCAAAATGCTTAAGGCGGTTTTGATACAGTAAGCCCCTCTTAACACATCTCCTGAATTAGATCTCTCTCTGCACTACTAAAAAAGTCATTAACTGCTTCTCTAATATCACATACCTTACCCAAGTCAAACAAATAAGTCAAACACCCCTTCTTCAACTTCTCAAGCTGGTAAAGCCAAGCTTCTTGCAGCCTGTCAAGAACATTATTCGTGCTTATATCTTCTAACAAACTTTCCTCATATAAATCCTAATCGCATGCTTATTTGCAGCACCTAAAAGTGCAATACGGTGCTTTCGGAAGTCCTCTTGTCTTATGGTTCCATACAAGTAAGAAACGAGGGCGGTGCATGATTCTAGTGACATATCTTGGATATCGATGGTGGATAATGTTTTTTACTTGAGGTTGTGTTCGAACATGCTGTGGAATACCGAGGAATTTGCAGAGAGAATTGCTCTATGAGCTTTTAAGGTTCCGTCACACGTGTTAATGGTGATATCAGCATTAATTGACTCGTGAAACATGCGAGAAAGACACCGAAGAGAGCCTTCACTTGCTGATTATTTCAGCATTCCGTTAGTTGGCCATACTACTTACTTCATCTCCCTGCAATAAAATTACAAACGGCAATTTGACCTGATTTGAATTGAAAATACAAATGAATTGATATGTGTTGTACGTATGATTCAGCATTTAATCACGAGTTGCCATGAAATCAAAATGCTTACATTTGCTTAATGAACCTGCAGGTCCAGAAACTCGATTTCAATGATGAAGCTACCAGAAATACAAGACTGAATAATCCAGAAAAATTCTTCAAATGTCAGAAGAAGTCTCTCGAAAACTTCAATATTAAGCAGCGATGCATTAGGAAACCCCGTTAAAACAAGATTGCCACTTTTAATGGAAAAGTAAGCCAAGACTGGTTGATAAATTCTAAAGATGGAGGACCATGATAAGCAAAATAAGAACAATTATTCATATGTGAAATAAGATATTATTAGACCATGTGTACTAGAGTGACTTTCACTAAAAAAAAAGTACCATCACGACACTGCTACGTAGAGGGGCATTCACAGACATTTCCATAATAATGCGTAATGTTTAACTAATAGCACCAGTATTATTTTAATCTTTTTTAATATTAAAAAAATGTATGGGTAAATATGATTGGTTGTAAAAACATGTTGCCCCACTTCCCTTCCCTTCACGCCCGAAGCTCATGCATCACATTTTCATGTGCAAAAAGGAGTTGCCACAATACCGCAACTAACCAAACAAATACCGTCCTATCCCTGCCACGATGCACAGCAGTGCTGGCTTTAAAGGACGGCAGGGTGGTCGACGACCACCGACCCGATCATCCGGTAGGCCCCAACTTTTTTTTAATTTATATA
Organism: Bidens hawaiensis; assembly: GCF_021521415.1. Taxonomy (NCBI): domain Eukaryota; kingdom Viridiplantae; phylum Streptophyta; class Magnoliopsida; order Asterales; family Asteraceae; genus Bidens; species Bidens hawaiensis. The sequence continues at coordinate 335,676 of NW_027491822.1, read as the reverse complement.
TAATTTTATGCAAAAAAAATATTTGTTTTTAATGTTTAAACCCAATTACTCAACTCATTTAACCCTATTTTTGTAAAAAAAAAAAATTTTGCACAACCCAAATCATAACAAGTATACTCATTTAAAAATTTAATTATCTAAACTCAAGAAAAATCCCTTTTTGTTAAGGCCAAAAATTGTTTTCGCCCTCGGCCCAAAAAATTTTATTGATTCTGTGAGACGACCCTGATTCACGGTTGATTGCAAACCCTAATAGGCTATCTAATAGCAGACTTTTCATCAAACTATATACTTCTACTACCTTTACTAAATCAGTTTACTGATACACAAACTTGTGAATTAACTAACAAACCCTAAAAACTTGTTATATAATCCTGAAATCATATATAACGAATCCGTAAATTCAAAAAAGATACATTGAAACAAAATCAAGGGGAGTTGTATAAGTTAAAAAGTATTAAAAATAAGAAGATAAACCTGGTGAGACAAACAGTTGTAATCGCTTGGTTCCGGCTCCAGTGGTGAGTCGTAATATGAACTTGGCGAAAGGGTGGTGTTCTGTGGATAGCAAGGAGGGCTGCGGAAGCAGACTAATATACAGATAGCCACTCTGCACCAATGATATTTGCCAAGTTCATGCATAACCTCCAGGAATTAATAATATTAATGATAAACTACAAAAGCATGCTAGCATGGATGGAGAAAACTAATACCAATTCCACATGCCGATTTTGAAAGATTCGGAACGGAGACTACAATATCCGAAGTTGTCAATCGTCAACTTCCATTGAGCCAATCTGGATACCGTCTCTACCACCATCTTCGTCCACTCTACCAAACTAAATATTTTCTTATATACTTTGCTCATATAATAAGAGGTGTATTATATAAAGGTTATCATATATAACCGTATCTTAAGAAATCTTTATAGAATCAGATTAAATTTTTAGTGATAACAAATTTTGGAGTTAATTTTTCACACTTATTAAATTATGGGTTGGAAATGTTAGTATTTTATTCAAAACTAGATTGGATGTATCGATGGCGGATCTAGACTAAAATTTCAGGGGTAATGTTTAAAATTCTTAATTTTAACGTATTTCATATAATGTAAACGATTTTTTTTTTTTGCCGTATTTCATACAATAATCAAAAATATTTTATATATTTTTTTGTTCGAAATTGGTGTTGGACCGATATCATCATTGTTTTGAAATTTTCGTTTAAAAACGTTGCTAATATGACTTTATTGTTTCATCTTTCAAGTTCTCTAATTTTAGAAGAAACAAAATTTAAATCATAAACCCATAATCAATTTCAATTTACACATAAACCTTAAATCCATAACTAATTCCAATTTAGACATAAACCCTAAATCCGTAATCAATCACAAGTTACATTATCCAGATATCTAACAAACAACAATCAATCATTCAAATATTCAATTGCCAATAAGCAATTCCAAATTAATAATATATATATAAACAAATTAACAATTACAACTTTAGGTAAAAGTAGAAAAGTACTTAAATTGAACAAGTAGAAGTCAAACCATGAAAAAAAGGGACTAGGGGAACAACGGTCGTTAGCTACTTGGTTGCAGCGTGGAGGTCCGTCCAGAGGAACAACGAACAATGGTTTTATTTGGTTTGGGCTTTAGTTTGGTTGAGCTTTAATTGGTTTTAGCTTTTAATTTAGCTAGGCTTTAAGCAAATAGGGGTAACGTAATATTTTTCCAGTGGTAGCGAAATACGAAAACCGACAAATAAATAAATAAATTTGCACTATCTACGAAAAGTTGAGGAGTAGCGGAGGCTACCCCTAGTTACTCACTAGGTCCGCCCCGGGATGTATGGATCATTCAAATTCTGACTTTCCTTCCTCTTTGATGGTGTTCTTGGGTGAGTTAGATTTGGAACGTCAAAATCAGCATGAATGGTTAACATCCCGATACTCACTCGGATATTGAGGTTAGTTTCAAACGCTGTTAAAGAAAATTGATGTTGTTAAAAAAAACTGAGGTATTATAGGAGTTAAAAATAATATTTAAAATTTCAAAAGTTAAAACATAACAAAATTTAAAATTTATTTGTTAGAATAAGTTGCTAAAGTATGATAAATAAAGATATTAAATTAAATTAGAATGTTTAAAATTGGGAAATAAATTACAACTAGTATTTCGACCCCCCACAGTTGTGAAACCACCGGCGAAGCTCAGATTTGGTGGTCAAGAGTCAATCGAATCTTTTCAATTTTGATCATTATGGCTTTAAAAACTGACAAATTAGTTCAAAGCTCGGTTTCAAATCATCATAACACAAATGAAATAAATTAAATAAAATAAAATCATAGCACCAGATGAATTTAATAGATAAAAATAAATCAACTATACAAAACAAAGGCTCAGATCTCCAATATGGTGGGCAACGTATCCAATACGGATGCAACATACGTTACCGTTTCAAATATCATCAAAGCAAAACAAATAGCCAAGGCTGCCCTTTGACGGAGTCATGCAGTAAATTCAACTTGAAATCAAATTCGACCTGCTAGTGGTAAAGTAAACTGCCTTTTGACCTTAGAAAGGCCAAATATATAACTTGAACCAAATTTCCTTTCTGCACCAAAATAGAACGCAATTTGAGATCAAATCTGTTACAAAGCAAATAACCGTGGGTCTTGTAAACTAAAACCAATCATAGCATTTCCTTCAAACTGCATTCAGGTCTTTATAAAGTAAAAAAAAAAAAAAAAAAAAGACATCAAAAAACTTTTAAATGAATCATAATTGGCACAGATACATAATCATCATAGCTGACCATTATCAACAAAACAAACTTAGCATAAGTCATAAAATGCCAAATCGACTCAATCGCCACCAAGGGTTACGAATCGAAACCTGGTAACGATAGACAATCATCATCATGGGCTCAGATACATGATCAATATAGCCCTTGTAAACCAAGCTAAGACAAAGTAGGCCTTAAAGAGTAAGACGCTGGTAAAACATCGATATTGGGTAACCGGACATTTTGGAGGCCACTGATACAACGAATCATAAATGACGACAACCACAAAGGTGTCGCTTCAGCAGACCACCACCAAGAAACCGCCACCTAGAGTTTGGAAAAGGAACTCGACAATAGTGGGGGTGAATCGGTTCCAAAAAGGAACCCGATAACAATCCTGATCCCCGTAATAACCACATTTGTCCATCTTATGAGAGAAACTTACTCGACAATTTGTCAAATAAATTTAACGCATCCAACCATCTTTTGGTAACCAAGTAGCGGAGATGGTGAGCGGTGGTTGTATGATGGCATTGGCCGTGACGATCAAGAATATGAAAAGAGATCTGTAGTTGCAAAATAAAAGAGAAAGAGACGGTGACACAACAGGTGTAAACTGACATGTGTGAGAACATAAAGAAGACGTGTTACAAAACAAATGTACAACATGTAGACCACTTCTTATGCATAAGATACATGTTATGAAGCTCTCAATACATGTCAAGAAGTTGTAAATTAAACATATATATAATTTGAATATTGTAGCCCTGAATAATTGACTCGTTTATCAAGTAGAGTCACACGAACTAAATAATAAAGAAAATAAAACTAAAAATAACATCACTGATCTACAATAATTCTAATGCGGAATTCATCAAGGAAAACCCCAAATCTGTTGAAGTTTGCAACCATCAAACACTCTAAACTTTCCTGCTAACATACCTCATTCATGTTTTCAACTTCAAGTTGAAAAGCTAATGCTAATTGTTTAAGCCGATTTTCATAAGGTAAGCACACACCATAATCCTAATTGTTTAAGCCGGTTTCCGTAAGGTAAGCACCTCTTGAAACATCTCCAGAATTAGTTCTCTATTTGCACTCTTAAAAAACTCGTTAACTTCATCTTTAATATCATGTATCTTCCCAAAGCCAAATAAATTCATCTTTAATATCATGTATCTTCCCAAAGCCAAATAAATAAGTCAAACACCCCTTCTTCAACTTATCAAGCTGGTAAAGCCGAGCTTCCTGCAGCCTCTCAAGAACATTACCCGTGCTTATATCTTCTAACAAACTTTCCTCACATATATCCTTCAACCTTGAAACTGCATACTTATTTGCAGCACCTAAAAGTGCATGTCGGTGCATCCGAAAATCCTCGTGCTTTATGGTTCCATACAAGTAAGAAACAAGGACGGTGCATGATTCAAGTGACATGTCTTGGATATCAATGATGGATGATGTATTTCCCTTAAGGTTCTGTAGGAACATGCTGTGGAAAACCGGGGAACTTACAGCAAGAATTGCTTTGTGAGCTTTTAAGGTTCCGTCACACGTGTTAATGGTGACATCGGTATTAATTGACTCGTGAAACATGCGAGAAAGAGACCGAAGAGAACCTTCACATGCTGATGACTTTAGCATTCCATCAGTTGGCCATACTGAACTTATTTCATGTTCCTGCAATAAAATTACATATGGCAATTTGATCCAGTTTGAATTTAATAAACAAATGAATTGATATATGCTTACATTTGCTGAATGAACCTGCAGGTCCAGAAACTCGATTTCAATGATGAAGCTACCAGAAATATTAGACTCAATGGTCCAAACAAAGTCTTCAAATGTCCGAAGAAGTCTCTTAAAAACTGTAACATTAAAGAACGATGTATCAGGACACCCTCGTCAAACAAAATTTGGTTGATAAATTGTAAAGATGGAGGACCATGATAAGCAAAATAAGAACATTTCTTCAAATGTGAAACAAGATGTTATAGACAATGTGATAAAGGCCCAATTAAAGTATACTCGAGAAGAAGGAAACGGGCCACAGCTGCCAATGCGGGCCAGCTGAATTCTGTTTTTGGGCTTAAGCTGGATCCACTTGGTCAAGGAGTTAGTGGTAAGTTGGAAGAGTGGGGAGTAGCTAATATGGCCTTTATTAACAGGAAGATAAAGGAGTGAGGGGCTGTTCCTATGCCAACAGTTACATATTTTGGGTTAATAAAAGCATGCTTCTTACTTTGTATTCCTCATTCTAGTTTTTCATTATCAAAGTATTGTGTAATTGGAGACATTGCCCCTTTCGAATCGGGCTGTTTATCTCAGTTTAAATAAAAGTTGCCTGCTGGAATTTTAGATCTTATCATTTGGTTCCATTGCCGGGAAACAAAGATGGTTCAAACCCGGAACAATTCTGAGAGCGGTGGATCCAACACAGAGCAAATAGCTGTTCAACTGGCTGCTATTGCTGCAAAGTTGGAGTCTATGGATTCAATGAAGGAAGACATTGCAGCCTTGAAAAGAGACCGTTCTAAAGGCAGTAGGTTTGACGAAGGGGAGAGCTCGTGGAGGGGACGATCTGGATACAAACCCTACAACAAAATTGATTTTCCTGTTTTTAATGGAGGGGATCCACGTGGGTGGATACTAAAGGCAGAAAAGTATTTTCGGTATTATCTAATACCAGACGAAGAGAAGGTAGAAATAGCCTCCATGCACCTAGAGGGAGATGCCTTAGACCTCTATTCCTGGCTGTCAGACGATCATCCTTTAACTTTCTGGGAAGAATTAGTGCAAGCCTTCACCCAAGAACTTCGGTCCAACCAAATTTCAAAATCCAGATGAACACCTATGCAGTATCAAACAAACTGGGTCGGTCCAGGAATACCGTCAAGAATTTGCTAAGCGATCTTCGCAGATTTCGAATTGGCCAGAACATTGTTTATTAGGGGTTTTCCTTAACGGATTGAAGGAAGAACTAAAGGCTGATGTGAGGATACACAAACCACGAACTGTTTACAACGCCATGAGTCTTGCTTTGGAATTTGAGGCTAAATCCAACCAGCATCGACCCGGAAAAAGTTCTACCGGGGCATCAACTTCCAAGCCACTTGATTCTAAAACCATTATCCCTCACATTCCTCAAACTTCGAACCAACAAAAAACTCCCTTCAGAATTTCAGACACGGAAAGACAAAACCGTCAATTAAGGGGTGAGTGCTACAGATGTGGGGAGAAATATAGTCCTGGGCATAGATGTAAAGTTGGTACATTGAAAATGTTAGAAGCCGATGAGGACTTGGGGGTGCAGCATGAAACTGAAATTCCTAAAAATGATGAGGCACAAGAAGAGACAGCAGAAATCAGTTTACATGCTATTCTTGGGAAATCACATCCCACAACGATGAAAGTCCATGGTATGTTAAATTCCACTGAGGTTTTGATTTTAATTGATGGGGGTTCTACCCGTAATTTTATCTCAGATTGTTTGGTGAAAGAGATTAATCTTGAGACCCAAGCGATACCACCTTTCGGGGTTCAAATTGGCAATGGAGATGTAATCCGATGTCACCATATTTGCAAAAGACTTTCTGTACAGATTAATGATTTAAAGATTATTCAAGATTTTCACCCTTTTTCAATTGGAGGGGCTGATTTAGTTTTGGGTATTCAATGGCTATCCACCTTGAATACGGTTCAAGCAAATTGGAAAGAACTATTCATGATTTTCACTATCGAAGGGAAGAGATACAAGCTGAAAGGTATTGAAACGGGAACCCAGAAATCATCTAGCTTCCAACACTTGGCTATCGAACCAATGAGCAGCCCACAAATTCCATCTCCACTACAACCTATTATCGACAAATACTTCACTGTGTTTGATGAACCCACAACCCTACCACCCGTTAGAACTCAGACCCACTCAATCCCCTTAATTCCCAACGCACTACCACCAAATATCCGACCCTACCAATACCCCCATTCGCAAAAAACAGAAATAGAGAAACAAGTCGACCAACTTTTGGCAGCTGGGTTTATTCAGGCAAGTACTAGCCCGTTTTCGAGTCTGGTTTTACTAGTAAAAAGGAAAGATAAAACTTGGAGAATGTGTGTCGATTATCGAGCCCTTAACAAGATAACAGTAGCCGACAAGTACCCCATTCCGAATATTGACGAGTTACTGGATGAATTATATGGCGCACGGGTATTTTCAAAGCTTGATTTACGATCTGGGTATTACCAGATCAGAGTAACTGCTCAAGATGTTGCAAAAACAGCTTTTCGTACTCACTCAGGGCACTACGAGTTCAAGGTGATGCCATTTGGATTGACAAATGCGCCTTCCACTTTTCAAGCCATTATGAACGATTTATTTCGCCCCTTTTTACATCGTTTCATACTCGTATTTTTTGACGATATATTGATATACAGCCATACCATGGAGCAACATCGGTCTCATTTAGAACAGGCCCTAAAGTTGCTACACAACAATCAATTTTTTGCTAAGATGTCGAAGTGTTGTTTCGGGCAGCCCCAAGTGGTGTTCCTTAGGCATGTGGTTAATTCAAAAGGTGTTAAAGTTGAAGAAGAAAAGATTTCAGCAGTGCAATCGTGGCCGATACCTTCAACAGTCAAGGAAGTGAGAGGTTTTCTTGGTCTAACGGGATACTATAGACGTTTCGTTCGAAACTATGGTTTGATAGCGTGACCTCTCACAATGTTGACAAAGAAAGATGGGTTCATATGGTCGGAAGAAGCCCTAAATGCTTTTAATAAACTGAAACAAGCACTGCTGTCCACACCTGTTTTGAGGTTACCCAACTTCTCACAACCATTTGTTGTTGAATGTGACGCTTCTTCTGATGGTGTGGGGGCGATATTGTCCCAAGCAGAACATCCCGTGGCTTATTTTAGCAAGGGATTTTCCCCTTCTAATCGATTTAAATCAGCTTATGATCGGGAGCTGTTGGCTTTAGTATTGGCAGTACAAAAGTGGAGTCATTACCTGCTTGGCCGACATTTCCTCATCCGTACCGATCATTACACCTTGAAGTTCTTACTTGAGCAGCGGATTACAACTACCGAGCAACAACGTCTACTATTAAAGCTTATGCCTTATGACTTCTCTATTATTCACAAAGCAGGGAAAGAAAATAAAGGAGTAGATGCCTTATCACGCCGACCCCATTCGGGTGAGTTATTAACACTGATGGTGCCCTATTGTGTAGAGGTGGCTGACATCAAACTCGGACTCCAAAATGACCCAGTTACGAGTGATATTGTCAACAAATTACAAGCTAACCCATCATCAGTTGCTGGCTTCTCCATCGTTGATCAGTTTCTATTTTATAAAGGGCGCTTAGTGATACCTGATGTGCCTGATCTCAAGAAGAAATTGTTACAGGAGACACATGATACCCCAACCGATGGTCATGGGGGATTTTTAAAGACTTTAAAGCGTCTTTCAGTAAGGTATTTTTGGCCTAAGTTGAAACAAGATGTTCGAGTTTTTGTGCAGCAGTGTGTAATCTGTCAACAACAGAAATACCAAACACTATCACCTGCTGGCTTACTTCAGCCCTTACCCATTCCCAATCAGATTTGGGAGGATCTCTCCATGGACTTTATAGTCGGCTTACCTCCTTCGGGTCGTTACGATACTATATTAGTGGTGGTTGATCGTTTGAGCAAATACGCTCATTTTCTTTGCCTCTCGCATCCATTCACTGCAAAAGGGGTGGCTGCAATTTTTTGTAAGGAAGTAATTCGCTTGCATGGATTCCCGCGATCCATCGTATCTGACAAAGACGTGGTTTTTCTCAGTCACTTTTGGCAGGAACTATTTCGCTTAAGCCAAACTAAGCTCCAATTGAGTACAAGTTACCATCCCCAGACGGATGGGCAGACTGAAGTCCTGAACCGGTGTCTTGAAGCTTATTTACGATGTTTTGCTAGTGAACAACCTACAAAGTGGAGTACTTATTTACCATGGGCTGAATATTCGTATAACACGGGGTATCACACGGCAACAAGCACCACTCTTTTCACTATCGTCTATGGTAGGGAGCCTCCTTCCTTATTGCCTTATGCCATGGGAGAGACAAAAAATGCAGAATTAGAACAACAGTTAGTAGACCGGGATGATATGTTAAAGCTTCTTAGAAACAATCTCAAAAGGGCCCAAGACCGGATGAAGAATCAAGCTAACCACAGACGGCGAGATCTAACATTTCAGGTTGGGGATTTTGTTTTCCTAAAAATTCAACCTTACTGTCAAAAAAGTTTAGCCAAACGTCGCTATGAAAAACTTTCTCCACGCTTTTTCGGTCCATATCGTATTAAACGTGCAATGGGTCCAGTTGCTTACGAATTGGAGCTCCCACCTACTGCTAGAATTCACCCGGTGTTCCATGTGTCCATGCTTAAACCCGCCTATGGATCTTTCTCTTCTGACCAGCAAACTCCATTACCCATCGCTAAAGACTGGGAAATTGACTTACAACCAAGTTCTATTATAGCTCATCGTTGGATTTATGAAGCTGATCATTTGGTTCTTGAATTACTGGTATCTTGGTGTAATCGTCCGGTGGAAGAAGCTACATGGGAATCCTATGATCTGTTGGCAGAACAATTTCCCACATTCCGCCTTGAGGACAAGGCGTTTTACCGGGAGGGAAGTAATGATAAAGGCCCAATTAAAGTATACTCGAGAAGAAGGAAACGGGCCACAGCTGCCAATGCGGGCCAGCTGAATTCTGTTTTTGGGCTTAAGCTGGATCCACATCCACTTGGTCAAGGAGTTAGTGGTAAGTTGGAAGAGTGGGGAATAGCTAATATGACCTTTATTAACAGGAAGATAAAGGAGTGAGGGGCTGTTCCTATGCCAACAGTTACATATTTTGGGTTAATAAAAGCAGGCTTCTTACTTTGTATTCCTCATTCTAGTTTTTCATTATCAAAGTATTGTGTAATTGGAGACATTGCCCCTCTCAAATCGGGCTGTTTATCTCAATTTAAATAAAAGTTGCCTGCTGGAATTTTAGATCTTATCACAATGTGGTACCGTCACTGTCACGTAAGTATTCACTAACTTTTCCTTCAAAAACACGTGATGATTTAACTAACATACATATCTATCATTAGTTAATTTTTTTTATTATAAAAAAATGAATTGGTCAATATCATTGGTCGGAAAAACACATGTGACCTCACATCCCCTTGCATTCGTGCTCGCCATTGAAGTACCGTTCCCCCACCCCACCCATGGCGCCCCTCTCCTCCTCTTCGAAGTGGTGTTTGACGCCGGCTTTAGATGATATGACAACCCATTAAACATGGCCTTAGGATCAAATTCCTGGCCTAGAATAATTGTGAGCAATAATTTAGGGCCAACGCTATACTTAGAATTTTTAAAATGATATTTTCTTCCTAAATTCTATTTTATTAAAAGGAAAACCTAAAAATTAATTAGAAACACTTTGAATGGTTTTAGATATTAAGTTAGTACATATGCTTTTTAAGATTACGTCTTGATGCGGATTCGTATACAATTTCAATTGGCTAGATTTCATGGTATCTAAATAATCCTCAAACTCAAGGTTTGAAAGAAATATCATATCTATAATATATATAAACGAAAACCCAAAAATCATATGTGTCGTGATGTGGTCGCTCTCCCCTTTTATGGAAGCCACCAGATTTCTTGATTTTTAAATGGAGGTCTCTCATTGATTTAACCCAAATTCACGGGTATGGGTCTTACCAAAACCAGATAGCTCTTAAACGGGTTATAACATCTCATTATATTAAAAAATATCATATCTATAAAAGCTATCTGGGTCTCTCATTGATTTAACCCAAATTCACGGGTATGGGTCTTACCAAAACCAGATAGCTCTTAAACGGGTTATAACATCTCATTATATTAAAAAATAATCTCATCAAATATTTGATATTCACCAAACTCAGATAGCTTTTAAACCGGATTATAACATATCATTTATTTGTGAAACCATTTCATCATCAAACCTCAAGTATATTAATTATTAACTTTCTTACAATAAATAAAATTAAAATCCAAATATACATATATAAATATTAAAAACGAATAATGTAAAATATTTCCCGTATTACGGGGGATAAAATCTAGAATGTATAATAAAAAGGAAAAAACAAAACTTCCGTTCCAATGATACCAAAACAAAGCAAATGGGAATTCAAAATTCAAATTAAAAGATGGCTTTCTGAAACATTCCAACCCATGCATTCAAACACCAATTCGGATGGGCTTAGGCTAGGTGGTGAGGGGTTCGTGGAACCGACACTATACCGCAACTAACCAAACCAATACCGTCCTATCCCCAGTCGATCGGTTGATTGCAAACCCCTAATAGAAGATTTTTCATCAAACTATTTATATAATCCAGAAATCATTTAACAAACCCTAAACCTTTACTAAGTTAACAAACCCTAAAACTTTATATATATAACGAATCCATAAATTTCTCATGCTATCATCCATTGAAACAAAATAAAGCAGAATTCCGCAACCCCTGCACCGGCCTTTACCACAAGAACAAAGAATAATTAAGAGCGCGTACGTACCTGGCGAGATAAACACTTGCTTGTTGGTTCCGGATCCAGCGGTGAATTTGGCTTTGGAAAGCCAACGAAAAGTCTTGGGAGATAGATAAATATGCACATGCTGCACGATGGATAATTCCCTAATTCATGCATAACATAACCTCCAAATCAATCAATTAGTTTGCGGACCTCCATTGAGCCAGTCTGTCTGGATACTCCCTCGTCCCCTTCTACTCCTACGACTCTACCAACCTAAATATTTGCTTAATAAAAAAGTTATGATATATATATTTGAGAAATCTTTATAGAATCAGATTAAATTTTAATTGATTTATGGACTAATTTTTCACACTTATCAAATATGGGTTGGATTATATTACTATTTTATTCAAAACTGTATTATAGATTTATAGGAGTTAAATATTGGATGTATTATAGGAGTTAAATAATAATAATAATAATAATAGGTAAATTTTTAAAATTTAAAACCTTAACTGATTATAAATATAAAGAAGAGTCGTTCTAAAAAAAATTAATATAATAAAATTTATAAATTATAACTTCAAAAATTAAAATTTATTTATTTGAATAAATAGGTTACAAAAATTCGATAATCAAAGACGAACTAAACGACTAACTCTTATTTCTATTAATTAGGAAATATAACTCAAAAACTAATTGCAATCTCTCAAACTCTAACTCGGGTTTGATTTTTGATGAATTCTAACTCGGTTACATCTCATATGTTTTCTCTTATATAATGTCTTACCATAACTATATAGACTAACCTAACTTGCTAAACAATCCATTACCAATTATAACTACAATGTAATTAGGAAACGTAACCAACTATAACTATAGTGTAAACTGTTTTACATGTAATCTGATTAGATGAGTGGAGATGATGACTAGCCGTTAGTCGATCTGATGGCTCAGATGAAGTTTTTTATATTTAAATAATGTAAATTATAGTTTTATAACTTTAAACACTTTTGTACCAACCACCGGGTGTTTAATCCCCGTGTTTTGGAATATAATAATATTATAATCAAGTCTTCCGTTTTACAACCATACGCACTGATATATTTACAAAACATGTGCCAACTAGTGTGTCAGACTCCTAAACCCTAGATTTGGGTTTGACAGTTCATTCCAATTGAGTGGGATATGGTAGCATTACTACACTAATTCATTTACCTCCACCCACTCGTTATCCTTTTCTTCTTTCCAAAGTCGAGGACAAAGATGTCGCCGACCGGAGTTTGCACAACCTTCAATTTTCCTTTCTGTCTTCACTCACTCTATCGTCTCTCTTTTATTTTCTCTCTACGCATTAATAGCTCTCTACATGAACAAAAATCAGTTTATATATTTGATTATAAAATTAATTCTAAGCAAAAGTCAATCCCTATTTGAAAAAACATCTGGAATTTTTATTTCAAAAATCAAGTATTATTTTTAAAAAACAAAAATGAACAAAGCAAAAGTAAAAAAATAAGTTGAAAAACTCATATACTAAGAATAAGATTCAAAATAAGATCAGATCTGAAAAAAATGGTGGGTGGGGGTGCAACAAGTCGATGGTTATCGGGAAACAATGGTGGGGGTGCAAAATAAGATCATCCCCGACCCGACCCGACCCATTTTCCGGTCCTAATTTACAATTAATAATTGGAATAATTACAATTTCAGTGATCCTCAAATTCTATAAAGCAAGGTTCCAATTCAATCCATTACAAATACAGAATTGCAATACTTTCTACAAAATTGAGTTTAAAAGACATAAAAACATTACTTTTGTTCCAATTAAAAGAGGGCTGAAATCAGATTTGACATATTTAGAAACAAAAGCTCCATTCCCCTGTTTAACATAAACAACCAAATTGAATTGAATGAAAATTTGTACCTCTTTGTGAACAGAGGAGACTGCCCAAGGAAGAAGAGAAACTTGAAGAGCCAGCCTCCAAATGTACTGATGTTTAAGCGTAAGTTACAACCTGGTTTAGGTTGACACTATGTAATGTTGGTACTCGGGGATGATAAGATTGTTGAAGTAATGGTTTGGATATTTGATATTTTGTAAAGGAGAAGAGAGAGAAGCTATGGAAAAAGGCTAAAATGTCCCTTTATGATTATTGAATTAAAATAAGAAAATGGGAGATGTGGCCTCATCTTAACCATCCATTTAATTTTCTATGGCTTGCGTAACTCAACAAGGTTTTTATTTATTTTTTCTTTATTTTATATATATATATATATATATATGTTTATTTCATAAGTATTTTTTAATACAAGAATATATTAGAATCAATCAGAATTTTTTTATTTATTTTATTTTTAATTAATTAGATGTATATAATAGTAAAATTTTCAGGTTTTGTTTTTTGGTAACTAATAGATGTTTTAAAAGTTTCAAAATTGTTTTTATTCTTTTAATTTTTAATTCTTTATCATTCAAAATCTGCTTGCAAAATTTATAGAAATATTTTATTTTGGCGTTATCAAAAGATTCTTTTATGGCTAATAAAACTAATTAAGATCAATACAAATCAAATATCATTATATCATATCAGTGACGGACGGATCTAGAACTAAATTCCAAAGGTAACCCAAAAATTTTTGTTTTTATCATACATTTATGTAAATAATAAAAAAAAAAACACGATAACAAATAAAGTTAACATACCTGCCTAATAGATGACCTCTTCTCTTCGGCATTTGATAGCTTGAAATGGAGCCATTACATCGTCTTCCGTTAATTTATCAAATGTTTCTTTTTTGATTGCACAAACTAGAGCATTGTTCAAATAATCGTCACCCATTCGATTGCGTAAATCCGTCTTGATAAGCTTTAATTTAGAAATCATCTTTCAACAGTTGCCCCTGCAACCGGTAAAACGAAAGCTAGCTTTAATATCCGATAACCCAGAAGAAAAGAAAGATCTTTTCCGGTTTCCACCATTAGACGAGTAAGATCACGTATTCCATCCAATTTTGTAAATCTTTCATCTTCTTTTACTGAGTGGTAGGAGATATTAAGCTCACCCAAAAGACACATTCTTTATTTTGTAATAAAATCGTTCTCATACATCTTAGAAAATGTAATTATCTTAGACGTGGTGGGAGCAGAGGGAGAGGTAATATGTTTTATATTATGTTTTTTTTTTGTTTTTTTTTATTTAAGTTGTGTGGGCTTTTAAATAATGTGTGTACTTCTTAAAATCTTTGAAGGGTAACCTAGTTTTCGTTTAGGGATAGCCCGATATATAAAACGACGAAAATAAATAATTTTTACACTACGAAATGGAAGTTGAGGGGTAACCTGGGCTATCCCTGCCCATAACATATGTACGCCACTGTATCATATTACATAATATAAAATATTCATGTACGTGCACATACGATCAACAAAGCCTAAATTACATATATGACTTAAAATCTTGAATTACTCTACAACTATCTTATTACCTAGATACACAATTAGAAATATCATCTACATAGTACATATGTGAACCTATACTATAAATAAATGGTCTTACATATGACAAAATTTAAATATACACAAATCGAAATACCACCAACAAAGTACATAGATGAACCTACACATGATAAAATTTACACATACGCAATTCAACATACAACATACACAGTACATATATGAACTTACACACGGTATAATTACACATGACAATTTGAAACACCACATACACAGTACATATATGAATCTGCACACCCAACATATAAAGTATTTTAACCTACATACCCTACATGGTAACCATAATTATCCTGCACACCCAACATATAAAGTATTTTATCATACATACCCTACATAGTAAGCACAATTATCCTTCATATGTAATATTAGTTACAAGTTGGTGAAAATGAAATGAACTAAAAATACCTTAACATTGAACTAATCCCTACATGGTATAATATATAAACCTACACAATACACAATTCAAAATACCACCCTACACAGTAAATAATAATTCCTACATATCATACATTACACTATTATATAAACATTTATTCCATCCAAACATACAAATTTAGATTCAGTAGGTAACTACACTTTCACAAAATCCCCTTCACATAACTGTGTGTTTCTAATTTTGCTACGTAGGTACTATATGAAAAATCCATAATATACAACGTAATGTTGAAAAAATTATGTGGTTTATAAATAAATTCTATAAACATATAAACAGCTTACACAACCATAAATTCCAAAACATATATATATATATATATATATATAATTTTATATACATAATTTTAATGAGAAATATTAAATAATATTAATCATCTTATGAGCATTGATTATACAAGAAAAATAACCATTGAATACATTAATGTCGGGTTTAATGACGTCACACCACAAAAGGTATGTCTGCCCTTTTTAATTAAAAACATGCTATAAATATGTGTCTTTATTTATGATAATGTCATTACTATTGTTGGCCATTGATTAAACACAATCAATGGTCTAGATTTATTTATCGCACTTCTCGTATGAACCATCCTACACACACATATATATATATTGGTAAACTTTTTATAATTATATATATGTAGGTAAACTTTCTGTGGTGTCTATGTTAACCAACAAACTTGTATACTATAGTGTTTATTAATTATGCATGTTTATGTAACAACAGATCTCCCAAGTGAGAATTCTTGTGTGTATAGAGGTTTTAACTTGTAAATTCCAATGAGTATAGATGCCTTGTGTTACCTTAGACCATGTGTAGTGGATAGAGTTTTTATGGGGGACGTTTTGCGCAATATGATGTCACGTCAGGCTTTTTGGCTAAAAGGAATGTAGTAGATGGAGCCCCTTCAAAGTATTACCTAATTATTTATTTTTTTTATCAAAAATAAACAAGCCCACCAATCACCATTCACCTCTTCTCCCCTTCCTACACTTTGTGAGAAACGATCCCCCCCCTCCAAAACGCCCCGGGGGCGGTGTTCCCTGGAGCTTTGGGGCGATTTATCGTTATAACCTAATATTACATCATAATCATTTTATATTCGTAGGTTTAACATTAGGGGTATGTTTGGCAAAACTAACTGGTAGCTGTAGCCGGAAGATGGTGGTTGGTGGCTTGAAGCTGTAGCTTTTTAGATATATTTAGATGTTTGAGAGAGTAGCTAGAACTTTTAATAAAATGTATAAAATGACCAAAATAGACATAACTAAAACAATAATATTAAATGTACTTATTTTGAAAGGTTATTTAAGTAATTAAAATACTAAAAGCTTGTAGATTTTTCTAAACGCTACTAGTAGGAGCTTAAAGCTTTAAGCTTTTTTCTCATGACCTAAAAGCTTCAAGCTCCGTCAACCAAACAAAGCTTTTAATTGAATATGAGCTTTTTCTTAAAAGCCCGAAGTTTGAAGCCCATAAAAGCTCCTAAAAACTCCTTGCCAAACATACCCTAGAATGAACTAAAACAACCTGATTATGTGTTCAAAAGACGTAGACACGAGAATAAAAGGAAATGATCAAATCTGGTTTTAAATTAAAAGTTCAAACATCATGTAATGCAGCTAGAAGTTTTATAGAACAAATGAAATTTAAACTATTGGTTATAGTTTATTTCTTATGGTCAACGGGCATGGGCTAAATGAAAGAGAGATTGGGCTGATCTTTCACATATTGAGCAAATGATGTGCAGCCATCTAACCAACAAGAATATAATATAGCCAAATCTGTTATAGTTTGAAGCCATTAAACATTCCAAAGCTATCCTACCTCGTTTATGTTTTCAAGTTCAAAGTTTATACTCACCGCCTCAATATCATTTCAAACGGAACTTCAACAGACCACCAAAATCCAGACTGCTTAAACTGGTTTCCATACCATAAGCACCTCTTGAAGCATCTCCTGAACCAGTTCTTTCTCTGCACTCTTAAAAAAGTCATTAACTTGGTCTTTAATCTCATGTATTTTCCCGAAGTTAAACAAATAAGTCAAGCACCCCTTCTTCAGCTTATCAAGATGGTAGAACCAAGCTTCTTGCAGCAGCTCGAGAACATTACCGGTGTTTATATCTTCTAACAAGCTTTCCTCACATAAATCCTTCAAACTCGAAACCACGTACTTATTTGCAGCACCTAAAAGTGCGATGCGGTGCTTCCAGAAATCTTCTTGTTCTATGGTTCCATACAAGTAAGAAACAAAGGCGGTGCATGATTCGAGTGACATGTCTTCGATATCAACAGTGGATGATATTTTTTCCTTGAGGTCATGTTGGAACATGCTGTGAAAAACCGGAGAACTTGCAGAGAGAATTGCTTTGTGAGCTTTCAAGGTTCTGCCACACGTGTTAATGTTGACATCGGTATTAATTGACTCGTGGAGCATGCAACGTAGAATGCTTTCACTTGCTGATGATTTCAGCATCCCTTCATTTGGCCATATTGAACTTGCTTCTTTACCCTGTAGTAAAATTGTAGATTGCAATTTAACTTTTTTCTTTATATAAACTAATATGGATTGAAAGCGTGTGTTGTTGGAATTAACTGGATCTGGCAATCACATAATAACATGGTTTGATTTAAATTCTAAGATTATCTATCTCTAACTCTATCAATTATATCCTAACATTAATATACTAATTACCGCCATTATTATATTTAAATTCTAAGATTTATCTTCTTTTATATCTCAACTCTTTATGCAAGTACTTCTCGGTTGTTCATACTAGCCCATTATAACCAAGATTAATCATCCTATATGTGTTGCATGATTAATTAGCATTTAATTAACCATGAATTGTGATGAGTCAAGGTGTTTACATTTGATGAACGAACCCGCAGGTCCAGAAACTCGACATCAATGGTGTAGCGGCCATGAAAGGTAGAATTAACAATCCAGACAAAGTCTTCACTTCTCCTAAGAAGCCTCTCGTAAACTTCAACATTAAACAGCAATGTATTAGGAAACCCCAGCCGTTGAACAAATATAACATTAATTTACTTCCATATTCTATAATTTTTGTATATAAACTATATAATATAAATATAAGCTAAGACTGGTTGATGAGTTCTAAAGATGAACAATGAATAAGTGCACGTACCTGGTGAGACGGACAATTGTCCGGCAGTGGTGTGCACTCGTAATATGAATTTGGCAAAAGGGTGGTGTTCTGTGGATAGCAAGCTGAAGGGCTCCGGAAACAGACGAATACACAGATCAGAGCCATTATACATGACTGATAATTGCCTGATTCATAATCATAAAAATTATCATCAATGATCAGGAATAATAAACAAACTACAAAAGCTAGCTATATAGTACGGAGGGAGATTAATATATATACATACTGAAGAAACATGAAATGAATCTGACATGATCCATGACGATGTTTCCCGGTCTTCGAGATGAACGAACCACGACTCGATCTTCTTCTCCGGTAGCTTGAGATCTGCCATAGAAATATGGGGGGTGTGGAGGTGACTGCCAAGAAATCTCGAGGATCTCTTGTTTACAGACACAAAAATGGTTATGGTGGTGGCTCTTATTGAGAACAACAACCCTTAATAAGGAGGTGGAGACCTCCTTATATAGGGAGCCTCATGGTCACCATCATGGTACCCTAATGGGCCTAGCCCAGTTAGGGTTAACCCCCTCAGCCCAATAATATTGTATTAGTCCATATAATAAAATAAGCCAGACATAATAAATTAAGGTCGTAAGCCGGGTTTAGTACCATACCCCTACAAGCCCCCCAAGTCCAGTGTTGCTCCTAGGCGTGCAAGCGTTTAGGTGGAGCGCTGGACTTCATAAGGTGTGTTAGGATATGAGGCGGTTTTTTCCCCTTTCTTCGGCCTTGTCTTTATTGTCTTTGAGTTTTGAGAGGTTTTCTTCATGATGGTGACATGTTGTGATCCTTATGATAATAATGGTGCACTGGCATGAATAAGATATAGCACGCATCATAACAATAGTGGCGAGGGGCCTGATAAAAGATAGAGTGCGCATCTCGATAATAATGTAATGCAACTTGCGCGCGAGGCAGCTTACGAGCTATAAAAATAATGAAGCTTGCGCGCGAGGCGACTTACGAGCTATAAAATAATGAAGCATGCGCGAGTTGCGGCTTATGAGCTATAATATGATGATAATGACTGGCCCACAAGGGCCTCTTCTACGCAGGATGACTATTCCGGCTTGTCTTCAAAATAATAATGGAGTCACAAACGGCCAGATAATAATAACAATGTCATAGGTGCTTGTGCGACTCGTAGCCAAACCTGCAAAAACATATCAACTAAAAGTGGATGTATTACAAGGTTCCCAGCCTCGGGCAAATTATGAGGTGTGCCCAACCTACGTTGGCGCGTGGCCGTTTGGGATATTATTAGGCTCCCGACCTTTATGTTTGGCGCGTGGCCATGTGGGATATTATTAGGCTCCCGACCTTTATGTTTGGCGCGTGGCCATGTGGGTTTATAAGGATTCCCAACCTTTAAGTGTGGCGCGTAGCCGTATGGGTTTATGAGGATTCCCAACCTTTAAGTGTGGCGCGTAGCCGTATGGGTTTATGAGGATTCCCAACCTTTAAGTGTGGCGCGTAGCCGTATGGGTTTATGAGGATTCCCAACCTTTAAGTGTGGCGCGTAGCCGTATGGGTTTATGAGGATTCCCAACCTTTAAGTGTGGCGCGTAGCCGTATGGGTTTATGAGGATTCCCAACCTTTAAGTGTGGCGCGTAGCCGTATGGGTTTATGAGGATTCCCAACCTTTAAGTATGGCGCGTATTGAGGACCCGCGGATGCGCATACATGGCAGCAGAATGCTGATTCGCGGCGCGCATGCATGGCGGCATACTAAGGATCTGCGGATGCGCATACATAGCAGCAGAATGTTGATCCACGGCGCGCAAGCATGGCAGCGTAGTGAGGATTCGCGGGTGCGCATGCATGGCAGCGTATTGAGGACCCGCGGATGCGCATACATGGCAGCAGAATGTTGATTCACGGCGTGCAAGCATGGCAGCGTAGTGAGGATTCGCGGGTGCGCATGCATGGCAGCGTGTTGAGGACCCGCGGATGCGCATACATGGCAGCAGAATGCTGATTCGCGGCGCGCATGCATGGCGACATACTAAGGATCCGCGGATGCGCATACATGGCAGCAGAATGTTGATTCACGGCGCGCAAGCATGGCAGCGTAGTGAGGATTCGCGGGTGCGCATGCATGGCAACGTATTGAGGACCCGCGGATGCGCATACATGGCAGCAGAATGTTGATTCACGGCGCACAAGCATGGCAGCGTAGTGAGGATTCGCGGGTGCGCATGCATGGCAGCGTATTGAGGACCCGCGGATGCGCATACATGGCAGCAGAATGCTGATTCGCGGCGCGCATGCATGGCGGCATACTAAGGATTCGCTGGTGCGCATGCATGCATCGTGGCGAAGTCTTCCACAGGTGGTGGAGTTGGTCTACTAGAGGGAGTATGGAGCACGCATAATGCCTGCGGGAGGCGGAATCGACCCGCCCTAGTTTTACTCGGAGCTTGCGGAATCGACCCGCCCTAGTTTTACTCGGAGCTTGCGGAATCGACCCGCCCTAGTTTTACTCGGAGCTTGCGGAATCGACCCGCCCTAGTTTTACTCGGAGCTTGCGGAATCGACCCGCCCTAGTTTTACTCGGAGCTTTCATGTGGTCTGCGGAAGCCATAGTGGTGGAATTCATTCGCCGGAAGTTTTGCACGTAGCTCGCGGGAGCCCGAGGTGGTCCACCAGATGCTTTGGATTACCGTGATTGTTGGTGAATATTGTGTTGATCTATCAGAGCTTGCATGCGAAACTAGAGGGTCCCGCCATGAGTGATTAACACGCCATCAATAACTTAACCTGCCGGAGTCCGAGGTTAACTTCTCTTCCCGCAGGTGTTGATGGCATTGCTGTAACACCCCGACCGATGGCGGATTATACATCGGGGCGCCACGTATTGTTTCATTACTCGTGACACTATTTGGGTGTCAATATTTAATAAATACATTTTCATTGCGCACGCGCAGAACACAAATCGTAAAGTAACATAAATCATATCATAACTCAAAATATTCAAATAACATAATTTGTCTTGTTACATTTTAATCTAGGTCCAAAGAAAAGGAAAACATCCTACGTGTCCTTGAGATTCCCAAAAGCAGCTACAGCAAACCTGAACATGTGTTAAAATAAAACGTCAACACTTGCGTGTCGGTGAGAAATCAAGTTTAATAATATAAATAGATAATAACAAACACTGCGCGCAACATGTGCTTAACTGGGGTTTAACATAGGGTGTAATCAGATTGTGATCAAGCCTAAATAGATCATAGCTCATAGTTCAATCCGTGCTCCCAATCGAGCACAAAAACAAATAATCATACGTGCATGTGTAAACAAAACAAGAAAACCGTAAACGATAGGTCTCCCGTGTTCATCTAATGGATCCATGAAAACTTCGGAATAGGCTGAACAAAGCGGTTAATGATTCACACATACAAATAAACAGCCAAGTAAACGTCCATAACACATGGGGTTTTGCGCACATAAATTTCATAAACAAGTTTAAAACTCAAGTTGTACGAACACATGAACATCCCAAAATGTTAAAAATAAAAGGGGATTAAGTACGAGATTACTCACCTGTAAAAGGTGCGTTGGAAGATAATGCAAGAACCAACTTTTAAACAAGCGAAAGTTAACCTATAAATAAGAAGTTATTGGTTTAACGATTGGTTTTTATGTCTTGAATATATGCAGTAAGTATCGATTTTTGTTAGTTAAACAAATTAAAACAAAATATATATATTTATATTTACCGAGATTCTGGGCAGAACAGAAGAGAAGACGGAGGCAAGGAGGGGAGTGGCGTTGCTGAGGAACTACGGCAGAGAGCAAAGGGAGAGAGATTTGGGGAGTGTTTAAGTGTAGTGTGTGTAGTGTTAATAAACAAGAAATTAGCTTAATTTATAGGAAAACCCAAGGGAACACAATCCCTTGAAAGGGGAAAAGATCTTATCAAATCAAGCAAAATATATTAAAAAGCACAAGAAACCAAAATCAAAAGATATTAAAAAGATATGCCGGCAGCTGCAGGGGATGGGGAAAAGCTGACAGGTTACAGATCAAAGCATGGGAGGTGTCAGATAAAGCACTGTTCAAGACATGCAAAAGAAGATTTCAAAAGATTATGTCAGTCACTTTTTCTGTCAACCAATAGGATTGGTGCGCATGCTGCGCCGAAAGTGGCTTTTCGGACAGATGTCGGAACTGACCTACAGTGCTCATACAAAAGATAGGATATTTCAAAAGCATACAGGCTGACCTAAACTGAAGAAAAGACTTAAGGTCTAGCGCGAGAAGACTCGAGCGCGCGCGAGGGCGAAGGCAGACAGAGAACAATCCTTAACGCGCCGCGGGAAGAACTATAATCCTTAGCGCGTCGCGGGAAGAACTATAATTCTTTGCGCGCCGCGGGAAGAACTATAATCCTTAGCGCGTCGCGGGAAGAACTACAATTCATGGCGCGCCGCGGGAAGAACTATAATCCTTAGCGCGCCGCGGGAAGAACTATCATTCTTAGCGCGCTGCGGAACAGTTCGCCTCGCGTATCGCAGGAACAGCTGGTCTTTGCGCAGGCTCCCTTGTAAGGAGTCTGGCGCGTGGAGCTGCGCAGACATCCTTAGGCGGGAAGAACCAAATGATAAGCAAAGAGTTAAGAGAAAAAGGGGTTCCAGGCTTAAGGGTTAAGCAGAGGGGCGGGACGGCGACAAGAGAGAAAAAGGGGCGGGACGGCGACAAGAGAGAAAAAGGGCGGGACGGCGGAAATGAATTATTATTATTATGAATATAAGATTAAATTTATAAAGATTAAAATCAAATTTTAAATCTTAAAAACGGATCTGAAAACGGGTACCTGGGTCGGGTCGGATTGGGCAGATGTCACAGTCTCCCCTACTTTAAGAAATTTCGTCCCGAAATTTATCTCGAAGTAGGATGCGCAGAGAAAAGGTGCGGGTACTTGATCTTCATTTGATCTTCCCTTTCCCAAGTGAACTCGGCTCCGCGCTTGGACTGCCAACGAACTTTGACAATAGGGATGCGACTGCGCTTGGTTTGCTTTACCTCGCGATCCATAATCTCAACAGGCTTCTCAACGAAATGCATAGACTCATCAACTTGAACTTCATCAAGTGGTATGTGGAGGTTCTCGTCAGCTAAACATTTCTTGAGATTGGACACATGGAAAGATGGATGCACATTGCTGAGCGCGGGCGGCAGGTCCAGTTTGTAAGCAACCTTTCCTACTCTCGCGAGAATCTTGAACGGCCCAACATAACGAGGTGCAAGCTTACCTTTCTTCCCAAAGCGGACAACACCCTTCCAGGGCGATACTTTGAGGAGAACAAGATCACCAACTAGAAATTCGAGAGGCTTCCGCCTGCGATCTGCGTAACTCTTCTGTCGGCTTCTGGCAGACAGCAGATGATCACGGATCTTGGCGATTTTATCGGTTGTCTCTTGAACTAGTTCGGGTCCTGTGATTTGAACTTCACCCACTTCGTTCCAACAGATCGGTGAGCGGCACTTTCGACCGTAAAGTGCTTCAAATGGGGCCATACCGATGCTGGAATGATAGCTGTTATTATAAGAGAACTCGATCAGAGGTAGGTGTGAATCCCAATTACCTCCAAAATCAAGAACACAAGATCGAAGCATATCCTCAAGGGTTTGGATGGTTCGCTCAGACTGTCCGTCAGTCTGAGGATGATATGCAGTACTTACGTCCAAACGAGTTCCTAACGCAGATTGGAGAGATTTCCAAAAGCGAGATATAAAACGGCCATCGCGATCGGATATGATGCTCAAGGGAGTACCATGACGGCAAACAATTTCTTTGACATAAAGATGCGCAAGTTGTTCAACACGGTAGGTTTCACGAATGGGCAGAAAGTGGGCAAACTTGGTCAATCGATCCACTATTACCCAAATGCTATCATGTTTGCTTGCGGTCAAGGGTAACTTGGTAATAAAGTCCATTGCTATACTTTCCCATTTCCACGAAGGAATTTCAGGTTGTTCGAGTAAACCAGATGGGCGTTGATGTTCAGCTTTTACCTTAGAACAAGTTAGGCATTTAGCTACGAACACAGCAATATCCTTTTTCATACCGGGCCACCAATAAGAAAGGCGCAAATCTTTGTACATCTTGTCAGCACCAGGATGAACGGAATACCGAGTTTTGTGTGCTTCACTCAGTATGACAGAGCGAAGATTCTCATCATTGGGGATCCAAATGCGATTGAGATAACAGAGAATTCCATTCAGGTTAGGGACTAGATGCGCTTCTGCACCACACGCTAACTCGGCGCGTAGGTTGCCTTTGCTGATCGATGCGCGCTGCACGTCGCGAATGCGCGATTCAAGATCGTTTTGGATCGGCGCGAAATGAAGCTGCGTGCGCGGCAAGATACAGTTGAGTTGACTGGGTTTGCGGCTGAGCGCATCGGCTACCACATTAGCCTTTCCAGGGTGATATCGGATCTCACAATCGTAATCGCTGATGAGTTCGTTCCATCGGCGTTGTCTCATGTTAAGTTCCTTTTGATCAAAAATGTGCTGAAGGCTTTTATGGTCTGTGTAAATGATACACTTAGTACCATAAAGGTAGTGTCTCCAGATTTTTAAGGCAAATACAACTGCACCAAGTTCGAGGTCGTGAGTTGTCACACCCGGCCCTGAGCGGCGGAAACAGCCGGGCGCGCGCGAGTGGGGATTGATAATTAAGCACGGGCCATTGCAAACATTCAAAGATTTTCATTGCGCATGAAAAGTTTAATACAAATACATTACATTGTTTAAAAATTACATAAAAACATCCAAGTATAAAACTGTTGAAGATTTCCAAGCCATATCCCCTTGCGCGGCGGGAACAACCACGCGCATCGAAGGGATAGAACTAAAATCTTCCAAAAAGCTAGTTTTAGATGTTCAGCGTGAGGTGCTCTAAGTGTGACTCCATGCGCTACCTAGTTATCTCCTGAAAGACACGTAAAAATATTTGAATCAGTATAAACTGAGTGAGTTCACAAGTTTTAGTAACTTGATAAATCGTATTGCATCATAATCATTCTGAAACATAATTCTGGTAGCATCATTAAAACACATGCTTGGTAAAACATAGTTCTATCAACATATTCTGATAAAATCGTTCCGCGGTTTACGCGCGAACATTTCTGGGAACTGTGCTCGTCTGTGTAAGTGGCGCTGCCACTACGAGCTAAAATAATGTAATACCGTCCCGCGGGTTACGCGCGGACACTTCTGGAAAACTGTGCTCGTCTGTGTAAGTGGCGCTGCCACTACGAGTGAATAATACTGTAATACCGTCCCGCGGGTTACGCGCGGACGTTGTGCCGGAAAACAAGGCGCTCGTCTGCGTAAGAGGAGCGACCTCTACGAGCGGGCTCAAACCCATAGTACTGCCCCATGACCATACTAGGCACTCGTCTGTGTAAGAGGTGCGACCCCTACGAGTGGGCGGATCAAACCAGCAGTCCCTACCCTTAGAGTTCCAATGGTAAAGTGATCACTTACTCGAATTCTGGCGCACATACATCGTAAACCATAGATAACCGTTTGCATTGCTCATCATGAAACATAATTTAAACACAATCGTTTGCATAACTTGTAAGTATAACATGATAAAACATTATTTAAGTACGTGTCCCTCGCCCCGAAAGTAGTTTAAAAACAGTGAAAACAGTGAAAATAGGGGCTGTGAGACTCACCTGAGGTTCTTGTTAAGGGATTAATCGAGATTCGGGTTTTCTTGGTGTTGGCCTTGGAATCGAAGGTCTAGAATACGATTAAATAACAAGAAGTATATATATTAAGATCAAGAAATAGGAGAATATAAGGGTTGGATAGTAGGTCTCAAGGTTATATTCTCGGCTTACCTAGTAACAGGATCGGAGATGAAAACAACGGATGCTTGGGAGAGGATTAGTGCAAGTTTGTAGTTCTTTGAAGTGTGTTTTGGGTGATAATTTAGGTTACAAATTTATAGGCAAACTCAAGGGAACACAATCCCTTGCTTTAGGGGATTGAAATCTTTTCATATCTAAATGTAATGATGATAAAGTATGGAAGTTATTATTATTTACTTAAGAGTGGAGTGGTGGATAAAAGATTTTGATTTGATTTGGACAGAACATGCAGGTCTGGGGTTGGTGAGAATAGGGTGGCTGACAGTTGACTTTTCATGTTACAGTGTGCTTTTTCAGGTACTTTTGTCAGTGTACAGTAAAAGGTGGAAAATCTCTGAAACACGCTACTGTTTCCTTTCGGGCGGGAGTAATCTCCTTATAACTGGAGAATAGACTAAGTGTTCTGTGCGCATCACTTTGTGCGCATAGCTTTCTGCGTGAAGGACATTTCTTTGCTGCGGGTAGGTGCGTAACCTTCTCGCAGTTAGGGACATTGAGTTTCATTTGCAGATTCTCCAGGGGGTCTTGGTATTTCAACATAGTGATCAGTCATGTTGAAGTCAATTCCATCTTGGAGCTTCAGACAAACTAGCTCTCAATGTTCCCGCCATGCGGGGAGGTTAGTTCCCTTCCGCACGCGCATAAACGATGTAGGATGCACCCGCCTTAGCATCATGCGGGATGGTCAACCCATAGACAACATAACGTTCAAGTTACATGAAAACATAAAGCCAAAACATTCACGCATGGCGCATATAACATATGCTCACGCTGGTTCTTAACATGGTGCGCTCGCGCAGGTTGCATGTAACAACTGCACGCGCTGATTAACATGGCGCGCTCGCGCAGGGCGCACATAACAAATGCACGCGCTGACTAACATGGCGCGCTTAATATTCACAATCACCTAATTATTAGGTTGATTACTTAGTTTAAGGGGTTGGGAATTTACCGGTTGTCACATTCTCCCCTCGTTAAACGAATTTCGTCCCGAAATTTAAGAGACGTTGCTGTCAGAAGCCATGCTCTGAAAGAGGTGTGGGTATTTCGTGCGCATCTGGTCTTCTCTTTCCCAAGTGAATTCAGGCCCACGCCTCGAGTTCCATTGAACCTTTACTAACTTGATTTTGCTTCTGCGTAACTTTTGTTCTTTCCAATCGGTTACTGCTATAGGTTCTTCTACGAAGTGCAGCTGTTTGTCGATGTGAATTTCTTCCAACGGCAAAATCAACGTTTCGTCAGATAGGCACTTTTTGAGGTTGGACACATGAAACGTATCATGAACTCCACTGAGTTCGGCGGGTAAACGGAGTTTATAAGCAACCGGACCGATCCTTTCCAGGATCTCAAATGGTCCAATGTAGCGTGGATTCAACTTTCCTCGCTTGCCGAAACGGGGGACTCCTTTCCATGGAGAGACTTTCAAAAGTATTCTATCCCCTACTTGAAACTCCAATGGTTTCCTTCGCACATCTGCGTAGCTCTTCTGTCTATCGCGCGCTGTCTTAAGGCGATCCCTTATCTGAAAAATCTTGTCTGTTGTTTCTTGGATCAATTCTGGACCAGTCATTTGCTTGTCACCCACTTCAGCCCAGCACAGTGGGGATCTACACTTGCGCCCATACAAAGCTTCGAACGGCGCAGCCTTAATGCTTGTGTGATAGCTATTGTTGTAAGAAAATTCAACCAATGGGAGGTGAGTATCCCAGCTACCTCCGAAATCGATTG
Organism: Bidens hawaiensis; assembly: GCF_021521415.1. Taxonomy (NCBI): domain Eukaryota; kingdom Viridiplantae; phylum Streptophyta; class Magnoliopsida; order Asterales; family Asteraceae; genus Bidens; species Bidens hawaiensis. The sequence goes on along the minus strand of NW_027491822.1, from coordinate 307,573 downwards.
CGCACGCGCGCAGCATATCTTCCAATGTCTGGATTGTTCGCTCGCTTTGCCCATCCGTTTGAGGATGATAAGCTGTACTCATATCAAGGCGAGTACCTAGAGCTCCTTGTAACGATCTCCAAAACCTTGATGTGAACCGACTATCTCTATCAGAAATGATGGACACTGGGACTCCATGTTTTGAAACTACCTCTCGAATATACAATCTGGCTAACTTTTCCATCTTATCGGTTTCCTTGATCGGCAGGAAGTGCGCTGACTTAGTTAGCCGATCCACAATAACCCATATTGTGTCATAACCCCCAGGTGTCCTTGGCAGTTTGGTGATGAAGTCCATAGAGATTTGTTCCCACTTCCACATGGGAATTTCTGGCTGCTGAAGTAACCCCGACGGCTTCTGATATTCAGCCTTTACCTTTGAACACGTCAGGCACTTACTGACATACGTCGCGATGGCGCCTTTAAGATTGGGCCACCAATACAGCGTTTTAACATCTTGGTACATCTTGTCTGCGCCAGGATGTACGGAATACCGCGTCTTGTGAGCTTCGTTTAATACTTGCTCACGCAATCCTCCCTTGAGAGGGACCCATATGCGGTTAGCGAAATATAGATTGCCGTTCTCTTTCCGTTCCAAATTCTTAACCATACCCCCAAGGCATTCGTTTTTAACAAACTCTGGTTTCAAGGCTTCTTGCTGAGCGTCTCGGATGCGGGCAGAGAGATCTGCGTGAATGGTCAACCTTAGAGCCTTGACTCGTAGCGTTTTTATTCGCTCCTTCCTACTTAGCGCGTCTGCTACCACATTCGCCTTTCCAGGGTGGTACTTGATTTCACAATCATAATCGTTCAACAATTCAACCCATCTTCGTTGCCTCATGTTTAAATCCTTTTGATCAAATATATGTTGAAGGCTCTTGTGATCCGTAAAGATTACACACTTTGTACCATAGAGGTAATGGCGCCAAATCTTTAGCGCGAAGACAACCGCTCCAAGTTCTAAATCATGCGTTGTGTAGTTCTTTTCATTGGTCTTGAGTTGGCGCGAGGCATACGCTATGACTTTGTCTCGCTGCATAAGGACACATCCGAGTCCTTGATGTGAAGCGTCGCAGTAAACGACGATGTCATCCGTCCCCTCGGGTAAAGACAAAATTGGCGCACTACATAATTTCTGTTTCAACAATTGAAATGCTGTTTCCTGACTTTCGCCCCAAACAAACTTCTTGTCTTTCTGAGTTAGCGCGGTCAGAGGTAGAGCTATTTTGGAGAAGTTCTCAATGAAGCGTCGATAGTAGCCAGCTAGCCCTAGGAATTGCCTCACCTCAGTTGGGGTTTTTGGCGCTTCCCAGTTTTCGATGGCCTTGACTTTAGAAGGATCAACGTGTATTCCTTTCTCGTTTACAACGTGACCGAGAAAATGAACTTCTCTAAGCCAAAACTCACATTTGGAAAACTTCGCATACAACTTTTCTTTCCTCAACAATTCCAAAATCAATCTCAGGTGTTGCTCATGCTCGGCCTTGGTCCGTGAGTAAATCAGAATATCATCTATAAACACAATCACAAACTTGTCCAAGTATGGTTTGCACACGCGGTTCATCAGATCCATGAATACAGCCGGCGCATTAGTTAGCCCGAAAGGCATCACTAAGAACTCATAATGGCCGTATCTAGTTCGGAAGGCTGTTTTCGGCACATCTTCCTCATGGACCCTAAGTTGGTGGTATCCGGACCGTAGATCTATCTTCGAATAATAACTGGATCCTTGCAACTGGTCAAATAGGTCGTCAATCCTCGGTAAGGGGTACCGATTTTTGACTGTCAGCTTATTCAGCTCCCTGTAGTCAATACACATTCTGAACGAACCATCCTTCTTCTTAACAAACAGTACTGGAGCTCCCCAAGGTGAAAAGCTTGGGCGTATGAAACCCTTATCCAATAGTTCCTGTAACTGATTGGATAGCTCTTGCATCTCAGATGGAGCTAGTCGATAAGGCGCTCGAGCTACTGGCGCAGCTCCTGGGACTAAATCAATACGAAACTCTACTTGTCGCGGCTGCGGTAATCCGGGCAAATCTTCAGGAAAAACTTCTGGAAATTCGCGCACTACTGGTAAGTCTTCAATTCTTCGCTCATCTCCTTTCTTCTCTACTACATACGCCAGGAAGGCGTAACACCCTTTCCTTAGGCACTTACGCGCCTTTAGGCACGAAATCAGTTTCGTCGCAACTCCCCTTCTTTCCCCTTGAATTACCAAGGTTTCTCCGTTCAACAGTGGGATCCGAACCTGCTTCTCATGGCAAATAACTTCCGCGTGGTTCTCGACTAACCAATCCATACCTACCACAATGTCAAAACTTCCCAAGTCTATTGGCAACAAGTTAATATTGAACCCGTGACCTCCCATGACTATTACACATTCTTCAGTTCTTTCGTTCGCGCATAACTGCCTACCATTGGCTAGTTCTATAGTATAAGGCGTGTCTAGCCTACTGGTTGCTAAGCCTAGGGAGTTTTTAAACTCAGCAGATATAAAACTTAGGTCAGCGCCAGTATCAAATAAGACAGATGCAAAATGTCCGTTAAGCAAAAACGTACCGGTTACCACATTCGGCTCTTCTTTAGCTTCGCCTGCGCCGATCACAAAAGCTCTCCCGCGAGCTTGGTTTCCCCTTTGCGGGCAATCCCGACTGAAATGCCCTGGCTTTCCGCATGCGTAGCAGTTGTCATTGGCTCCAGCTTCTTTAGCACGGCAATTCACCGTCTTGTGTCCTGGCCTGTTACATTTGGCGCACGTGACGCTCGCGCATTCACCCTCGTGGTGAAACTTGCATTTGTTGCACCATGGGTAAGGGCCACTGTATCCTTTCCTTGATGGCTCCGCGGCTTGGATCGCGTAAACCCTTGCGCTTTCCTGCTTCTTGAACGGTGGCTGCTTGGAGTCGGACCCTCGGTGGTGAGAGTTCCATTTCCTCTTGGGATCAGAGGTTCGCTGCTCGGTTCCGCGCGTAGTTAACATACCCGCACGGACCGTATCCCTTGTAAGGGTGATGGCCCGCGCTACCGCCTCATCAAAGGTTGGAGGCGCTGCGGCGTTGAGCGGAACCCTAACAACAGGAGGTAACCCAAAAATATACCTCTCGATCTTCTTTTCCTCCGTGTTTGCCATATCTGGCACCAACTGGCAAAGTTCGTTGAACCGGTTGTTGTAGGCGTCGATATCCGTTCCTACCATGGTGTGGTTCCAGAATTCCTGCTGCAGACTCTGGATTTCTGCGCGAGAGCAGAACTTTCTCATCATCATTTCCTTCAGTTCCTCCCAGGTCTTGTGGAGAGCAACTTCTCGCCCCAAAGTTTTCGTTTGAAGCTTCCACCAAGACAAAGCTGCCTCTTGGAACATGCAGGTCGCGTAAAGAACCTTCTGGTTCTCACTACATCTGCTAATGGAGAGAACTGTCTCCATCTTGTCAATCCAGTTGTAGAGCCCAATGGCCCCTTCGGTTCCCTTAAATGGCCAAGGCCTACAGGCCATGAATGTTTTATAGGAGCATCCTTTGTCCAAGGCTCCTGATTCGGGTTCTGGGGTCTCATTCTGACGACCCTGACTAGATTCGGCCTTGCTGGCCTCATGTGTTGCGATCGCTTGCGCGATTATTTCCGCGAGTTCCTCGGGTGTCATGGTAATTCCCTTGGCTTTAGTTGGAGGCATTCTCGCTTTAAAAGAGAATGGAAATATATCAAACTTAGCGCATGTACTCTGAGCACATAATGTTATCATTATTTACTAGACACTGTGTGACCCGTGTTCCTAAGTGTGTGTATAGTTTCTTTTGAAAATATTTTCTTTGAAAAGTATTTCATGTGATTCCCCAACGGTTATAGTCTAGGTTAAAACTTCTTTTCCTAGTTCGCTATAACCAGTGCTCTGATACCAATCTGTCACACCCGGCCCTGAGCGGCGGAAACAGCCGGGCGCGCGCGAGTGGGGATTGATAATTAAGCACGGGCCATTGCAAACATTCAAAGATTTTCATTGCGCATGAAAAGTTTAATACAAATACATTACATTGTTTAAAAATTACATAAAAACATCCAAGTATAAAACTGTTGAAGATTTCCAAGCCATATCCCCTTGCGCGGCGGGAACAACCACGCGCATCGAAGGGATAGAACTAAAATCTTCCAAAAAGCTAGTTTTAGATGTTCAGCGTGAGGTGCTCTAAGTGTGACTCCATGCGCTACCTAGTTATCTCCTGAAAGACACGTAAAAATATTTGAATCAGTATAAACTGAGTGAGTTCACAAGTTTTAGTAACTTGATAAATCGTATTGCATCATAATCATTCTGAAACATAATTCTGGTAGCATCATTAAAACACATGCTTGGTAAAACATAGTTCTATCAACATATTCTGATAAAATCGTTCCGCGGTTTACGCGCGAACATTTCTGGGAACTGTGCTCGTCTGTGTAAGTGGCGCTGCCACTACGAGCTAAAATAATGTAATACCGTCCCGCGGGTTACGCGCGGACACTTCTGGAAAACTGTGCTCGTCTGTGTAAGTGGCGCTGCCACTACGAGCGAATAATACTGTAATACCGTCCCGCGGGTTACGCGCGGACGTTGTGCCGGAAAACAAGGCGCTCGTCTGCGTAAGAGGAGCGACCTCTACGAGCGGGCTCAAACCCATAGTACTGCCCCATGACCATACTAGGCACTCGTCTGTGTAAGAGGTGCGACCCCTACGAGTGGGCGGATCAAACCAGCAGTCCCTACCCTTAGAGTTCCAATGGTAAAGTGATCACTTACTCGAATTCTGGCGCACATACATCGTAAACCATAGATAACCGTTTGCATTGCTCATCATGAAACATAATTTAAACACAATCGTTTGCATAACTTGTAAGTATAACATGATAAAACATTATTTAAGTACGTGTCCCTCGCCCCGAAAGTAGTTTAAAAACAGTGAAAACAGTGAAAATAGGGGCTGTGAGACTCACCTGAGGTTCTTGTTAAGGGATTAATCGAGATTCGGGTTTTCTTGGTGTTGGCCTTGGAATCGAAGGTCTAGAATACGATTAAATAACAAGAAGTATATATATTAAGATCAAGAAATAGGAGAATATAAGGGTTGGATAGTAGGTCTCAAGGTTATATTCTCGGCTTACCTAGTAACAGGATCGGAGATGAAAACAACGGATGCTTGGGAGAGGATTAGTGCAAGTTTGTAGTTCTTTGAAGTGTGTTTTGGGTGATAATTTAGGTTACAAATTTATAGGCAAACTCAAGGGAACACAATCCCTTGCTTTAGGGGATTGAAATCTTTTCATATCTAAATGTAATGATGATAAAGTATGGAAGTTATTATTATTTACTTAAGAGTGGAGTGGTGGATAAAAGATTTTGATTTGATTTGGACAGAACATGCAGGTCTGGGGTTGGTGAGAATAGGGTGGCTGACAGTTGACTTTTCATGTTACAGTGTGCTTTTTCAGGTACTTTTGTCAGTGTACAGTAAAAGGTGGAAAATCTCTGAAACACGCTACTGTTTCCTTTCGGGCGGGAGTAATCTCCTTATAACTGGAGAATAGACTAAGTGTTCTGTGCGCATCACTTTGTGCGCATAGCTTTCTGCGTGAAGGACATTTCTTTGCTGCGGGTAGGTGCGTAACCTTCTCGCAGTTAGGGACATTGAGTTTCATTTGCAGATTCTCCAGGGGGTCTTGGTATTTCAACATAGTGATCAGTCATGTTGAAGTCAATTCCATCTTGGAGCTTCAGACAAACTAGCTCTCAATGTTCCCGCCATGCGGGGAGGTTAGTTCCCTTCCGCACGCGCATAAACGATGTAGGATGCACCCGCCTTAGCATCATGCGGGATGGTCAACCCATAGACAACATAACGTTCAAGTTACATGAAAACATAAAGCCAAAACATTCACGCATGGCGCATATAACATATGCTCACGCTGGTTCTTAACATGGTGCGCTCGCGCAGGTTGCATGTAACAACTGCACGCGCTGATTAACATGGCGCGCTCGCGCAGGGCGCACATAACAAATGCACGCGCTGACTAACATGGCGCGCTTAATATTCACAATCACCTAATTATTAGGTTGATTACTTAGTTTAAGGGGTTGGGAATTTACCGGTTGTCACATGAGTCGTATAATTCTTTTCATGAATTTTGAGTTGCCTAGACGCGTAAGCGATAACCTTGCCTCGTTGCATAAGTACACAACCGAGACCTTGGTTGGAGGCATCACAATAAACGACAAAGTCGTCAGTACCCTCAGGTAACGCTAGAACAGGAGCTTCGCACAACAATCGCTTGAGCGTTTGAAAGGCTTCTTCTTGCTTCGAGCCCCAAATATACGGTTTGCCTTTGTGCGTTAATGCTGTTAAAGGCAAGGAGATTTTTGAGAAGTTCGAAATGAATCGCCGGTAGTAACCAGCTAAGCCCAAAAAGGAACGGATTTCGGTAGGAGTGATCGGTGTAATCCAGTTCTTGATTGCTTCAATTTTGGATGGGTCGACATGAATACCCATCTTGTTTACAACATGACCAAGAAACTGTACTTCGTCAGACCAAAACTCACACTTGGAGAGTTTGGCATAGAGTTGTTCGGTTCGAAGCTTTTGCAACACCAACTGAAGATGTTGTTCATGCTCGGCCTTGGTTTTGGAATACACCAGAACGTCATCGATAAACACGATCACGAATTGGTCCAAGAAAGGCCTACACACCCGGTTCATTAGATCCATGAAGACAGCGGGTGCGTTGGTTAAACCGAAGGGCATGACCAAGAATTCAAAATGACCGTAGCGGGTTCGAAAGGCAGTCTTGGGAATATCCTCTTCGCGGATACGCAACTGGTGATAGCCAGAACGGAGATCGATTTTGGAGAAACAAGAGGCACCTTGGAGTTGGTCAAAGAGGTCGTCAATACGCGGTAAGGGGTACCGGTTCTTAATGGTGAGCTTGTTCAGCTTGCGGTAATCGATACACATGCGAAACGAACCGTCTTTCTTTTTAACGAACAACACCGGAGCACCCCACGGCGAAGAGCTAGGGCGAATGAATCCTTTATCGGTCAACTCTTGAAGTTGACTTGCTAATTCTTGCATTTCAGCGGGTGCAAGTCGATAAGGAGATTTGGCTACGGGGGATGCACCAGGGACAAGATCAATACGAAACTCGACTTCCCGAGCGGGAGGTAAACCAGAAAGATCATCGGGAAAGACTTCAGGAAAGTCACGCACGATGGGATTTCAGAAAGTTTCTTCTTTCCTTCATCGGGTTTGACCACATGAGCTAAGAATGCGACACATTTCTTTCGCAAAAGTCTCCGGGCTTCAGAGCATGACATAAGTTTAAGACCGTTAGATTGTTTCTCGCCGTAGATATGAAGATCTTGACCATTTTCCCGAGGAATGCGAATCAACTTCTTGGCGCAGATTACTTCGGCGCGATTTTGCGAGAGCCAGTCCATTCCAATAATCACATCAAAACTTCCAAGAGGCATGGGAATGAGGTCGATTAGAAAATCATGTTCATTAAGGTTAAGCGTGCAATCTTTGATCACGGAGTTTATTAAAATAGTTTCACCATTAGCCAATTCAACTGAAAAGTTTTCGTTTAAGTTTATTCGCGGTCGCGCAAGTTTTTGTTCAAATGCGCGAGAAATAAAACTTCTATCGGCGCCAGTATCAAAAAGTATAGAGGCATATTGTCCGTTAAGTAAAAATGTACCATTAACCACGTCATTATTCGCTTGCGCTTGGTGCGCGGTTATATTAAAAGCTCGTCCGCGCGTCACTTGGTTTGAAATTTGGTTAACCGGATTAGCTTGCGTAATTTGTACTTGCAGTCTCGGGCACGCGTTCCGGAAATGACTGGGGTCACCGCAGTTATAGCACGACCTGGGTCGTGGATTAGGGTATGTTGGTTGTGGGTTTAGCGGGTAAGTTGGTGGTGTTTGCGCGATTGGGTTGGCGGGAAGGACTCTACAGTTCTCAGCAGTGTGACCAGTACGGCCACATCGGTTACATTGTCGACACGGGACTTGAGTTGGATGGTGAAGTCTACAGGTTGGGCAAAAGGGTTGGTTTCCTGTGTAAGGTTTCTTAGTTGACGGGGCAGGGAGTGCGGGATTGGTTAAGGCATAGTTATGGACTACAGGGGGTGTTGGGTAGGTTGACAGTGGGTTAGGAGCGTATACTGGAGGCTGGTAGGCGGGTTGCTGGACAATGAGCGGGTTGGTAAGCGCGTAGGTTTGATGATTGGGTCTGCGCCTACGCTTGAGGTTGTTACGGTTTGAGGGTTCTGGCTTGGTTTCTGTTGGTTCTGGGACAGTCTTGGTGAGTTTGGTCCTTTCGGCTCCCCGCAGGAACAGGGTTCCTGCCCTGACATGGTTGTCGCTGAGCACAGCGGCCAACTCGATGGCGTCAGAGAGGGTTGCTGGGTTCCTGGCCCATACAGAATCTTGAATTTCCATGGGGAGACCCCCAAGAAACTTCTCGATGGCTCGGCGGGAAGGGGTAACTAGGTGCGGGACAAGCAAACTTAGTTCGTGGAAGCGCGTAGCGTACTCGCGCGCTTCGCCACTGTACTGCTTCAAGTTCCAAAATTCCTCCTCAAGGCGCTTTATTTCGTTGGGAGGGCAGAATTCTCTAGTCAAAAGTTCCTTGAATTCCTCCCAGAGCATGCTAGAAGCAGCCTCTGCGCCACGCGCGTGAGCTACTCCGTTCCACCAAGTAAGCGCCCTTGATTCTAGGACACTTGAGGCGTATAAGGTTCGTCGGTCTGGAGGGCAATGGGTATGGAGGAAGGTGTTCTCAATTTTCTCGAGCCATTGGAGCATTACGGTGGCTCCTTCAAGCCCTGTGAATTTCGTAGGGTTACCCGCATTAAAGGATTTAATATTGTATCTGGAGGGGTTGGTATTGTTTTGGTTTAAGGCTTGGGCTATTGCGGCGGCCATTTCCTGGGAACGACGCTGCATACATCTGCGCGCGGTTTCTCTCCTCTGATGACGGCGAGCTGATAGCGGAGGCATTCTATAAAAGTTTTAGTTTTTGTTAATATCTTGGTATGGGAAATCGTTTTAGCGCAAAGTATATCGTCGTAAAGCTTGTTTCGCGGAGTTAAATGCTATCAAATTTTGAAGTAAAATATGAATTTAAATGCAAACTTAATACACGTAATGAATTTGAATTGAAAATCGACAATTCATGCATCACCATGACTTTCCGAATTCTCAATTTAAAATATCGAGTAAATGAATATTGGAGATTGACAATTCATGTATCACCATGACTTTTCAAATCTTCAATTTAAAACATAAAGTTAATGGGGATTGAAAATCAACTATTCATGTATCACAATGACTTTTCGGATTTTCAATGCTAAATTCCAACAACAAACGAATATGTAAGTAAAGAAATAAATTGAAATTTAACAATAAAAATCGAAAGATCGCGGATAAAACACGAAATCATGTGCTGCGTATGCGCAAGCATATTTTATAAATATCGAGTAATTAACAATTAGCGCGCAAACATGAGATATTTCTCATGCGCGAAAAGGGACTCTTAGGTATTCTAGGTCGTTACGTCTAACCACCTATCCTAAAGTCACGGAGCTCTGATACCAATCTGTAACACCCCGACCGATGGCGGATTATACATCGGGGCGCCACGTATTGTTTCATTACTCGTGACACTATTTGGGTGTCAATATTTAATAAATACATTTTCATTGCGCATGCGCAGAACACAAATCGTAAAGTAACATAAATCATATCATAACTCAAAATATTCAAATAACATAATTTGTCTTGTTACATTTTAATCTAGGTCCAAAGAAAAGGAAAACATCCTACGTGTCCTTGAGATTCCCAAAAGCAGTTACAGCAAACCTGAACATGTGTTAAAATAAAACGTCAACACTTGCGTGTCGGTGAGAAATCAAGTTTAATAGATATAAATAGATAATAACAAACACTGCGCGCAACATGTGCTTAACTGGGGTTTAACATAGGGTGTAATCAGATTGTGATCAAGCCTAAATAGATCATAGCTCATAGTTCAATCCGTGCTCCCAATCGAGCACAAAAACAAATAATCATACGTGCATGTGTAAACAAAACAAGAAAACCGTAAACGATAGGTCTCCCGTGTTCATCTAATGGATCCATGAAAACTTCGGAATAGGCCGAACAAAGCGGTTAATGATTCACACATACAAATAAACAGCCAAGTAAACGTCCATAACACATGGGGTTTTGCGCACATAAATTTCATAAACAAGTTTAAGACTCAAGTTGTACGAACACATGAACATCCCAAAACGTTAAAAATAAAAGGGGATTAAGTACGAGATTACTCACCTGTAAAAGGTGCGTTGGAAGATAATGCAAGAACCAACTTTTAAACAAGCGAAAGTTAACCTATAAATAAGAAGTTATTGGTTTAACGATTGGTTTTTATGTCTTGAATATATGCAGTAAGTATCGATTTTTGTTAGTTAAACAAATTAAAACAAAATATATATATTTATATTTACCGAGATTCTGGGCAGAACAGAAGAGAAGACGGAGGCAAGGAGGGGAGTGGCGTTGCTGAGGAACTACGGCAGAGAGCAAAGGGAGAGAGATTTGGGGAGTGTTTAAGTGTAGTGTGTGTAGTGTTAATAAACAAGAAATTAGCTTAATTTATAGGAAAACCCAAGGGAACACAATCCCTTAAAAGGGGAAAAGATCTTATCAAATCAAGCAAAAGATATTAAAAAGCACAAGAAACCAAAAGCAAAAGATATTAAAAAGATATGCCGGCAGCTGCAGGGGATGGGGAAAAGCTGACAGGTTACAGATCAAAGCATGGGAGGTGTCAGATAAAGCACTGTTCAAGACATGCAAAAGAAGATTTCAAAAGATTATGTCAGTCACTTTTTCTGTCAACCAATAGGATTGGTGCGCATGCTGCGCCGAAAGTGGCTTTTCGGACAGATGTCGGAACTGACCTACAGTGCTCATACAAAAGATAGGATATTTCAAAAGCATACAGGCTGACCTAAACTGAAGAAAAGACTTAAGGTCTAGCGCGAGAAGACTCGAGCGCGCGCGAGGGCGAAGGCAGACAGAGAACAATCCTTAGCGCGCCGCGGGAAGAACTATAATCCTTAGCGCGTCGCAGGAAGAACTACAATTCTTTGCGCGCCGCGGGAAGAACTATAATCCTTAGCGCGTCGCGGGAAGAACTACAATTCTTGGCGCGCCGCGGGAAGAACTATAATCCTTAGCGCGCCGCGGGAAGAACTACCATTCTTAGCGCGCTGCGGGAACAGTTCGCCTCGCGTATCGCAGGAACAGCTGGTCTTTGCGCAGGCTCCCTTGTAAGGAGTCTGGAGCGTGGAGCTGCGCAGACATCCTTAGGCGGGAAGAACCAAAGGACAAGCAAAGAGTTAAGAGAAAAAGGGGTTCCAGGCTTAAGGGTTAAGCAGAGGGGCGGGACGGCGACAAGAGAGAAAAAGGGGCGGGACGGCGACAAGAGAGAAAAAGGGGCGGGACGGCGACAAGAGAGAAAAAGGGCGGGACGGCGGAAAGGAATTATTATTATTATGAATATAAGATTAAATTTATAAAGATTAAAATCAAATTTTAAATCTTAAAAACGGATCTGAAAACGGGTACCTGGGTCGGGTCGGATTGGGCAGATGTCACAATTGCCAACCCGCAGGTGTTGATACGCGGATCGCGGCTATGATCCGTGGGTGGCGTTGCCAACCCGCAGGTGTTGATACCCGGATTGCGGTTATAAACGGGTTTTTCCTTCGCACGTCTATAAACTTTCTTGGACATTTTATACTTTGTAAAATTTGCTTTTTATCAAGCGCGGTGCAGACAAGCGGACTCCCTGGATCTAACAAGTTAAAGGCGCGGCTCCTCGGCGGAGGTGGTGGGTGATCCTTAACGGTGTGCATGCATGGAAGCGGAGACTTGATCTCCGATGGCGCGTATGCATGGCAGCGGAATCTTGATCCTTGGTAGTGCGCATGCATGGCGGCGGAGTGGTGACTCGTGGGCGCACATGCATGGTGGCGAAGTCTTGATCTTCGGCACTGCGCATGCATGGAAGCGGAGACTTGATCTCCGGTGGCGCGCATGCATGGTAGCAGAATCTTGATCCTCCGTAGTGCCCTTGCATGGCGGCGGAGTGGTGATCCAAGGTCGCGTATGCATGGCGGCGGAGTGGTGATCCGCGGGCGCGCATGCATAGCGGCTGAAAGTTGAGCGCGCATGCATGGCGGAGAGTTGAGCGCGCATGCATAGCGGGAGTTGAGCGCGCATGCATGGAGTGTTGATCCGCGGCTGCATGCATGCATGGCGGGGTAGTGCATTATCCGCGGCCCGCGCATGCATGTTGGTGGAAATGCTCATCCGCGGGGACGCATGCATGCATCGTGGCGAAGTCTTCCACAGGTGGTGGAGTGTTGATCCGCGGCTGCACGCATGATGTATGAAGGCGTAGTGCACTATCAGCAGCGGCGCGCAAGCATGTCGGTGGAGTGCAACATGTGCATGGCGCGCATGCATGGCGGCGGATTGTTCATCTGCGGAAGCGCACGCATGGCGGCGTAGAGTTGATCGCCGGGAGCGCGCATGCAACCCGCTGTGGCGGAGAGTAATCGCCGGGAGCGCGCATGCAACCCGCTGTGGCGGAGAGTAATCGCCGGGAGCTCGCATGCAACCCGCTATGGCGGAGAGTTGAGCGCGCATGCATGGCGAAAGGTTGAGCGCGCATGCATGGCGGGAGTATAATTTATTTGAAACCCCAAAATGGGATAATATTGATGGCTATTATTTTGAGGCTGTACACAGCCTATCATTCTCCTAGAAGATGCCTTTCCACATGAGTCAAAGATATGCAAATATGATGGTACCCACTGCAAAAAGAGTTGTACCTGTGTATTCCTTTTTTACACCCAATTTTTGCTTTGTGACTATAGATCTAGAACTTATTCCAGCATTGAACACTGAAAAATCAGATCTGGATCCGGCACCCATTGCGTATGAACGCAGATCTAGAGAGACAAACAAGAATATCGAACGTAACTGTTGCTCAAAACGGAATCAGATCTGAAGGAATTAGACCCAGATCTAACCTCCGTCACTCTAGAAACACAGATCTGGACATGAAACGGGGAAGATTGAGGTGTGGTTCGTTACCGTCCCACGGATGGCGCCAATGAAGAAACATGAAATGAATCTGACCTGATCCATGACGATGTTTCCCAGTCTTTGAGATGAACGAACCACGACTCGATCTTCTTCTCCGGTAGCTTGAGATCTGCCATAGAAATATGGGGGGTGTGGAGGTGACTGCTAAGAAATCTCGAGGATCTCTTGTTTACAGACACAAAAATGGTTATGGTGGTGGCTCTTATTGATAACAACAACCCTTAATAAGGAGGTGGAGACCTCCTTATATAGGGAGCCTCATGGCCACCATCATGGTACCCTAATGCGCCTAGCCCAGTTAGGGTTACCTCCACAAAACCCCCTCAGCCCAATAATATTGTATTAGTCCATATAATAAAATAAGCCAGACATAATAAATTAAGGTCGTAAGCCGGGTTTAGTACCATACCCCTACACATACCAATTCCACATGCCGATTTTGAAAGGTTCTGATTTTCTATTGGCATACTGAGTCGAATTATCAACCCTCCATCGAGCCAATCTCGATACCGTCTCTACCATCATCTTCTACTCGCTCTACAGTACGCTCCCTTTGGTATTCTACAGGCTAAACACAATATTTTCTTGATTATAAATATAAACTTATTCTTCACATGGCATATATAATACCAGGTACAAAAAGGTTATAATATATAACCGTATCTTAAGAAATCTGTATGGAATCAGATTAATATTTTGGGTGAATTTTATAAATATCTCTTCAAATATCACATATATCCAATTCAAATTAACTTAAAGTATCATATATGAACCATAATACTGTTTATATTTATGATTAGTATTTAATATTTAAATTTAATTGATTTAGTCTGATTTTGGTTACTGATTTCTAAGAGCTATTAGTTCCTACCCTTTTTTATATATTTTGGTTTGTCAGACTATGGGCTGTTTGGTATCCTATTAATGATTCATTAAGAAGTTACATCTAAGTCGGTCAAATCGAGGTAGAGTGTGTTTGGTTAATTGGTTACACCACTTAAATGGTTCATAAAATCTTTTAGTTGCTAAGTTTCAGATAGACATGTTAAATGATTCAAAGACTAATTTTAATCAGTCTGACCTTTTATTGATTTAACACAAGATTGCCAAGCAGCCACGTGATGTGTAGTGGTTTTAACTAAATGTGACGAATAATAGATTCACTAAAGTCCTTTTTATATCAAGTGTAGTGGTTTTAATTAAGTGCTCAGTGATTTTTTTTGAATGACTTGACGACAATTCTCGTAGCCCTAACTCTTAATTGAAATGATGTTTGGGGGCCAAATTGGAGGAAGTGGTGTTCACATGCGGGGCCGAGCACCAAAAGTCCCCTCCCCAGGCTCCATACCATCTATCAACAGTAAAGGGAACCGGGAATAGGAGTAAAAGAGACGGGTAGTTAATAAAGGAAGAGGTTTAGGATGATATTACTGTTGCCGTTAGTTTAAAATAATTGTTGTTTATTGATGTTACATTAAGCATAGAGTATGGATTACATTTACTTATTCAAATGTCATATACAGATTTATGATGATGCTATAAATTAGCATAAGGAGCAAATGATGTGCAGCCATCAAACCAACAATATAGCCATCGTTTAAAGCCATTAAACATTCAAAACTTTTGCTTAACATAAACTCCAACAGACAACTAGAATCAAGAACTCTTTAAGCCGGTTTCCATACCGTAATCATCTCTTGGATGGTCTCCTGAATTAATTCTCTATCTGCACTCCTAAAAAAGTCAATAACTTCATCCCTAATATCACTTACCTTCCCAAAGTCAAACACCCTTTCTTCAACTTATCAAGCTGGTAAAGCCAAGCTTCTTGCAGCCTGTCAAGAACATTATCCGTGTTTATATCTTCTATCAAACTTTCCTCACATAAATCCTTCAAACCTGAAATCGCATACTTATCTGCAGCACCTAAAAGTGCAATTCGGTGCTTCCAGAAATCTTCTGGTTTTATGGTTCCATACAAGTAAGAAACAAGGGCGGTGCATGATTCTAGTGGCATGTCTTGGATATCAATGGTGGATAATGTTTTCTCCTTGAGGTCGTGTTGGAACATGCTGTGAAAAACCGGAGAACTTGCAGAGAGAATTGCTTTGTGAGCTTTTAAGGTCCCGTCACATGCGTTAATGGTGACATCAACATCGATTGACTCGTGAAGCATGCGGGAAAGGCATCGAAGAATGTTTTCACTTGCTGATGATTTCAGCATTTTCCCATCAGTTGGCCATATCAAACTTGCTACCTCACACTACAATAAGTTACATATTGCAATTTAACGTTTCTTATATTAAAAATGGATTGAAAGTGTGTGTAGTATGATTTAGCATTAATAATTAAGCATGAATTGTCAAGGTGTTTACATTTGGTGAATAAACCCGCAGGCCCAGAAACTCGACCTCAATGATGAAGCCACCATGAAAGGTATAATCAACAGTCCAGACAAAGTCTTCACTTGTCCGAAGAAGCCTCTCATGAGCTACAACAATGAATGAATTAGGGAACCTGGTTAACTAGCTAGAATTAATGTTTCAAATGAGTAACTAGCTAGATCTTACTATGCATATTCATTGTGTATGTACGTGTACATATATGTAGTAAATTAGAATAAGAGTGAGTACTTGGTGAGATAAGAGTCGGCGGTTAGGTCCGGTAGTGGTAACTTGTAATACGAATTTGGCAATAGGCGGCTGCTCTCTGTAAAGCAGAGAGTGCTCGGGAAACAGACGAATGTAGAGATGGCCATTTTTGTTAAATGATAATCGCCTAATTCACGTACCATACATATATCAGGAATGAATGAATATATATATTAATGAAATGAAATGAAATGAAATGAAATAGCCAGGTATATATAGAGAAGAGAATCCCATACCAATTCCACATGCCCATTTTGAAAGGTTGGGATCTTTGGATGCCGGTAGAAGTTTCGAAATTGTAGATCCTCCATTGAGCCAAGTTGGATATCGTCTCTACCTTTAGATCCATCATCACACCACAAGCTACTCGCGAGATTGCTAGCCTCTACGGTTATGGCGCAATATTATATTATAGGCTACGACTCCGACTAAGTAATATATCATCATATCTTATAAAAAAATCTTTACAGAACCGGATAAAATTGTAACCGAAACCATAAGATTTTGGAGAAAGTTTCTCACAATTTTGAACTTATTGATATGCTATTAATATTAATTCAAACTGTTATGATGTTTTCTACGATTTGATCAACGTAATTTTATATATCGAGGAGATATATATTATATTGGTGGGGCTTATGGGTACTACAGTTTTAAACTAGAGTAATTATGCTATAATAATAATATAATAATAGTAATTACTCTAGTTCAAAAGTTGTAGTGTAATAGTAATTACTCTAATACTAACATAATTATTCTAGTTGTTTGTACGTTTCTCACGATAAAGTTATTTGTATTTGATCCAAACCCTACATTAGTATATCCTTTACAAGAATCCATACACCCCTTATACGATCGTACAGGAATCCAGACACCCCTTTCTATCAGAGTTCAATTACCTTTATCACATGCATATATAGCAACAAAAATCACTACATTTTTTAAAGCTTAAATAGAGCATTTGCATTCACTCCACTATTTCTAAATTTAAACTTACAATAAAAATCACTATATTTTTTTTCTTTTCAATTAAATAATTGTCTTATACATTTATCATGACATTTTTTTCTCTCATCCGACCACTCATAACTATTTTTAAAAAAATATTAAAAAATTAATAGAATGCTACAAGAATTTTTAAAAAATACACAAAAAAATCACTACACATTCTCTCACATCCACTCTGAACACCGTAAATCACTCCATACATTATAAAACTTCACTTACATTATTTAGTGGATAGGATGTGAACGCTCTAAGTTGCTTGGTGCCACATTCATATGAGCGGATCACGTGGCGAAACTTGGCTAGCCACGTCAACTTTTTAAAAAGATTTGCTTATGTTATTTCATTGGGCTTACTACTTTATGCTTACTATTCAATGTCGATACCAACCGAATTATCGTCGGTTCTTATCACAATGAGCGACTTTTGTTTTGATTATTTTTTGGGTGGCTAGTTGCATGTTTGTTTTTTCTAATATGCTAATTTTGTTTTATATCTATTTCGGTACCGTAACCCAATACCACTTTAGCTCACATTTTGTTTTTGTTTTTTTTAAATATGCTAATTTGTTGTATTTGGTTCGCATCTACTCGCAGTTGTATTGTGCGGGTTTTACCAACCGACTACACATCATTTTAAGTATTGTTTTTACCATAAGCTATACAAGTGTCATTACTATTACATACGTTTATCTTTTTAAAATTTGTCATCGTTATCGTTACGAACATAACCCATACTAGCAGGTGTAACTTCTTCCAAAAGAAAAGGTAAAGAAAAAAAGCTTGCTGTATAAGATAGCCCACGTCGTTTCCATCACACAGTCAACAAAACCCAACCACCAAATCTTGAAGGCCATGGCGACCGATCACCGGAAGAAGAACGCCACCGGTGCTTTCTTCTTCTTCATGGCCACTTTAATCATGTGGGCGGTCTCTGTTTTCTTCGAAATTTTATTCAACCAACGCACCGAGCTTCTCCCACTCCTATTCGGCTTCTGCTTTTACCAATTCGCCAACTGGGTTTGCCGGAAGTTTATTTCCAGAGACCCGCTTTTGGTCAACACATGTGTCTCTCTTCTTCACTCTTCTATAACCTCTGCTTCAGGTATTATTATTCTGATGCATCTGTTTGCTGATTTGATGATAATTGATCTCAATTGCTCTCTTCAAGAAGCATTTTTTTAGTCAAATGAGTTGTTTTTAATCTTCGAAAATATGGTATTAATCTTGAAATTGTTTGATGCAGTTTGTACAGTATAAAGAAAACTTAAATGGGAAACTTTTGTATGCTGTAATTCATAAATTTGTCTATGCAAATTTTGGTTTGACTAAAGTAATCGGTGAACATGGTCATATTACATTGGCTGCAAATGATCTTTATAACTTTGTTAATAAAGGGTGGATTTTGACAACATTATATGTACATTTGACAACAGTATACGGGCTGAATTGATTGACAGTGGTGTATATTTTGGTGAGTCGGTTGACATCTAATGGTGTGAATGTGTTATCTGCACACAATCTGATTTTTGTTCTTTATATTTTTTTATGCATCTGTTTGAGTTTATTGAGCTGATTTGATGGTAAATTGATCTCGATTGCTCGCTTCAAGAAGCTTTTAGGCTGGCATGCTCTTCAATTGAAGCTTTTTAATAGTCAAATGAGTTGTTTTTTTATCTTCAAAATCCGTCAAAAATATCGTCTTAATTTCGAAATTATTTGAAGTATCTCGTACAATATAAAGAAAAGTTGAATGGGTAGCTTTTGTATGCTATAATTCATAAATAAATCTATGAAAATTTTGAATTTTGCAAGTATTATGTTTGACCTAATATGTTTGACTAAAACAAAATGGCTGCAAATGTTCTCTATGACTTTGTCTATGAAGGGTGAATTTTTGACAATAATATATTTAAAGTTAGTAAGCATGGGCTGATTTTCTTGACAGTGGTGTTCATTTTGGTGAAGCAGTTGGCATCTAATGATGTGAATCAGATATTTGAGCATTCGCAGCTCGTTAACACTACATGGCCATGGGCGTATTCAGCATTGTGTATATCATGTGGCTACTTCGCGTACGACCAATTGGATATGCTGCTTTATGGTTTGTATAGTGGATGGATACCTTCCATTCTATTGCATCATTTTATACTCCTTGGATGCTTTACTCTAGCACTATACCGCAATATCACAATCAACTACCTTATTCTTACGCTTATATGTGAGGTACACTTTGACTTTGCTTTTGAGATCACAACATAATGATATATGAATCTCAACTTTTTTTATTGTGATTGTAGTTGCATTCTATCTCTCTCCATGTGAGAAAAGTGAGACGGATGGCTGGTTTACGCGATGGAAAGAGCAAGTTGGTGAAAGTTGAATGGTTGTTAAATATGGGCACTTTTTTATTCGCACGTCTCTTATCACATGTGCTAATTACAGTCAAGCTAGTCAAAGACGCTTCTAAGTTTGAGAAGGGAATTGAGCTTCCGCTCGCTCTGTTTTGTATGGCGGGAATGAATTTGCTCAATGTTTTCCTTGGCATAGATCTCTTCAATGCTTTCAAGAAAGAGAGAAAACGAAGTAATGCTCATGAATCATAAGACTTCTATTTGGAATTCGAATATTCGATACAAAGATATGATTGAAAATGCATCCGTGTTTAGAAAATGTAGTTTTTTGGTTGTACAAGTAGCCATTGAAAAAGTTGTATTTTGGGTTTCGGTGCGTTTTCTCAGTGTGACGAATCACTCTGTTACATAAATTAACAAAACGATTGAAACAGACCAGAACCTACCTAAATGATCACAAGCTCAAGCAGACTCTCAAAACACAAATAAATAAGATGCCATAACCCGGTTTAAAAGCTATTTGGGTTTAGTGAAATCCATGATCCGCTTATTTTTTTTATTATAAAAGTGTTTCTTAATTAGAAATAATATTTTTTTTAATCGAATGTTAATATTGATTATATCCCTATTTTATAAGATTTTCATATCAAATATATGGTGAGATTAATTTTTAATTTAGGGGTTTTCTACAGCCACCCCCTTTTTGCTAAAAAACCAACCAATACGGCGTATTGGTTGATTTTTCTAGAAAAACACACCAATTTTGTCTTATTATCTTTTTTTGTCTACAGGTCAGAGGCGGTGTATAATCCTATACGCCGCCTCTGATATTTATTTATTTTTAATTTATTATTTGTTATTATTATTATTATTATTAGTATTATTTATTATTATTGTTGTTATTAACATAACCGGGGTTCTAAACATCCGTTTGGATCGATTACAGCGGCATTAAGTTCGTTTTTACTTATATTGTCATATCTCAAAGTTTCAGGTTCTGATTATTATCGCGTTCGACACGTTAGTGGCGTATTGGTTGGTTTTTCTAGAAAACCCCGGCATTTCCGCCTTAGGTTGGGGCATATTAGTTGGTTTTTCTAGAAAAATCCACCAATTTTGTCTTATTATGTTTTTTTTTCTTTGTTTTATTTTATTTTGTTATTATTATTGTTATTTATCATTATTATTATTATTTATTTATTATTTATTATTATTCGAAATTTGGCAAAGAGCGTTCAGTTATAGGGCTTATTTGGGAAAATTGACATTTCCAAACGAACTTAGTAATATAAAAGTTGCTTTACTAAGTAATATAAAGGTTGCATTCTCAGCTGAAAGTTCCGGGACTTTGTGTAGAATTTTTATGTTTTATTTGTCGTATTTACTTTTAGTTGTCATTTCTCTTTTCTTTTTTTTTATACCCCTCACCCTCATCCTCATCCTCATCCTCATCCTCATCCTCATCCTCATCCTCATCATTCAACCAACAACACAATTTTTGGTATATATGTATATATGTATTAATTGTACAATACTGGTTTTGGCGTATTTACTGAGAATGGTTCAACCATAACAAAAGCAGCCAATAACACAATTAACACATATATACACCAAAACCAGTATTGTACACATATAAATAATAATAAAAGTAAATACGACAAATAAAACATAAAAATCTACACAAAGTCCCAGAACCTTCTGCCGAGAATGCAACCTTTACTTACTAATGCGTCGAACGAGATAATAATCAGAACCTGAAACTTTGAGATATGATAATATAAGTAAAAACGAACTTAATGTCGCTGGACTCGATCCAAACGGATGTTTAGAACTTCGGTTATGTTAAATTAAACGTTTAAGCGAGCTGGTACTGACCATAATCTAAACAACGAGTCG
Organism: Bidens hawaiensis; assembly: GCF_021521415.1. Lineage (NCBI taxonomy): Eukaryota > Viridiplantae > Streptophyta > Magnoliopsida > Asterales > Asteraceae > Bidens > Bidens hawaiensis. The sequence goes on along the minus strand of NW_027491822.1, from coordinate 286,419 downwards.
GATAATAATAATAACAATAATAATAATAATAACAACAACAATAATAAATAAATAATAATAATAATAACAATAATAATAACAAATAATAAATAAAAAATATATCAGAGGCGGCGTATAGCGTTGTACGCCGCTTCTGATCTTCATACAAAAAAACATAATAAAACAATTTGATGGGTTTTTCTAGAAAAACCCACTAATACGCCGCTTATAAGCCTATACGCAACGTATTAGGGCGTGTGGTGGGTGTCCCTAGTAGGACCCTTAATTTAATGAGATCTTATAACCCGTTTAATGGCTATCTGGGTTTGGTAAGACCCATACCCGTTAATTTGGGTCATAGGTATTCATCATTGTGTTTTATGTATTAGATAATTTGTTGTTATCTTATCATTATATTTGCATATTATTATTACACAACGGTGTTATTAGTATTAAAAAACACAATGACGAGTTGAAAGACACAATGACAAAAAAAGACATAATTGTAAACAAAAAGACACAATGACACAATTTTTGTTTTAATTTTTATATAACAAAATCAACTCATATTAAAGATTAAAAAAAGCGTTTGTTATTATGGTGATTTTTTTTTAAATATCATATGAAAAAGTCATAGACGTTTTAAAATGATGGGGGAATTAACATGTGACTTGTAGGTGGAAAGAGAAATTATGTTGTCATTCAACCACTTAACACATGTCATTTTTCCTTTAATCCCCATTTTTCCAACCATTTATACCATTTTTCTTTTAATCCCCACTTAACACATGTCATTTAATTATGGTTTCTTACACTTCTTATTTTTGTTGGCCTTTCAAGAATAGCTCAACCCTATAGTGATATGGTAAAGTTAAATGCAAATGAAGACAAAAATGAGAAGTATGAGAATGATTTATGGTCATATAAAAAACCCTTTAAAAATATAATAAAAAATCATAACTCGATATATAATTAAAAAAACCAAATTTGTTTCCCCCGGCATTCCCGTTCACAAAAAAAAGGCACAATGCTGAGAAAAAAGGCACAATGCCGAAAATGAACAAACAACACAATGATAAACAAAAAAAAAGACACAATAGATTGCAAAATATAACACAATGCCGAACAAAATATGAAACAATATTGAGTAATATAACACAATATCAAGAAAAAAGACACAGTGTTGAGAAAATAGACACAATCAATGACGAAAATAAACACAAAAACACAATGATAAGCAAGAAGACACAATGATTTTTTTCACTCAATATCATGTATTTTACGAGTTTTTTTTAAACGAGGAAGACGGTGGAAGACGACATTTTTGTGTTTTTACATTTTTCGTTTTTGTATTAAAATTTGAGTTATGATTTTTTTTTTATTTTGTTTGATAGGTTTTTTTTGGCTAAAAATCCTTCTTATTTTTGTCCTTATTTATAGAATAACTTGATCCGCAACGATAATGGTTAATTTTTAGCTTTAATTTTAAAATTTCCCTTTATATGATAATATAATTTTAAAATTAGTTTTATTATTTTTAATAATACGAAATTAAACAGTTAACTTTGTATAACATTTTGATCACGAGTATACACTAAAGTGGTGATGATCGGAGCCTTGTATAACATCTATCTAATAATACTTAGTCTTTGCTTGTTTCATATATTATATTTTTTAAGTAACTTTCACTTTAGATAAACTATTATGTTTGTGTATGTGTTATAAAACTGATAACTTTGTGTCTCTCTTGTTTGGAGCCTCGTAATGAACTAACATGTTCTTGATATGCGGCTAGGATGAATAAAATATTATATTGAAAAGTATAGATAATTAAGTAAAGATATACTGTGTTTGTATTTTGTTGGAGATTGAGACACCTACAATGACGAGGTAGCGTTCACATAGTCGGGCTTTGTAGACAGTCCAAGTTCATTTAATTGTGTTTTTTCTTCTTTTATAGCGAAACGCTAATCTGTCCGCTTCCAATTTCAACATTTAGGGTCTTTTTGGATTTTTCTATCATAAATATCTAACTAAGTATTTATGTGTTTATTATTGTTTAGCTTCGTTGTAAATAGCAGCTTAACTATTCATTATAAATTGAAAATTACGATAAGAGTTTAGATAAGAGGGGAATGGCTACTCATGGGTACTGCCCATGCATCGACCAATCTTGTATCACCACTTCAATTCAACCATCAAGTACCCACAAATCACAAATTCACTGGTAGCACCTATTCATAAGTACCCTAATTTTTTTTTTTTGTTTTTTCTTTTAATTATAAACAAACAAGGTAACCCAAATGATAAGAATAGTCTAATTGATAAAATTAAACAAAAACAAATTTATGATTCTTCTATGGGTGTGTTTGAGATTTTTTATTTTACCTCTTTATAACTTTTTGTGAAAATATCTTTACCCGATCATCTCCGAGTGTTTAAATACTCTGACCGAGCCAAAATAAAAAGGCCCGTAGACTTTAACGAATATTAAAATATACAAGTTAATTTTTATAAACGATGATTAATGATTAATGTTATAATTATATATAAAACAAAAATATAATATGAAAGAGTTGTTATTCTAATAACTATAAATAAAACAAAAATATAATATGAAAGAGTTGTTATTCTAACAAATTCTGTTTCAACAACAAACCAGTAACACGTTAATGAAAAGAATAATTTTATTAAAAAGTGGGGCTACAAGCTGAGAAGATTTAGTGGTCAAAAAGGAAAAAGGGCTAAAGCCATACAAGTGGACCTGCAGAATGAGATACCGTCCACACATTTGGACTTTGTACACTGACAAATTTATGTTTTTGGAAATTTTTTATTAAATAAAAGTTATATGTTAGTTAAGCCTTTGATAAAGTAATTAATGGTCAATACGTCATAAATTTGTTTGTGAACGATTGACGCTTATTTTAAAAAAAGCAAATGAAGTATTTATGTTTAATTTAAAATGAACTTATAAAACTGTTATCAAAGCCAATCATCTTCTATTCAAGCAGTTAAAATTTCATTTAAAAATAGGGTGACAATTTAGACACGATATACAAATACATGATTTTAGTAGGTATGGCTTTAACAGGTTTTATGTACTAAACAGATAGACACAAATTGACATGTTAATTTTCGTATCTAAACACCCGTTAGTACCTGATTATATTTTTTAATAAATAAAAATATAAAAATATAATATGTTATATACCCTCAATAGTTAACCCTAAATTTTTATATCAAACAATTAAACATGACGCATATCATTTCAATCCAACAACAAGCTGATGGCGCACAAACCCTTCTCTGATACTCCCTCTCTAGATCTCGGGTAGTCAGGCGTTCCCTACCCATCTTCGATAGTCGCAGCCCTTCGATTCTCCAGTCTACCCCTCCACATCTCTGATTCTCCGGCTCCTCACACTTGCAAACTGTGTTTCTAAAGTCTAAACAACTCTTATCGTGTATGTCTGGTATTAGCATGCTTGTGTCTAGGTTTTGAATACAGGTACACAATAAGTTTTCTTGTCATGTACAGGTATACACGATATGACAGCCCTAACAGGGAGTTCTTTCTAGGTCGGGACAAGGTTCCTGGGATGTGCCAACTTGGCATTCCATAGTTGAGGAATGAAGATGATCGGGTGGGTCAATAGAACCGTCGCAATTCAAATTGATGTTAAAAGAGAAAGTAATATTAATAGACAAATTAGGATAGGAGTTTAGATAAGGAATTTGGAATATACTGTAACGTAAATAAACAGCCCAACGACCTCTTCAATAGTCAGTAGTGGTACTGCCAGTGCCGTCTAAAGCTGAGCATCTGCTCTTGGGATTCTCCGCCCGTCGTCAACCTTAAAAGTCAGCATAATAATCTTTCACAGAACAGATCATTCTTCTCATACTTGCTCTTTAACCCACACCAGGTAACAACAAGACAATAACATAGCTAAATTTATTTGTGTATGCATTTTGCACCTTATTCATCCCACAATCTCATCTCTTTCTTTCTGCTCAGTTTCCATATATATTTAGCTCGTGCTTGTTTTGTTATTTTAATATCTGGAGATCATGAATCACTTTCCTACAACCAATGTGCTTCATCAACTAACCTCTGGAAGTTAATCTTGAAACGGGTCGGTTTAAATGTTTATTTAGTATGCTAAAAATATTATTAAGTGTTCTTGTTTTGCAACTTGTTTGTTTAGTATAAGCAGATCGATTTTTATTCGATAAGAGAAAATGGCGTGATCCTGTCTTCGATCACAAAACCAATTGTTCAAGTGGTGTTGTTTGGGACTGATTTCCAACATATACTCGATAAAAACACTGATTGATTAATAAGACATTTGTTATACAAGTATAAAACAAGAAAATTTGAGAGCACAAGTTTTGGTTTTGTCTAGGCTATAAATACAAAAACACTAGTTCACATCAAGCCAGTAAGTTATGTTGATTCCTCACACCATTATTATTGCATGAAACATATATTTACTATCTAAGAATTTATTTGCATGTATAACCGTATATGTTTTAGTTGCTTCACTAGAACGCACAAAGATGTGTGGCACCAAGATTTTCATAAAGGCCTATAATTCTCCCATAGTGAAAGCAAATTATTTTATTGAAATCTTGTAAGTCTAATATAAAAGATCTTTTATTCTACGATAGCTACAAATGATGTTTTATGCCCATAAATTTTAATAAAGAGATATGGATCTCAATATGTTACAAATACCATGATTAGACCGAGTTATTTATGATCCACATATTGTTTTGTCTCGTATTGACAAGTGAAAGTCCTGTTTCAGTGATCAAGTCGAGTTTTGGAAATATACGAGTAATTTGGACATGAGTGCATATATTGTTGGTGTTTTGGCCCCTCTTCTACTGGCCCTCGCCCTTCGCAACTCTAGAAAGGGAAAAAACCGAGGTTTGCTCGCTGATGTCAGCGGGGAATCCGGGTATGCTATCAGAAACTACCGATTTACAACTCCGGTTGAAACAGCATGGGAAGGGATCAACACTCTGGCAGCTCTTTTTGAGCAGACATGCAATCAGAATGCCGACAGGAATCTTCTTGGGAGAAGAAAAATAATATCTAGTGAGACGGAAGTAAGTCAAGACGGGAGGTCATTTGAAAAGCTTCATTTAGGTGATTACGAGTGGTTGACTTATGGTCAAGTGTTTCAAGATGTGTGTAATTTTGCATCCGGGCTGGCGCAAATTGGGCATAAACGTGGTGAACATGTTGCAATCTATGCAGACACGCGTGCAGAATGGTTTATTGCATTGCAGGTAATTTGTAATTTAATATGCAAATTGGCATGATTGTGAATGTAGCCATTATTATTATTATTATTATTATTATTATTATTATTATTATTATTATTATTATTATTATTATTATTATTATGTTGTCAATCAGGCTTGTTTTAGGCGCAATGTCACGGTTGTCACCATGTATGCATCTTTGGGAGAAGAAGCCATCTGTCACTCATTGAATGAGGTATTTCTTTTTTCTTTGTTTAATTGGTATAAATGCAATACATCCTATAAAAAGTTGAGTGTGCTATTAAATCTGAAATGGAGGTAATAAGATTTTGATCAATTAAAATATATGTAATGCAAGTGGGATTACAATCACATTATCCTACTATTTATTAAAAAGATGCATTTATGCTTCTGTGGTCCTGTTTTATAAGTGGATGCAAGAATTTAAATTTGATAGAAGAAAGTAACAATTTGTAAAACAAAGTAATGCAAGTAGGAAGTTTGCTTTTGTAGCTGTGAAATGTTCTTAACTAATTATATATCATATGGAACAAAAACTAGTAATTTTACATAATTTTTTTGTCTGGCAAAACAAATATATGAGTCGTGGTGCTTTTACTTTTCGAGTCAACATGGTCGACTAACTTTAGAATGTGGTAATTTTTGTTTATAAGTGTCCAATCAACTAGCATAAATGCTGATGCGGATCCTACTTGGCTTGCTAAATTGTATATTATTCTCAACAAAACTATAACCAACTTATTGAATGACAAAATGATTAATGAGTGCAAAGCTTTGCCATCTAATTACATTCTAAAATGTTTTTCAGACAGAGGTTACAACTGTAATTTGTGGAAACAAAGAGCTGAAAAAACTTTTGGATGTAAGTGGACAAATAGACACAGTACAACGTGTAATATGTATGGATGATGAAATACCTTCAAATCCCATATTAACTGAAGGAAGTAGCAACTGGAAAGTCTTTTCATTTTCTGAAGTAAAAAAAGTTGGTAACGAGAACCCTGCAGAACCAAATCTACCACTTCCTGCTGACGTGGCAGTGGTAATGTATACAAGTGGGAGTACTGGATTGCCTAAGGTTCGCCCTTAGTAAATAGTATCTTTACTTAATGTTTGTTCGGTTCGTTAAAAAAACTTATAAATATGCACTTTTATGCAGGGTGTGATGATGACACACAGCAATGTTTTAGCTACAGTTTCTGGTGTCATGACCATTGTGCCTGGTCTCGGCGTCAAAGATGTCTATTTAGCCTACTTACCACTAGCACATATTCTTGAGCTTGTAGCTGAGGTATACCATACCTTTAAAACTATAATATATTCTCTTAAAAATATTATTACATAATTATGTATAAACTATTAGTCCCATTTTTCATGTCACAGAATATTATTGCGGCTATAGGAGGTACAATAGGTTATGGTACCGCTTTAACTCTAACAGATACATCAAGTAAAATTAAAAAGGGCACAATGGGAGATGCATCGGCTCTAAAGCCGACTTTAATGGCATCGGTTCCCGCTATTCTGGATCGTGTTAGATATGGTGTGAGGAATAAGGTTGGTTAATATTCCATATACACATGTCTTATATAGTTACATTCATATAGGATATATTACTACAATATTTGTATGAATTTTGGCTTAAAATTTTCAGGTGGATGCAGCAGGTGGATTATCAAAGGCATTGTTTAATTTAGCTTATAACCGTCGGCTGTTGGCTATAAACGGAAGTTGGTTAGGGGCGTGGGGTTTAGAAAAGCTTCTATGGGACTTTCTAGTGTTTAGAAAGGTTCGAGCCATTTTGGGGGGTCATATCCGGTTCATTCTGGCTGGTGGGGCCCCTTTGTCAGCTGATACTCAAAGATTTATCAACATTTGTCTTCGGTTAGTACTAACTATTAACATATATTATTATTTGTTTATACTTATTTTTTTTGTTTTGTAATTTCATGATATCACCGTGTGTTTATGTGTACACCAGGGCACCAATCGGTCAAGGTTATGGTCTAACCGAGACGTGTGCCGGCGGGGCGTTTTCTGAGTACGATGATACATCTGTTGGTCGTGTTGGTGCACCACTTCCTTGCTCATATATTAAGGTTATATTAGCATCTGTTTGTTTTGAATCTTATATAGTCGTTCTTATTTGTCACTTGTAATTTATCAATTGCTTATACTTATGTACAGCTAGTAGATTGGCCTGAAGGTGGTTACTTAACGAGCGATTCACCTATGCCACGTGGAGAAATAGTGGTTGGTGGGCCCAATGTTACTCTTGGATACTTCAAAAATGATGAGAAAACAAAGGAAGTATACAAAGTAATACTCTTTCTAGTTTCTTCGCATACATTATATTTTGACCGTTTTGACCCGTTACATAATCCTATTTTGGTGTGTAAAGGTTGATGAGAGAGGGGTGAGGTGGTTCTACACGGGTGATATTGGGCAGTTTCATAAGGACGGATGCCTTGAAATCATTGACCGTAAGAAGGATATTGTCAAACTTCAACACGGCGAATATGTTTCTCTAGGAAAGGTACATTTTCATTTCTTTTTCTTATTTTATATAAATGAAAACCAATGTTTGTTCTACAGGTTGAGGCGGTTCTTAGTGCTAGCCCTTATGTTGATAACATTATGGTGTATGCGAATTCGTTTCACAGTTACTGTGTAGCTCTTGTGGTGGCTTCACAAGCTGCAGTTGAATCATGGGCTTTACAAAAAGGTATCAAGTTTGATGATTTCACAAGTTTGTGTGAAATGGAAGAAACCGTTAAGGAAGTTTATGGTTCCCTGTTAAAGGTAACAATATATTATTACATATTTGCATTCAAAGTTGCAAGCTTTATATGTTATATGCTATAACTTGGGTCATACGCTATCGATCTTTACAGGCTGCAAAAACAGGGTGGTTGGAGAAGTTTGAGATTCCTGCAAAGATTAAGTTGCTTTCGGAAGCATGGACTCCTGAATCCGGTTTGGTTACTGCAGCACTAAAGCTCAAAAGAGATGTTATTAGAAAGACTTTTTCAGAGGAGTTGGCAAAGTTCTACCAATCTTGATTGATGGTTGGATTTAGCCATTTTGGCATATATGTAATATATTAATCTCAAATGGTGTGATTGTGCTTAATTTTGTTAGTCTTTCTGCTCAGTTTTGTTAATTCCAAATCCAAAGTGGTTAGGTATGTTTGTGCAAAAGCTATAAAAATATTAATGTACTTTTGTATTTGTTTCGTTTGATTAGTGTAATTAGTTTTTGTTTCGTTTTGAGTTATATAGGCATCGATCAACTTGGAGGCCAAGTGATGCATTGTTAGTAGCAGCTGCAACCTGACAGCAGTGGGTTTTCCCACTGAAACCTACTGTTGATGATTATAACCGCCAACTGTCATACCTTTTTCACCGTCCACTTTAGTATTTAACGAAGTTTAAACCTAGAACCCGAAAACTATGCAACTATTTAAATAATTTTTTTAAAGGAATTTTGATAGAACTATGAGTATTATAGTCTCCAGAGTTTAGTTTACCGTCTTGTTCTTTAATATAGCATGTTTTAAGTTTTAACATTATAGATAGATGATCCTTCAACCTATATAAAGATTTTGGACATTGCTAGCAAAGTATTGACAAGTATAACACCACAATATTCTACTTGATGTCAATGGGACAAAAGTCTTTTCAATTTTTTATTTTCTTATATGATAATTTGAAATAACACACCAACTTACCAAATATTTTCATGAATTGCAAAACCAAGTGTTAGCTTGTCACGCGTGGACCTCAAAACCCTCGATAATATACAAAGACGTACCTTCTCTAACGTGAGGGGTTGGGCGTTACTGATTGTCTTTGATCTTCTCCTTCCCTCTCACAATACATGCTTGAACCCGCCCGCATAGACAGATTTCTTATTGTTTCTCTTCGCCATGGCCTTTCCACCTGTCTCTCTCACATACGTCTAAGGATCTCGTGCGCTCCTTTTTGAGATGGTCTAAGAGAAATTTATGACACTTGTATCAAATTTTGCATCACTTTAATACTATTTCTCATTCTTATACATGTCCGTTTTGTTTGTTAAAAAAATATACATATATAAAAATGTCACATTTAATTAAGTATAGGAGCCACTCATTCGTGATAATAAAAAAATCAATTTTCCCATACTAATAGAAAGTGTTGGGTAGCATGTTCTGAGGTTAAAATTTTAAAACATAAATAATTTCGTTTTTAATATTTGAAATCATTGTACTCTCTTGTCTGGTTTGTAAATAGTAATGGATATTGTCCCCTAGAGGCTAATCATGTCGGATTTTGGAACCTTTTTTGACGCACGAGGTGTGTTGTATAATATAAACTAAGATATATATAAAATAAATTCAGATGTTGTAAATGTAAAGTGAATCCTTAATAGGATACTCATATGTAAAATCAATTAAAACTACGTCGTTTTGATTAAAATAATAATTATTTTAGTATTTTATCTTCAACCATCTCAATTAGTTTAACCCATTAGTGTTCGCTTTCTCCAAATCCGTCTGCAAATATGATCAAGAAACAGTAAAAGTTTGAATCTCCAATGGAGAAACCAACAAAGCATAAGAAACTAGACTACAACTATTGTTGCCAGTGTCAAAAATCGACATAGTTATAAATACTTGAGCAAAAAAGATTTAAATTAATTTTTAATTAGTTTTAATCAAAGCAACGTTATTTTGATAAGTTTCGCGTACAATGTTACGTATTTAACAAAACAATATTCACTTTTTCATTTCTATAAAAGGGAAAAATGGATATTGAATATGGTGTTTTCATGCACCTTAGTTGTTGGCATTATTTTTGTTAATTTATTTATACAACACTAATCATTCATTTATATATCTTTCCTGACTTTACACTATTAAAATTTCAGTGTATTTTACAGCATGCATCTTGCTTGTATGATGGTATTCAAAACAATTAAAAGTATTTCAGGTTGAAAAGTATACTAAATGTTATAGCTATATAGAATTAATTAAAAGTCAGAAACTATAAAAAAGAAACAAAAGTCAGTTTTGTTTTTTAAAGAAAATACAATAAAAGACAATTTTATAATAATATTAATAAATCAAATAATTGAAAAGCTATGAGATGCCTACACCAAGACTCCAAGACCCACGCCTTATCCATCAAGCTACTATCAGTTTTTTAATGGTTTTAGCAAAAGCGGGCTTCAAGCATATTGGTATAAGGTGGTTGATTTTAGTGAGGTTGATAGTTTAAGTCTTATAACAGACAATGACGTAGATTTACGAGCAGAATCAGTGAGTGTTAGTCATTTATTTAAAATTAAGTATGTAATTTTGGCCTTTTTTTTCGTTTTCTTTTGCTTTGTTAATTTTTGTGTGTTTATGTTTTCTAGTCTTGCTACTGCTTGACTCGTCCCCGGCAACGTGTCCTTTGGACCCTTCGCCTGCCCGCCACTAGTGGAAGCACCTTGAAGGGAATTTCTATCGCGAAGGATTCAATCCAGCCAGGGACTTGATTTTCTGTGTCGGTTTGTAATTTTGTCTCGCTCTGTATAGTTTCTTACTAGTCAGGTTTATGTTCATAAAATATCAGTCGATCAAAAAAAATATAGAGCATGTAATCTTTTTATATTTTAAAGGAATAAACTAAAGAATATTAAGCATAAAGCATTAACATATTATTCGTAAAGCATTAGCGTCGGATTACGTCTTTATTGAAGTTCAAGGCTGGTTTAAGTGGAATTTAACATTTATATAGTTCAGGGCTGGTTTGTGAATCGCTAATGCACTTATAAGCTATTTTATAATTTATTGTGAAAAGTATTTGTGTATCTATTTTTGATTATTAGCTATTTTATAATTATTTATGTATCTATAATTATTTTATAAGTATTTATAATTATTTGTGTATCTATTTTATTAGCTATTTTATAATTTGTGTATCTATGTTTTAACTTATTTAGATAGTATATGAACAATGAGATGAGGAGTATCTTACAATACTAATAAAAGAAAATATTAATGCTTAGGTGTCAAGCCCACATTACTTCTAACTCCTAATCTTTCATCTCATTCATTCTAACTATTCATGGGTCATGGGTCAAAATCATTTTGTCAATTGGGTTATAACATAGTGTGGATTTTATTCATTATTGTGTTAAGTGTCATTTTCATACCCGAGATTTAACCAACTACGCAACTTTAGTACCTTAATTCATAAGTATTTTGAGAATTAAATTAATTGAAATAACAAACCATATTTATTTTTAACATTTGACAAATCTCGTGTAATACATGGGTTCAAAAGCTAGTTATATGATATTTATTAGAATAGTCATTAAGTATTTGTGTGATAATTATCCTGATTTTTTTATAATTAAAAAAGAAATGAAATGCAATGCTAGCTTTACATTTTTCAAAAGTTGAATTTGTAGAAACCATTGATGTTTTTTTTTGAACGACTAATTTGGATCACTCATGGACCACTGGAGTATCATCGTGCTACGAGTGGTACCACGCGATCATATCCACCACCAAGCCACCAATTCAGGAGGAAATTCAATATTTGAGAAAAACCCCCTTTTGTGAGATTAGAACCCAGGATCTTATGGTCACTAAGTCTTATCCCACCACCAAGATACCATTGGACTAGAAGTCCTTTTGGTAGAAACCATTGATGTTGATTGTGAGATCTTATTTAAAAGAAAATGAATATTCAAATGTAAGATGTTAAAGCCTTAAAGGTGTGAGTTCATGTGATACTTTTTGTTTGGGTTTGACGAGGTCCGAGAGTCTTTAAGCTACAAAGATAGAAATTCATACACCAAAATTAGTCTCTTATCAAACATTGTGCTTGCAATATAAAAGCATATGTAACTCTTATTAAATAATTGACAAAGAATAAACTAACAGACTCGGTATCTAACTTATAAAAATGCATACATCTAGTCAGACTCATAGTCTCATTCAAACAATTTAAAGATAAGTTCCAATACGCATAATCACAACGAATTGCTCATTTGCTTGCATATTCTAAGTTACAAGCATATAATCACATCGATACATAATAGGGATATCATTTCTGTAGTTTCACGCTTTAAACATATAAAAATTTTAGAATATGTATACTCCATAAAAATTCATTCATTTGAAGAGTAACCCAATTTGATTCATATATAAGTTCTATTATGTGATTCATGCTCACTCTTGATTGACTTACTAAAGTCAAATAGTTATTAGTGTCTATATTATGCACATTTCCATATTTCCACAAGATATAAACCTGTAAACATGTCTAGATCATGTTTACTTACATACCGGGATTCATTTGGTTTCAATTAAATGTTCGTTATAGAATTTGGACCTACTGATTATTATTTTGACTCGCTAAGAAAAGGATAAACTTGAATTATTCCCATTATATATTATATTTCTTGGTTCAAATACCCCCAAAACACATCAAATTAGATATACTTGATCCATTAAAACCATTATTGGGTGAATAGGATGGCTAAAACATCATTTAGTCATTTTAAGGCTAAAATGGTATAAAACAACCCTTTAACCAACTCATCAAATTTTCATCATCAAGTTTAAGTATTTGTGTCTAACTGCATTTCAATGGTGATATTACTCAGTTTCAAATATTAACAATGATCAAAACACCATTTGTGGAAATTTCCCCTATGGGTCAAATAATGTCAAACTTTACCAAGAATTCAAATAGGAAATTCTTGATATGTAACCCTTATTAACGAGTTTTAATAGTCCCTAGACATCATTGTGATGTTCTTTAAAGAATAAACACCAAACATATTTATATTTTCAGCTCCTATAATTGATTCTATTTATCAAATGTGATGACTTTAAGTTAATATAACCAAAATCCATGGGATGACTATTTTGCAACAAATGTATGTAATTAAGGCTTGAAAAGCTTACAAAGATAATTGTGTAGGTTTGTATCACTAATGAGAGTTGAGATGACAATTTCGAGCATTTTAAACTTTAATTTGAAGTTTTCACAATAATTCATCATTTATATTTAAAAGGCTATATATTAGAAAAAAAAACATATTCGAATTTATACGTCCCAAAATCGGGATGTTACACATTTCACCCTACTTATGATCATGGATCATTGGTTCATCCTACCATGGACTCATCGGTGGGGTGTGCCCAGTCTGTGACCCATGGGGTGAGAGAACCACATGCACTTTTAAAGCACATATCTAATTATCAATAAGGCATCCGCAAAGGATAGACTAGATTGACCAACCTCGATACAACTTGTCATACTCATTATGTGGCGTCCTTGAAGGCCTGAACCTACCTCGATACAACTTGTCATAGACTCATTATGTGGCATCCTCGAATTCCTAACGCATATGGTCGTTGATCATCAGTTTTGCCTTATCATGAAATCAGCATGCAGCCAAGCTCCTACATAATGTGGTTCGAGAAATGCAAGTACTTTTAGCACACACCTTTAGTTAATTGTTGAGAATGACGTCCCACAAATTCAAACTTGGGAGAAATTTGTATCTTGAAGCATATACGCGACTAGAGGGCAAGGAAATTGGCAAGGAACCATTATTCGGGGTTGGCAAACCGTTCAGGAGACTTGGATATGTCCTGAAAAAAAGCTGGGATCGGTTGGTTTGATAATTGATCAAACATGAGGTCTGAGGTAGGTCTCGATGGGATTTCGCAGGAAGAGGAAGTCCGGTTTCAATAAACACGGGTGGTCGAATTCAAGTGGTTACGGTCCATGGCGATGGCGATGTGAGGTAACGTAGGGTTAATGTCTAACAATGACAGCGGTCGGGGATCATGACACAAAAGAACTAGTTTCTTTTATATACGCTATCTTAAACGAATATCTCATGTACTAAAAAGTCATTTCTTTTCCTCCTAATCAAAACAACTATATATATATATTTATCAGTTTATAATAATTCCAAAACCATGTATAATATTATATTATAATATAATATAACTTAAGTGACTACAAATTAAATATGAGCTCTGCAAAATCAATTGTATTCTCCATTCATTCATGCCATCTGGTCTTCCCTATACACATACTCTGTACATATTCTTCACACTTAGATTCTTTTTATATACATATATATCGATCTATCTTTGATCTTATTTTGATGGATTCATTAATATCTTCTTAACGTGTGTTTGCTTGCAGATCGATAACCAAATCCATGAAAACTTTTAATTCGCACTCGATTAGCAGCAACAAATCTGGGTTTACGTTTACCACCTCACAGGTTAAATCTAAAAGCTTGATCTTCAGTATTACTTAATCAACTGTTTCTTGACTACTATATATATATATATATATATATATATATATATATATATATACTTTCATTCACAGGTGATTGATGAGCTAAAGGAGCTCATGTCCATGGCGATCCCAATCACCGCAATGAACTGTCTCGTGTTTCTTCGAGCAGTTGTTTCGGTTTTGTTTCTCGGCCGGCTTGGTAGCTTGGAGTTAGCCGGCGGTTCGCTGTCGTTAGGGTTTACTAACATCACCGGCTACTCGGTTCTAGTCGGACTAGCGTCCGGGCTGGAACCGGTGTGCAGCCAGGCGTACGGGAGTAACAAGTGGGAGCTGTTGTCTGCGTCTTTAGTTCGTATGGTGTTCATCTTAGTGATGGCGATCATACCTATTGGTATATTGTGGATTAAGCTAGAGCCTATTATGTTATTTATGGGACAGGACGCAGCGATCACGTCAATGGCTGCGACATACTGTATTTATTCGTTACCGGATTTGGTAACAAACTGTTTGTTACAGCCGTTACGGGTTTATCTACGGTCACAGGGGGTGACGAAACCGATGATGTGGTGCAGCTTGATAGCGGTTGCGTTTCACGTGCCGTTGAACTACGTGATGGTGGTGGTGATGGGGTGGGGTGTGGGTGGGGTGGCGGTGGCTTCGGTGGTTACGAATTGGAATATGATGGTGCTGATGATCGGGTATGTGTGGGTGTATGGGAGGTGGAGGTGGAGGTGGAAATGGATGGGTGGGAATGGGATGTGGGCATTGGTGAAGGTGTCTGTGACGAGTTGTATGGGAATATGCTTGGAGTGGTGGTGGTATGAGATCGTGACCGTTCTTGCTGGATATCTCGATAATCCACGGTTGGCAGTAGCAGGGACTGGGATATTGTTTCAGACAACTAGTTTGATGTACACGGTTCCCATGGCCTTGGCTGGCTGTGTCTCTGCACGAGTAAGCTCTCATGTTTTTTACTTTCTTTTTTAACTTTTTTATCTTTTACCAAGGCAGCTCATATTTTTAAATTTTGAGTAGTTAAGTGTTATAGTTAAAAATAAGTTTAAACGGATTCATTGCCTTAACCTATTTATAAAAGTATAAAACGAATAAAAAGTTTTACAATCATGTTAAATAAGTTAACAGTCGATTACATTACACGTTTACAAATCATTTATAAAATCGGTAGTTTCAAAGCCTTATTAAATGTTATATAATGATTAAATACAGATACAGATTATAATGTTTTGTAACTTTTATTTCAAAGCCTTATTAAATGTTATATAATGATTAAATACAGATACAGATACAGATTATATAAGTTCATAACAGATAACTTTCTTTTGATTCAATCCTTGTTGAACTTCATTATGTTTTCTCGCAACCAAATCTTAAAAAAGAGTTGAAAAGTTTTTATGTGGTTAGTCGGTGAATTTGTTGTTTGTTTTTGTTTTTTTATTTTTATTTATATTTTTTTTTGTTGATGATAATATGAAAGTTGATGAGATGAGTTGTGTAAAAATAATTAGAAGTTATGAAATAAAAAATAATTTTACAAGATTTATCAAATTTGATAATTAGAAGTTATGAAATATACGAGTTGTGTAAGCCTATACTACTTGTATAAGTCATATACTACTCGCATATACCTATACAACTCGTATAAGTTACATGCTCATCAGGTTTACCTAGAAATGTTGAATTGATACGAGTCGTATAGGTTTATACAATTAGTATCAATGAAAATTACCTAGTGTCTGGCTTTGGAGGTAGTGTCCAAATAACCAAATAACAACCCCTGTTTTAATCATGTTAAACATGTCGTATTGTGTTATTCATGTTATTGAATTGGTTATGTTCTAGTTTGTTAAAAATAACGTGTAACCTGATTATTGAAATGTTTATTTTAGTGTTTAAAAAATGACACATTTAGTTAACTTTTTATAAATCTTAAGTTTAACCATACATAAAGACAAAAGACTTGTTGCTTTAGTTTTAAATATTATTAGACTTGAAAGAATATATATACGTTCATGCTTACATCTTGATGGGAAAGGAACTACGTATAATTCAGTATATAAATGCTCGAATCCCTTAATTTCTTTGTGATTGATTGAGCATCTATATTTTATTGTCATTAAGAAATTATTAGATAAAGGATTAGACGAAAAGATTCGTATTGTTGATTTAGTATATTCTGAAAATAATAAAATATATCATTTTGATATTGTTTCTACCATAACTATATATATATATATATTTATATCTTTACTTGTAACATATAAAACTTACGAGTGATAAATATTTTATGCTAATAATAACCGTATATGTGTTTTCAACTTTAAGGTGGGTAACGAGCTCGGAGCAAAGAGACCAGACAAGGCAAAACTAGCAGCTCTTGTGGCTTTGGGGTGTGCTTTCGTAGTCGGTTTCATTAATGTGATTTGGACCATCGTCTTTAGGGACAAATGGAGTGCCCTATTCACCCATGACCCCATGCTCCAGTCGCTTGTTTCATCCGTCATGCCCATCATGGGTCTATGTGAGCTTGGCAATTGCCCCCAAACCACCGGTTGTGGGATCCTTCGTGGGACCGCTAGACCTGTGGTTGGTGCACGCATCAACCTCGGGTCCTTTTACTTTGTGGGCACCCCAGTGGCCGTGGGCTTAGCCTTTTATTACAAAGTTGGGTTCAGTGGTTTGTGGTTTGGTCTTTTGTCGGCTCAGTTTGCGTGTGTGGTTTCGATTTTGTATTCGGTACTTGTTCAAACGGATTGGGAAGGCGAGGCTTTGAATGCGGAGAAGCTAACGAATTCGACTAGCGCGTTGGAGATGGTCAAGGAATGTAATGATGCGGATAGTGATGATGAAAACGCGTTTTTAGTATAAACTCATGATGCACAAGTTATGATGTCATTGGAATTTGGAATGCAAGAAGAGATTGCCAACATGAAATTGATCTTGTGATTTGATTTTGATTTTATTTATTTAGGAAAACAGGTTGGTTTATCTGACTAAATTTTAATTATGTCTTATTGAAAAGTTTGGTAAAGGAATATTGCTAATGCTTTGAACCTAATAACTTCGAACCATTTGAGAAGACAATTTGTACTACTACTACTACTACATAGTGGATTAGAGAATCATACGCATGTAATATGTTCCAATATACTCTCTAGTATAAAGAGATAGGGGCAATAGTGCCTTCACAATCACTCCACGTTTTATATTGTAATATTTATTTTCACGTTTGAATCCGATTATAAGAATATTTCTCCTTCTTGTGACAAGAATGACTCATGTAATCTAACCAACATGTAATATTTGTTAACAAACTTTTATCATACTTTAAATATTTAACTTAAAGAAAAGGCTAGATACGTCAACAAAAAGGTATTGAAAAGGTTGTTTCTTCAATTTGTATAGAGTTGAGGGACAACATAGGTGTATTACGTGGAAAGGGTTAATGGGTCTAATAAATATCATGCATTAAGATATGGGCCAAAGATTTTCTTTTTTGGTACTGTCTAGATTTGTTGTTGTAGATAATGTCCAAATGCTAATGCTACTATAGCTTCCACTACTTTATTTTCTTTTGTTTTTACTTGTATCACTTCTCCATTACAATTTATTTTTTGGTTTTGTTTTCTATTGAAACACACACACACACATATATATATATATAGGCAAAGTCTAGAATGAAAACCCAGTTGAGTTGTTAAAACCCACGAAAACCCTATGTAACATCGGTTTTTTTTGTTACATGTAATATATGTTGTAACATTTAATACAAAACATCGAAACATTAAAAAAAATTGTTTTGCTATTTTTTAACATTTATTTACTAATTTTTTTATATGTTTTTAGGAGAGAGAAAAAATTATATTTATGTTAACATTTTTTATTAACTTTAATTGTGGACCACAAGATTTAATCTTTAATTAAAAACATGTGGTTGAGAATGAGTTTCTAGAGTTTTCACATCTCAAGTGGGTTTTTATTTTAACCTAACCATATATATATATACACACACACACACACATAGGGGTGAGATCTAGAGAGAACTCCTCTTAAAGAGAGAACTAGAGAACTAATAAAAACTATTTTTAACTTTTTTTAAAAAAATATTTTGCGATTTTTTTTCCTCCTTCTAATAAGATGATATTGTTCCTAAAAAAACCGGCGATGTAGTGCATATATGTACTAATATGTATTGCATATATAAGATAGTGTTTTATTGCATAAAATACAACACAATTGCATTATGCAATACACACTATTGAATATATGCAAATACAAGCATTAATAATTGTACTCGAAACAAACTATCGCATATACGTAATACAACACTAATGCACATATGTACTATATTGTTTTTTTGGTATTTTTGTATATAATATAACACTATTGCACTAATACAATACAAAAAATTGCATATATGCTATTCAACATTATTGCACATTTCAAAATACATACTACTGCACATATGCAATAAAAAAAATCGATGTATTACATATATGCACTACGCGTTTTTTTTATTTTTTTATATTTTTCGAGTAAATGGTAACATAATATAAGAATAATAGCAAAAAACGGAAATTTAAAAATATTTTTTTTAATTAAATTAAAAATATTTCTTTATTAGTTCTCTAGTTAGTTCTCTTTTTAAGAAGGAGTTCTCTCTTGATCATCTCCCTATACATATATATATATATATATATATATATATATATATAAATTAATAAAAATAAAATACAGTGAATGAAAACACTACTACAAAGATATATTCAAATTTTCAAACATGATATTAAATAAACGAACATGAACAAAGAATAAAACACATGACGATAGAACAATTCTTAGCGAGGCAAAGATTACCAAATCGACATTTCATTAATTAAAAGAAAATCTAAAATGGTCG
The DNA here is from genome assembly GCF_021521415.1 of Bidens hawaiensis. Taxonomy (NCBI): domain Eukaryota; kingdom Viridiplantae; phylum Streptophyta; class Magnoliopsida; order Asterales; family Asteraceae; genus Bidens; species Bidens hawaiensis. The sequence goes on along the minus strand of NW_027491822.1, from coordinate 266,916 downwards.
CAATTTCCGACTTGTATAAAATATGTTTAGTGAGTGAAGAATCTAACTTTAAAGAAGAAAAACTATAGGAAGAAAAAAAAATACAAGGCAGGGGAATGGGGAGTATAGAAAATAAAACACAAACAGAACCAAAAACAGCCTTCTTTCTATGAACATCTTCATGGATCTTGAAATCATCAAGCTCATTATTCTAATGTCTGGTCCGTTGAAAATTGTCCGAAAATATCGGGACACGAATCCCACTTAGCTTGTTCTCTAGCCTCCCAATATCCCCCAGTATAAACAAAAGTATCACTTGCTTTATCCTTTGCAAACCATTGCGGCTTCCACCCTCTCTCTTGCATTTTCCTAGCCTGAATTATATCACGCTCGGTTAAGATGCTATATCAAAGGTTTTTAACAATTACTGAACCATGTATAAACAAACATGTACCTGCCGTTGGCGTTGCTCTAATCTTAGCTTCTCTGCATTTGCCCTTTCATACTCACCGTTTTCTAAACACCTTTGATCTGGTCTTAGCCTTGAATCCGTTGGTGGAAGCTTCTCCTGAAAAAGATATAAACCAACAAATTATCAAATTAATATTTTAGAAGAAAAAAAGCATTGATTTGCATAGAAAACTAGAAGCACCTTTAGTCCGGGGGTGAGCTCGTTTAAAGTAATAGCAAAGCGAGTTAGGTTATATCTTGTGGGAAATTTTGGAGGTTTGCTTCTTCTCCAGAGCAAATGGGCATCTGAAAAGGGATCACCTTTTCCTTTGCCAGAACAGTCTCCGTTAACAAAATGCATACTTTCGTCCCATTTTCCGATTAAAGTTGCTGCGGTTTTTCCACTCCTATCTTGAACAACGCCTTGTACCTGCATAAGATTAGGTTTCAAGTCAAAATTGGTGATGAGACGACATGCAGTGAATCATGTTTCTACGCGTGGATTTTCAATTATAGAATTGCACGAACACGTTAAATAAATAAGCATCATTTTTAACCGGCAATGATAGAGCATGAAGAAGCTACACCCTGAACCAACTAAGGGGCCAAGTATTTTCTTGACAATAGAACAACAAGCCTATAGACATCATGGAAGGATAATCTTAAAACTACAAAATACAGATAATAAACTCATCCGATCAATCCCCACACACCTCTATTCCATCAAATAGTTGTGGTCTTTTAGAACAGTAATGCTGGATCATCAAACTCATCATATATAGACAGTAAAGGGGGCAATGCTGACCCAAACACTAAGCTATAGGTCGATATGGATTTCTAATTTCAGTCATGGGTTATTTTGGGTTAAAAGAAAAGTTACAGAATGGGTCACACTGAGCCAAGGAAATAGAAAGAACGGGTCAGGTAGCAGACCGTTCAGGTTTTCTCTCACGCTCTTCACCCTACCCACGACTACGATCACACATCTGGTCTCTGTGTTAGTGGGGTGTTTGTGTTTAAGCAATCAAATCTCTGGTCTCTTTATTGTTGGAGCGTTTCACAACCCTTTACAAGTCAACTCCCCCCCCCAAACCAAAAAAAAAAAACCAACTCGTCCTCGACTCGTCTCTCTAGTTCAAGTCTTCGTTCGATTTGCTTCTATCAAGTTACAATTTTGATTTTGCATCTGTTTACGATTATGTCGCCGTTTCTTCAAATTCCATTCTTTCATTTATTTATTTATTTTGATTTTGCTAATCCAACATCATGCCATCTGGAGTTTATGAGTTGATCACCTGATTTGGGAATTAAATATGTTCTTGTTGCAATTATAATGTCATGAATTTTAGTATATGATGATTTGAACTGTGTAGGGATAATATTCATTGCCATATTCTTTGATAGTCATTGCAAGGTACTCACTACTCAGTAATTGACATGTTGAACTATATATGGCAAGATGGGTGATCTTCTAAGTCTGAGCTGAATACCACCTACGCTCATGAACCAGCTGAACTGTTGGCCATTCAATGAATCCTGGTAAATCTTCAATTCACATTTTTTTCCCTTTGCAAGATAATGTATGTTTTTTTCTTTCTTTTTTCTTTTTTCTTTTTTTTCTTGCTTTACTTATTTGCGATGCTTTTATGCTTCTACATGCAGTAACCACTGCTTATACTAACCATTTTGTAGGAAATAGTGGCTGCTTTCAATGATCGAGTAGAATGCATCAGTGTGGCATACTGGCATTTCACAGAAACCGCCTTGGTGTTGTTTAAATTTGTATATCTATCATTTTGGGTCAAACCCATTCCGACTAACCAAATTGATCATTTTTAAGACGGCCCGTTTTGACCCGTACCCAATTTTATCAGAACTCGTTTCTGACCCAAACCAAAAAGGAAAATTTTTAGAATGGCCCATTATAACCCTTTACCACGCCCAACCCAGCCCACCGCTTTGCCAGGCTTAATAGACAGTATTTGTAGCAGGTGCGCAAACCAAAAATTAAGTAACCCTAATGCTAACTACCAAACCAACGTATCCAATTTCCGTAATTATTGAAACAGAATCTAACAGGAGACAACGCACGACAGTCAATACCAAATAGCAGAGTGAGGGCAGATAATACCTGCATCATAACTGATACAGGTGAACTCTGAATGCAAGTATGACCTTATAAAATCTATCTGCTATTACCTATTGCAATTTTAGATAAGGTTAAAAACTGAAAATTGTCTTTCAAGTTGACTGCATAAAAAAGAAACAGAAACACACCATTATGATAGTGTTATTAACTTCTTGTTGCACTACTAACAAATCCATCAGAACTAAGACTTCAGAGAAGGCAGAAAAAAGAAAAACCTGATGTGGGTTCCGCTCTATAATAGACTGCTCCTTGAACTTCAGCTTGCATGAATAATTTTGGTTCCCTTGGATACGCATCGTGCCATAATGGTCACAATAAAGTTTCCCCAATATAAGATTGTATATGGAAGTTGTAACCTGAAACAAGATCCAAGTATCCAACATTACCTCAATCTTACAAAGAATAAAAAAACTGCCAATAAGCATTTATTCAGTACCTTATTCCACTGAAAAGTTTCACCATCATCAAATTTCAAAGTCAAAACCCCAACAGGGTCAAGCTGAATTGATCGACCCCAAAACTTGCTTTTCAAGTTGCTATCTCCCCAAAATTTCCATCCTTTACCCTCACAGTGACATGCTACAATCATAGGATGATGACTCACCTGTCGCAAAATTAAAGGATTTAACATTTCACTCTAAAAAGGCGAAGATAATAATTCACGGTCTTAGTGAAGAGTAAACCTTTTCAGAAAAGAAACGAAGACCTTTATCTGGATAATCCGCCTCATAAGTCTCCCCGAGCAATGGATTAAAAGGTTTGCAGCTTCTTTCTTCAGTAGATGCATATCCAGATACTGCAAATGCAGCCACATTCAAAATCCGCATAAGGCTGTTACCCTAAAACAGATTTCATAACAAATTGATGAGACTCTTTTAAGTGCTAAAAGATAGCATAACTTCATTAAATCAAACAAACTCACCCTTTTGCCCCATTCATATGCACGGTCAAGAAGATAAGAGTACTCCAAATCCTCAAAGCACTTTTGCAAAGAAGAAATAGGTTCGTTAAAGTACACAGGAAGACACACTTTGGTAAGATCTTTCCCAATATTATCTTTGATCATTGACCAAAGACTTACACCCTTTTCTTTCTCAACAGGATCCGGCAACTTCTTACGTCTCTTAACACGAGGGAAACTAGTACCAACTGATCTAATTGAAGCATCAATTTCTGGTTCATTGATCAGAGCATCTTCATCATCAGATGTGAAAGAAGATGATCTCATGTCGGACCCGCTACTTCTAAAAGAGCCTGATGATAAGAAGTCCCGAGTGTCAAAGAACGCATTATCTTCATCATCTGACTCTTCTTCTGCAGCATCACCCCTATCATTATCATCCTCCGATTCACTCGGACTTGCATCTAACAAATAATAAAACATATAAAATTACAAAAGAAAATGAAGAAAAAATTAGACTCTCGTATTACAATTTCACAAGCATACCGATGTATTTCTCTTGCCTTAATCTTGAAGTCGCACCGACCTCCTTTGACAACCTTTGACTCTCGTCAACTACCGTGTTCTCGAGGTCAACCTTTTCTGTCTACAAGACACATAAAACATATTAAAAGTGGTACATATGATTATAATACGGAACATTATATTTACCTCTAACATCCGCAGCGTATCCATGAGAAGCAAATGCTTCTGTTTAAGAAGCACCAACTGATCTTGCATTGCAGCAAACTCAGTAGTCATAATAGTCTCACTATCCTGAATCGCCGCTTCGCTCACACCTTCTTCCAGCAACCGTTTCCTCAACTTCTCCGTCGAGAGTGTAATGCCGCCAATCGGCGCCATCAACTCGCTGTTCGACATTCTAGGAAACATCCCCTTGACAGCCTGCAAAGCCTCCATCCACGCAATCCGATCGTCCCTCGTCTCCGCCCGCAAATGCAACCGTTTCGTCCCCGTAAAAATCAAAAACCTCCTGTCATCCGACCTGCTCTCACGAACAGACGACACCTACAACCCGTTGACCAAAAAAGTCAAAATTATTCAAAATTGTTAAAATCAAATAAACAGCTTAACAAATTAATAACGGGTTACCTTCAAATGGACTTCACCGACGGGTTTCCGGTGGGAATTAATAATATTAATACTTGAATTCCGGTGGCGAGATAACCGACGGAAAGACTCGTCGCCGATAACCTTAGCGCCTTTCTCGGTTTCTTTAGTGACGAGAATCTTATCAGGCCCGTGAATCTTGTAATACGAAAGGACCCCATCTTGTAAAACAAACCATCTGGGTCTCCATCCTTTGCCGTAATTGACCCACTTATTTAAAATCCCGGATATCCCGTTTCCGACGATGTCATTGATCTTGACATCCCGTTGATCTCCGCTGGTCAGCCTCATATTGCTGTTGGGGTGACTGTGATTGTGATTGTGATTGTTTTGATCGGAGGAAGGAGTGGTCGGCATGGAGCTGTTGTTTTGATCGGCGGGAACGCAGCAGAAGGGATGCATATGATGATGTGGCGGTGGTGTTGGAATTGGATTGGACTGAAGGGTGGTGGTGAGTTAATTAAGGAGGCGTGAATTACGGGGGTCACCGGAGGGAATATACTATTACCGGCCGGTGGTGGTGGCAGTAGATTAAAAAAGACGTAAGCAAACGCCTTTTTGGACCGACTCACATGCTTTTATTCGATTCTAGTCTTCTACCATTATATTTACCCCTTACCCTTTCTTCAACAACTTTCTTTGATTTTTTTTTCGTTTTTTATTCTTGCGTTACCGGTGTAAACGAGTCGAGATCGAGCTTGACCAAGTTTAAGTTCGGGTCAGTTTGGCTTACAGAAGCTCGAGCATGTTTTTTTATAGCTTGAGCTCGGTTCATAAGTCGATTTTTTAAGTTTGAGCTCGGCTTATTTGTTATTTGTTAATTAATTTATATTTATGCTTTTTTTTATTATTTGTATATATTTTAAGAAATACTTAAAAGAGGTCGAGCTCGTATAGTATCTTCAACAAGCTAAAGCTCGGCTCTAGCTCATTCAGTGGTGGAGCTTGGACGAAAATGCCAGGGGGCGGACTCAAATTATATGAAAATTTCATAAGTGAGGGGGGGGCTCAAATTTCGGCCGGAAACAAGTAGATTTACACTACATACACAAATTTTCAGGCGAAAAACAAGATAATTTACACTACTGCGTAAAAAAACAAAGGGGCGGAGCCATCACTGACCCTCACCATGCTTCGTCCTTGAGTTCAGTTATGTAATGTGAAATTAAAATACAGAAATCTAAATGAGATAAACAATCATATGCTTGAGTTTGGGCTCAATAACTAATCGAGCCGTGTTTGAGGCTCGAGCTCGGCATTGAAAAAGCAAGACTAGTTTCAAGTTTTTTATTGATTTGATTTTGAGTTACGAGTAAAAGGCTTAGCTCGTTTATACCCACCCGTATGGCCCAGGGTGTTTGGGATTGGGATGTTAAATCACATAATTTGTGACAAGATGATTACTTATTTTTTAATAATATGTAGGTGATTATTTAACTCTTTAACATGTGGTTTCACATCTAGTCAAACACTGAAAGGATGTTTGAGATCGTGTGTCCATGCCATGGAGACGTTTTTGCAACATGAGTAGTTTTAGGAAGTGGTGGTTGGAAAATCATTTTAGGAAAAGATCTTTTTTTATGTTTTTTTTTATTTTTATTTTTTGTATTTTTGAAGTCGCATTCAATAAAGTTGAGGTGTCACATGGAAATTAAATACACAGACATACATACCACATAGAGGATAACTATCAACTCATGTGCCATAGTTGAATAAAAATCTAGTGTTATATACAGTCATTATTAAAAGCAAATAATACAATTATGCAAACTATTTTCTTGTTTGTGATCATGGATGCTAAGAATCGTCTACTAAATAATTGAAAACTAAATCACAATAATAAGAATGGATGTTGACCTGGTCAAAATCCTAAATCCATTTGGTTCTCTATTTACAATTCAATATTGTGTTTGCTTTGTTGGAGGCGTTATGCTAGTTGCATACTTCTTGTGGATATGACGCCTAGTTACCTAAACTATCTTGTTTAATAAGATTTTTGTGTGAGTTGATGATGATCATCATATTGGCATAAATGTTGATGCTTATTTCATTTGTTTTTCAAAATGTTTATGGTAACCACTTATAGTTATTTTTAAATTTGCTGTATTTTGTAGAAAACAAAATAATTGTGAAGTATTGTAAATGTAGACCATTCTTTAATCTTTATATGTTATCTACGAAATTTTGGAATGGTATAGAGGGAGGGTAGCAAAGCTACCCACGGATCCCTTATCCGACCCGCGGACCGTCAAAGACATCCGCGTCCCACGAATCCACCAACCAACCCACGGATTGCCAAAAGACATCCGCACAAGGAATAAGTGGACTGGCAAAGCCATCCACAATCCAACACACTTCGTGGAACTCCATCATAACCCATGGATGGTCACGCGAGCATCCGTGGAAGGAACCCACAAACAAACTCAAGGGACTCATCACACGTATGATCCCCCACGTGATATGGAAGAGCATTTGTAACAAACTACTTCTAGAAGATCCCCTCAAAACCTCCTGATAGCGACATTGGCCAATGGAATGAGGACACCTGGACACGTAATGGTCATCCCACGACGTGCACAGATAATGGCTACACCATAAACGGGTCCAGGCTGTCACATCCAATAAACGCCCGATACGTGTCCGTTCAGGCAGGGAGGAAATAACTTGATAGTGACAACTCCACCAATCACCTTCCCTCCCCCTTCGGCTATAAATACGAAGACCATCTCTTCAAGGTATTCATTCACACTCTCACGCCTTAAGCGATTACATACTGTCTTACTTTATTCCGTTCAAAGTACGATACTTATTCTCACGCCGAAGGGTGGTTACGAGAAGACCCCCCGCTCTGTCCTTCCCGTAACGAGACTCAACAGTGTTCTGTTTTGCAGGCATCAGCTTGGATCTGTTCTCAGTACTTCAGTATACTCACTCTTGTGGAAATACCAGTTCGACTTAGTGTCTCTTCATTGGCGCCATCCGTGGGATAAAAAGGTTTACAAATACTAATGTTACAAATCCTTTCATATCAAAGTTTTTACTTGCCAACAACCTGAATGCGTGCACAATGACGTTGCAATACCAAATCATTTTAGGAAACTAAAATTCTAATGTATTTAAACCATTAAATCTAGACTGTTAATCATTATATTAAAAAAATAATAATATCATTTGTTAATTCAATTAGGGCATAACTATAGTCGGTTGAAAGAATCAAATGAAGTGAGTATGGAACTTTCAAATCTGGTTGCTTCAACAAATAATAAATAAGTAATTTATGATGATATTTTATTTCCACACGTCAATATATATGGTAGAAGGTTTTTCGTTTTGTTTTTTTTTCTATGGCTGACTTTAGTTGACTTGTTAGGTCAAAATGTGCAGTTTTTACGTTATAGAAATATAACTAGAATAGGTGAGAAGAATATCCGGTTCTAACAAATTATAAGCGTTCCCGTTTTAATCGGATTTGGTTCATATATTTTGGAAAGTAAAGACATACCGTGGAACAAACATGCTTCGACACAAATGATCGTGTATTCCTCTAATTCAATCATACTTTTACGGTTTCTTTCATTCATTTTTCGTCACTGCAAGCTCTTAGAGCATATGTAATGGGCATTGATTTACAAGACCGATGTTGGTTTCTAATGCGGAAGTTCATATGAAAGTACGTCCGTGTGAGATGGAAACGAGAGAGAAAAGGGAAGGTCTTTAGACAAGTGAGGTTTTTGACAGTAAAAGTTGACATAAAAGTATTTAATTCTTCTCTGTTTTAAAAAAGCACTAACAGTTATAACACGGGGAGGTTTTGAATTAACTTGTATCGTTTAATGCTCAGCTTTTTATTGAATATATGATTGATATGGAGAAACATGATATAAATAGATAGCTTCGAATTCCATCAACTTGAAAAGGCAAAGATGAATTTTATTAAAATTCTTTAATAGTAGGTATACAGCCATTCCCACTCTAGTGGGTGGTAAAGTGATTAAGGTAAGAAGAAATAGTTTGATATTCAACTATACCCAAATATACCCAACTATAATGTAAATATGTATGATTACTAAAAATCAATTTATTGATTTCTTCGTAAATCATGGCTATGATACCCCAAAACTTTTGGATGAAAAGTGTGAAGTGCAACCAAGCTAAGTTGGTTCAAGCTCATTTCATTTAAGTTAAAATACATTGAGTCTGGCAATGACTTGGCTCATTTTTATATATCAAATACTGAGTTAATTTATTTTTATATACACTAGAGGTGATTAAAGATTTATGAAGAACGGTCAATCACATTAGAGAGTGTCATGTAAAAGGTATGGAGTTGTTAGAGATTCATAGAGATTTATTAGGGGTATATGAAGTTTCAATGATTCATGGAGGAACCTTTTCTTCTTCATTTTTTAATATAAAACTAAATGTATATATTTTAAAATGCAAAAATAAATAAAAAGCAATGATTGCCAAGAATGGCTTTAATCAGCTCATCGGTTCACCTTATGGTCAACTAGCTTGAATCGAAAATGAAGAGCCCAGTTTCATATTGAATTTGGGTTTTCATTAGCTCCTTTAGGACGGGATTGAATCTTTTAGCTCGTCGGGCATATTCATTAAAAGACCATTAAGTCTATTAACTTCCTTTCTCAAGCATGTCCCTTGCTAAATGGATTTCTAACTCACTTAGGGGGTGTTTGGTACAGAGAATGGAATTGTAGAGAAATGCAATAGAGAAATGGAATTGCAGAGAAAGGGAATTGGTCTGGAGAATGAGAATTGACTGTTCTGTTTTGTAGTACAGAGATTTCAGTAGAGAAATATAGCTGAGAATCATTTCTCTTGTTTGGTACATAGAAAATAAACAGAGAATTATATCAACTTTATCATTAGCACAAGTATTTTTTTCATAACAAATATTTATTAAAAAATAAAAAACATATAAAAAGATGCATAAATTCCAACCAAAATATGCATTGATCAAACCAATTCACATACAAAACATAGTTTTTAAGCAAAAAACATCAACCATAGTTAAAACCAATTCACATACAAAACATACTTCAACCATACACAACTATCCCATTGAACAATCGGTATACAACTCGACCATCTCAATTTTCTCTTCTATTGTCAACGCAAGAAAAGAACGTCCTAGATCCACATCTTTACCAATCAAATGAGCTGCTTTGAACCGTTTTTTCGTAGTGATACCTGGTAAAGCTTTCAACTCATCACTAACCTTTTCATAGATTTCACGAGCCTCCATACCTTCTTTGCTAAGTTGTTCACCCACCATCTCCCCAAATCGAAGCAAAACTTCCTTGATATCTTTGCAAGACTCTCGATATATCTCATCTGCATCCGTGCTTCTACCTCTTTTGCGCTTGCTTGTTACACTTCCTGTTTGTCCTTCAGATTTATCAACATTTGGAACGGCTTCATCAACAAAATCAAAGTCTTCAATATCAACAGGTGAGCTTTTTTGCGTCTCTTGAACAACATCTTCTTCTCCAAGGTCAACTGCTTTACTACCAGTAGCTCTATCCTTACCGAATATGGTACACAATTTGTCATAGAAAGGAAATGACTTGTCACGAAAATTCACAGCACCTTTGTGAGACTACAAGACAATTACAAATAAATTAGACTAAAATTTTAAAATCTAAAAAATATATTTTTTAGAATATACATTCACGTATTCATTCCAAACACTATCATCGGCAATAATACAACATTTTTGTTCATCCCAACCAAACCCACTTGTATGCACCATATCATATACAATGCTAAAGTGTGTCTTCTATGTCTTCATCCTAGACTTTATATGTGGTTCTGCTTTGAGGCCAGAGTTAGGAAGACTTACATATAGCAATTGTTGAACACCATTTAAATAACCTGGTTTGAATCCATTGTCAGCACCAGCATACTTTCCGGATGCATGTATCTCCATTAATGCATCAATTAGCTTTGCATCTTCATCATTTGTCCAGGTATGCTTGCTCCGAGTAACTCCTCTCACTATATTTGAATCTGCCATGTCTACGTACAAATGCATAATTATACAATTAAAAATCATAATTCATGTAACTACAAATACAAATATAACAAGAAACATTAATAAGAAACAAATAAAGTGCATAAATAAACATTAATAAGAAACATCCTTGGTTCTACAAATAAAAAATACATAATTGTCAAACATAATTAAGAAACATTGTTGGCACGCTGCGCACATAATTACGGGTTGACAGAGTCGCCCGTACAGCCGCTGACACAACAGAACAGGTAACTTCACCACCAACAAGGATTCAAAGTCGAAACCCGCAACGGTAAATGATCGTTGTCACAGGCTCACAACCAAACTGACAAAAGGCAAATGCCACCATGACTCCACTACCACCACCACTACCACCACCAAAGGTTCAGGATTGGAGCCTGTATTTTCAGAATAACATAATTTACTAAACAACATTCTAATTAAACCTCAAATCCCCAAATTCCAACGGTAATCCACGAAAATCCTAATTTGCAGCTGTTAAATTCAACAAAATTCATAAAAAAAACTTATTTTCAGGTGCCACGGAAGATCAGAAAATGTGTTTGCAGATCTACAAAATCTAAAAATCAACATGAGTTCCATAAATATTGATGATTTAACTATAATAAACCAAACTAACAGTAGCATAAAAGAGTTATTTGAAAACCCTCGATGAACAGATCGAAGAAAATAACCTGAAGAAGCAGTTCATAAAAGCCAATTGCCCCCACAGCGGCACCACACCATCGTCGCCACAAGGGTTTCGAACCGGACACGTTTGGAATTAGGTGAGTCACAGGGAAAATGAACGTGAATCTCCAACCACCTACTTGAAAACTGTTAACACGCGTTTGAAAGTAATTGGTGTTTTTCATGAACAATGATTCATGTGGGCTAAATGTTAGTTCTTAATATATATATATATATATATATATATATATATATAATTATGCATTATGCTAAAACAATCCCACCAAATAATTTAAACGAAAAATAAAAAGCAGAAAATAAAGAAATAAACTCTACAATCTGTATGACTATAGCATAAAAATAAAAATCAATCAATGGAAATTTAAACAAATAGCATGACAGAATAATATTATATATCATTAAACATTCCAAGAAAAAAATGAATGTAATTACTCAACAATTTATATTAAAAATAGATGAATTTGTTACCTAAGCCCTCAAGCATGCGCAAAGAAAACTCCCAGGTTGCAATCGAATGTGGATCTAAGAAAAAAATAGGTTAAAGTTTCAAGCGACTTATGAATCCATCATTATGGATCTTAGCAGATGAAACCCTAGATCTAAAGCTACACGGACCAAAAATGGTAAAAAAATCCCCTATACCTTGGCTCCTTCGTTCCAATCATCTCCATGGTTAAGCTTTAGATAAGGTCGGAACTACTAACCTTTAATTCGTAGCTTAGATAAGGTTATTGAAGGAATAGGTGAATGTTGCAACCGATTGGTGAGTGACTGTCGAGATAACGATTAACAGGAGGCAATTGGGTTGCGGTGCTATCCTTGCTGAAGGAGGAAAATGGGAGAAATGAAAAAGAGGAAAATGGGAGAAATGAAACCCTACAAATCCAATTCTCCGCTTTTTTTTAGAGAAACAAAATCAGAGAAATGGAAATGGTTTATTTCCATTTCTCACCTCTTTCTTTCATAAACAAACAAGAGAATTCTTTCCAATTCCATTTCTCACCCCTCAATTCCCTCTACCAAACACCCCCTTAGACTATTCCTTGAGAAAATGATTGTTGCATACCGGTCAGCATGCACAACTCTAATTAAGTTTTTATGAAAGTGAGCTACCTTATTTATTGAACCCTAAACTAGGAGGGCCAATAGCAATATCTAAATAAAGTTTAAGGCGGCGAGACGAGGTAAAGTAAATCACCAATAGGCCTTAACTAATTAATGACAGAAGCGGTCTAGTCTGAAACTGTTCTCGTGCTAGATTCAACGCAATGGGCGTGAAGGTTGCAAGTGGGAATTCTCTTTCAAGGCGGCCCATACGACTCATCCTAAGTGACGCCTTAGCCAACGACACGCGCCTTTGTGAGCTTGCTTGGCTACAAAGGAAAGTCTTCAGCCTAGCTCGACTGAAAGAAGAGGAAGCGCCTAAAACAAAGCCTTTTTTGATCTTGATTATAGGTCGTAGCGCCTACCAGCTTTCACATGCTTTTGATAAATTTCATTAAAAAATACATAAATAATTAAACAATACTTATTCATTAAAAAATATGTAACTAATAAAACGGGGTTTCGGCACGAGACTGATTCGGTTTGGATCGGGTATCAATACGACACAAGTTTCCGCGCGGGACTGGTTTATGCACGAAAAGGGTTTCGGATCAAAAAAAGTTTGGTTCGGATCGGTTTTTTGATGGTTGTAAACAATAGCACTTCATGCGTGTTTATATCTGCAAGTCAACGATCGTTAAAGATGCGTATTTTGGACTTGAACGAGTACGATATGAAGTCCCGGGATAATCGGCACGCAAAATGATGCAAAACGGCTGAACCAGAATTAATATTTTGCATATGAAGGCCTTCGCGCTACGCGAAGAGTGAGAGCTTGGTCCTTCGCGCTCCGCCGAAGGACTTAGAAGACGAGCCGGACTATTTTATCCTTTGTACCACGCGAAGGGCATATCGATAAGGCTTCGTGATACGCAAAGTGTGTATAAAACATGAAAAAATAGGTCGAATAATATAATCAGTTTCTAATCCTAACTCAGCTTAGCACTTCTTTCGGCCATTTCCAAGGAGTTTATAGGCGAATTCCAGAGCTCTCTGTATAAAATATATCAATCCTTATGGTTTCCTACATCATAATCGAAGAATTAACAAAGACGATAAGTGGATAATTGTCACAGCCCCGACCCATATACCCCGGGAGGGGAGCCGTGAACGTTGAGTGGTGGTATCGATGTTTATTAAAATAATTCGCAGCGAAATATTTCATCAGAACCGTAGTTAGGAAAATTAATCAGAGTTATAAAAACACCAAAATTCTTATTTCATAAACTGGGATAAAAACCCATTTTTTATACAAACATAAGTTTTATAGGGATAAACCCTAATTTACAAAACACGTTTCTTTATTCTGGTGACAAGACACTTATTTAAGCTGAAAGCCCGCATGCATCATTCCTTTGTCTCTAACAAGTCACCTGAAACATGTTTAAAAATATTTAATCAGCAGGAAATACTGGTGAGTACATTCATTTATAAATGACACATTTTACAGTTACAACATTAAGATGGTTTTACATCTGCCTGCTTACAAATTACCGAAAGGTACTTGTCACGCGACCGTATCTGTGACTGTGGTCATATTACTTATTAGCTAACACTTGTCCAATAAGTAACGTGTAATAGCCCAGTAAGCAAGCCTTGTATACAAAACCCCACAATGCCAGTAGTAACCATCCCATAAGTCTACAGAGACTTAATCACTGTAATGTAGTTTAAATCCTTTGAAAATATTTAAACTATCCGTCATGAGTTTGATGGTTTTGGAAAAGCATCATGACAGTGTTGGAAAATCAATTGTCTCACGCAAATGTGAGTTATGCAAAAATTTCGAATGTCTCACCTTGCAAGTTTATATTTAACAAGCCTTCTGGTGTTAAGCACCTAGATTAAACATAATGTAGTATATCTCTATTAGTATAAACCTATAATCATAACGATAATCACGAGACATGAAACTTTACACGATAGCACAATGTCATACCTTGGTTAGGTAGAGCTTTTGGATTCGTGTTATAAAAGTTCCTTTCAATCGAAGAGGTAGCGTTACAATTACTTGGTATAATACTAGCCTTATATAAGAAATATGAGAGAAAGTATGATTTTTGGGACAAGTTTGTGAAGTCCAGATTGCTGCCATATTTATGCTTGAATTTGAGCATCTTCACGTATCGCGAAGGAATCTTCGCGTATCGCGAAGTTGCAATAAGGTTGTCGAGTCAGCCCTAGCTATGCCACGTGGCTCGACACGTGTCAATGTTGCGTAGCTTTCACGTCACATCTTCGCGTATCGTGAAGAAGCTTAAGCATACTCCTTCGTGTATCGCGAAGGTGCAAAAACACTAAGGCGGCCCTTAAGCGGCTCGCGGCGATGCGAGAAGTGCGCCATCAAAGTGCTACATTGCCCCCATCGCACTTCGCCCGAGCCCGTGCGCGTGCGCATCGGGTGCTTCGCACCATCCGCTAGGACTACTGGGTGTGATTTGGCACATAAGAATATTATCATGTGAACTGTCTTTCTTATAAAGAGCTTACAAGTTTTGTAATCTAGCGATGTGGGACAAGAGTTAGAAATCCTATTTATACCATGGTGAAAGCCTTCCATTTTCTTTCCTCCACCAATGTGGGATGGAATTTTCCTTTATATTTTCCATTCTTCCTATTTACTTATCCTCTTTTCTTTCTCATTTCTTCATTTCTTTCTTTGATTATTTTATTCTTTATTATGGTTTGTTATAGTCTCCCTTCCTTATTTTAAATCTCATTCTCGAGATCTATTGAAATAGGTGTGGGTACTTCCACTTCATTTATGATTATAATTCCCATGTATATTCTGGTCCACGTTTTGAATCCCATTTTCTTTTATGCTTGAGATTCTTGATCTTCCTATCTTCAATTTGTAATGGTTTCTCAACGAATTTCAATTTTTCGTTTACCTTTATATCTTAAAGGGGAACTTTTAATGATTCTTCAGCTAGACATTTCCTTAGGTTGCTTACATGAAATACATCATGTATACCCGCCATTTCTTCCGGTAACTCCAGCTGATAGGCTACTGGTCCAATTCTTTTTATAATTTGGAATGGTCCAACAAACCTTGGACTTAACTTTCATTTCTTACCAAATCGGACTACTCATTTCCATGGAGATACCTTTAGTAACACTTTATCTCCAACTTGAAATTCTAATGGTTTGCGTCGATGATCTGCATAACTCTTCTGACGATCTCGTGCGGTTTTTAATCTTTCCTTGACTTGAATTATCTTGTCAGTAGTTTCTTGTACGATTTCAAGACCTGATAATTATTTTCCTCCTATTTCTGCCCAACACACTGGTGTTCTGCACTTTCGTCCATAAAGTGCTTCAAATGGGGCAGCATTAATACTTGTATGATAACTGTTGTTGTAAGAGAATTCTATCAGTGGTAAATGGTCGTCCTAATTTCCACCAAAATCTATCACACAAGCTCTTAGCATGTCTTCCAACGTTTGTATGGTCCTTTCACTTTGACCGTCAGTCTGTGGATGGTATGTTGTGCTCAAGTTTAACCTTGTTCCCATGGCTATTTGGAAACTCTTCCAAAAATGAGAAGTAAAACGGCTATCCCGATCAGACACGATGGATAATGGAACTCCATATAATGAGATAACTTTGTCTACATACAGTTTAGCTAATTGTTCCATTTTAAAAGTTTCCTTCATTGGTATGAAAAGAGCTGACTTTGTTAATCTATCCACAATCACCCAGATTGTGTCATTACCTCTTCTCGTTGTAGGTAATTTAGTAACAAAATCCATTGTTAGTAATTCCCATTTCCATTCTGGCATTTCTAATTGTTGAAGTAATCCTGATGGTTTTTTATGTTCAGCTTTAACTTGCGAACAAGTTATACATTTCAAAACATAATTAGTTACGTCCTTTTTCATTCCTATCCACCAATAGGTTTTCTTTAAATCTTGATACATTTTATCTTTTCCGGGATGCATCGTATACTTGAATTTATGAGCTTCTTCGAGAATCCTTTCTCGTAAATTTCCAATGATTGGTATCTAAATTCTATTCCCTATTCGGAGGATCTCATCATTTTCTTTTGTCAGTTGGTCAATTATACTATTTCTTTTTTCATCAGCAATGTTATTTCCTTCCATTGCTTGTTTTTGAGCATTTTTCACTTCATCAATTAAATTGATTTGAAGTTCTAATCTTAGAGCTCATACTCTTTTAGGTTTCTCGTGTTCTTTTCTGCTTAATGCATCGGCTACTACATTCACCTTTCCTTCACGATATTGGATTTCACAATCATAGTCGCTAAGAATTTCCATCCAGCGTCTTTACCTCATGTTAAGCTCCTTTTGCCTAAATATATACTTTAAACTTTTATGATCTGTGAATACAATAAACTTACTGCCATACAAATAATGTCTCTAGATTTTTAGGGCAAAAATTATTGCTCCCAATTCTAAATCATGTGTTGTCTAATTCTCTTCATGCTTCTTCAATTGTCTGGATGCATAAGCAATAACTTTTTCACGTTGCATTAATAACATCCCAATCCTGACTTGGAAGCATCACAACAAACTGTGAAATCTTCAGTTCCTTCTGGTAATGCAAGTATTGGTGCATTTGTTAACTTTTGTTTCAAAGTTACAAAAGCTTCTTCTTGCTTATCTCCCCATTCGAACTTAACATTTTTACATGTTAACTTTGTTAACGGAGCTGCTATTCGGGAAAAGTTTTGAATGAAGCGTCTATAATATCCTGCTAATCCTAAGAAACTTTGAATTTCTGTAGGAGTTTTAGGAATTTCCCATTTAATGATCGCTTCTATTTTGGCAGGGTCAACATGAATACCTTCCTGATTAATCAAGTGACCTAGAAATTGCACTTTTTGTAACTAAAACTCACACTTTGAGAATTTAGCATAAAGCTTCTCTTTTCTCAATAGTGTTAAAAGTGTATGAAGATGTTTGACATGATCGTCACTAGTTTTGGAATAAATAAGTATATCGTCTATAAAAACGATCACAAATTTATCCAAATACGGTTTACATATCCGATTCATCATATCCTTGAATGCAGGTGGTGCATTGGTTAAACCAAACGGCATAACTGTAAACTCGTAGTGACCATATCTGGTTCTAAAAGCAGTTTTAGGAATGTCTTCTTCCTGTACCTTTAATTGATGGTATCCTGAGCGTAAATTGATCTTTGAAAAATATCGAGCTCCTTGAAGTTGATCAAATAGATCATCAATTCTCGGTAAGGGATACCGATTCTTAATTGTGACCTTGTTTAATTCTCTATAATCGATACACATACGCATCGATCCATCTTTCTTTTTAACAAACGGCACTGGTGCTCCCCAGGGTGATGAGCTTGGTTGTATAAACATTTTTCTAGCAAATCGTCTAATTGCCTTTTCAATTCTAACATTTCTGCTGGTGCTAAGCGATACGGTGCTTTAGCAATTGGTGATGTTCCTGGGATCACATGAATTTTGAATTCTACTTCACGATCAGGCGGTTGTCCCGGTAAATCTTCTGGAAAGTCATCAGAATATTCTGATACTACCGGAATTTCTTTTAGCTCCCTTCCTTTGGCGCTAATGATTACAGAAATCATATATACTATACCCTGCTTTCTTAAGAAATTTGCCGCTTTCATTATTGATATAAACTTCGTAGGTCTAAGAACTTTGTCTCCTTGAATTGTAATTATCTCTCCTATTGGTGTACGAATCTCAACATAATTCTTATTACATAGGATTCGAGCATGATTGGCTACTAACCAGTCCATTCCTAATATAACATCGAATCCGACCAAATTCATTGGAAGCAAATTTGCTTTAAACTTGTGACCTAATAGGTCTATATTTTCTCCTTGAAGTACTTCATTGTAACACCCCGGCTAAAGCGGAAATGTCTGAGTGTGACGTACAGATTGTTCAAACACACGTGACACTATTAGGTAACCATAATAACATTATTTCATTTAAATCATCATGTAACACATGTTTATCAAATAATACAAGTTGTCACAAATAAATAAACAAATGATAAGTTGTTCCTTGAATATCCTGTAGGCATGCTATGTGTCTTCTAACTTTCATCCTCATATCTTTACACCTGTAACATATGTATAAAATAAAGTCAGCTATAAACATAGCTGGTGAGAATCCCACAGTTTGATATAATACATAAAAATCATACAATTCCATGAAACTTGTGAAATGAGCACATAAGGGTTCTTTACACCTGATGCAATGGACCTGAGTGTAAAGAACAAACGAAGGCCCTTTCCAGTTGGGGCTACCAACGTCTCGGATATGAGGTCCCTTTTCCACTCGATACAAATGGACCTGAGTGCAAAGGGGGGCGTATGATCATACTTATTGAGGCAACCACTGAGCAAGTAATCAAGTAAACACACAAGTCCATGCAATGAATTGTAGTTTTGTATATGACTCGATAAATCATTGAGTAATAGGATACATATACTACCCCAAAAGTAATAAAAGTGTTGAAAAAGGGGGTATGAGAAACTCACCTCGAAATCGGAGATAACTTGAAATATGAATCAAAAGCACAATAATGAAACCAATGCAACCGAACATCTCGAACTATAAATAAAAATGCAAAGGAAATCAAGTACAGCTACCGGGATTTAGTTAACTTTTGTTTTAGATATGTTGCACTCTTTTAATATGTATTTTAATATCTTAAAACATTAATATTATTTTAAGTTTTAACGGTAATCTTAACGGTTTACGTTACTTTAATATTATAATTTTAGCGCCAATGAGAGAGTTACGATATTACATTGTACGGATTTTAAATAGGGATTTTTCCTCAAATAATTATAACTATGTTATGGGATTATCATGAATTAGATAGTTGACAAAATATAAGTTATCGAATTAAACCAACTGATTTAAAGCTTAACGACTAAAAGTGATCAAATTTATAATATCGGTTAAAGATTTATTAATATTTTAATATTATTCAAATTGCAAGATTAATACTAAATTTGAATATTATATTTCTTACGGGATTTTTGTCGGAAAGTAACTTTGAAAACAAATATTTAAGCGAATTGTAAAGTTAACAGGATTTATTAACGATTTAACGGGAAGGCATTTTAATATTAGCGTAAATATTATTTCATCTAACAATTTTTAATAAGAGAAATATGAAATTAATGAAATACGGATTTAACGGTGTAGTTTTTATCTCGCAACCAAAAACGTTAGTGTTTTATAAACATTAACGAAAAGGAAATATAAAGTTAACGGATTAGAGTTGTAAAATAATATTACCGGGTTTAACGAAGATAAAATTTTAGTTTTTAGGCGAAAGGATAAAATACAATTTATAATTTATTTACGATTTTTATGTAATTTATAGAAATTTATATCATTTAATATAATATAAAAGAATGATTTAGCAAAAAAAATGAAGGCCAAAACGGCCTGCCACACACACACAACACAACCACTAGGCTAACAAGTCTATTTGATTAGAGATAGAAACAGAAATATGTATACTAAGGATCAAGTTCATCATCCCTACTCCTTAAACCCTAGTTTTCAAATCTGTAGATTCGTTTCGTGTTTGATTAGATCAGTTTAGGGGTTTTGTTTTCTGGATAAAAATGATCAAAACACATATATATATATTACCTGGTAGGGTTCCTTTTTTTGACGATGAACAAGGACTCGCCGGAATACGATCTTATCGGAATTAATACGGGGTTTTAGAGGGGATTTTAGTATGTTTGGATGATGTGAGCACATTTAGACGATGTGTTATGGCCTTTTTATAGTCTCAGTTGGAGCGGAGGATGGTTAATGCTCGTTAATGTAGTTTACGCATTTTCCTACGGGTTATGCTAATTAACGTATGATATACGATGTTTTAACGCATTATTAATTGTTGTTTATGGTCGCCGTTATGCATTATGGTTATTATTAGTCGTTAATTGCGTTAATTTGCATGATTTAGGGGGGGTTTCGGGCTACCGGATTTCTTTTCTTGCTGCCGGGTATTACGCCGGAAAACCGGGGCAAATGGACGCTGGAAGATGATGGTTATATTATTATAATATAATTTAAATAAATTTCAGTTTTAACCCTTCAAGTTTAAGTTAGTTTTAAAACAAAATTGAAAGGTAATTACATTTTAAACCTTGGACTTAGAAAAGTGTTAATAATAAATTAGAAGTTAATATGTTTTGGATTTTTATATAATAATCCGCAAAGTTGACAAATTGTTTAAACGTTAATTTCCCGGAGTTTTCTTAATGGATCGAAAATAGTATGAACCGAACGAACAAGGAACTTCAATCATCGAGACTATTTTATTAATGATAAATAATAACTAAAAATACATCGAACCGACCCCATGGGTCGGGTTTTCGGGTTTGAAAAGTAACGAATGTTACATTCATGAATATAAGTGGAATTTCCATCGGCTGTTTCTACTATGCAAACTTGTTTAAGTTTGGTTAATGGTTGGTTTAGGACTTGACAAAAATTCTTGTTTATGAAACTTTGATTTGCTCCGGAATCAAATAGTATTTTAGCATAAACATCATTAATAAGAAACGTACCCGCATTGACGTCCGAAATCATTGCTGCCTCTTGTGCAGTAAGCTGAAAAGCTCGTGCGTTCCTCTTAGGTCCATCTGTATTCTTAGCTTTGCTGTCAGGCACCTTTATCAACTTGGGATATTCTGGACCGATGTGGCCAGGTTCTCCGCAAATATAGCAAACACGGGTTTCTTTTCTTCTACACTCTTCATCTGTATGACCAACCATCTTGCGGTAGTTGCAGAATTTGGTCTTTTAAAAGCACATCTTCCTGAATGCCTCTTTCTGCAGACCTTACAGAAAGGCTAAGCATAGGATTGCCCTGCCCCTTTATTTCGAAATTCTTGAGAAATCTTTTGGGCTAAATCCTTCTTTTTGTTTCCTTCCTGTGTTCGGATTAATCTATCTGTCATGGTATTGGCTAGTTCAACTGCTTACTCAATAGTCTGAGGTCTAGCCGATTTTACCAGATCATGGATTTCACTTACTAATCCCCAAATATAACGAGAAATTAGTACTGTTTCTGGCAAAGCCAGAGCCGGTACCATTCTTGCATATTGAAAGAATTTTGTCGTATACTCACGACATTTCACACCTTCCATCTTGTGGTTCAAGAACATAGTAGCAATCTTTTCTCTTTCATGTGGAGGACAAAATTTTCTTTCTACTATTTCTTTGAATTCACCCCAGGTCATAATGTAAACTATATTGCTTCCTTTTGCCTATAGAACTGTATTCCACCATTCTAATGCTTCATTAATAAAAAGATTAGAAGCATACAATATCTTATCTTCTTCAGCACATTTATTAATTCTTATAACAGCTTCTATCTTTTCTAACCAGCGTAGTGCTGAAATAGCTCATTCATTTCCAGAAATTTCAGTTGGCTTACAGGCCAAGAAATCTTTGTAAGTACAACCATTAGTTTTTAACTTTTTAGGTTGTTTATTTTTATTTCCTCCATTCACACTATTACTAGCTTCAGTGTCGGATTTTCGTTTATTACTCTCGGTTTTATCTCTAATGACAGTTACTGGTTGTCTAATAGCTGCAGCAATTTGTGGGATTGCTTCAGCAATTCTTTGAGCTATCATATCGTAAATAGCATTCATATTCAGAGCATTTTCTTGATTGGAATTTTCATGATTATTTTCACGGTTGTTAACAGAAACTTGATTTGACATCTGAATTTCAAACAAGAAGGAATATTAATATCATAATTAAATAATAAAATAAGCAAGGTATTATCCACACATAAGTACAAAACATGTTAACACATAGGTACAGAATATGTCAAAATCGTCGAGCTTTGCGACATTTACTCTATTTATATATATATATATAGATATATATATATTGGGGAGATTTCAAATGAGAACCCCTTTGAGTTTTAAGAACTCGAAAGAACTCAGTGTAGCGATTTTTTTTTTGAATTTTTTTTACACATGCGTAATATATGTAGGTTACATACACATAAAAAAATTACAGAATTTTTTACGCACCGAGTCGACTTTTTACACGTGTGTAACGGGCGTAAAAGTTAGTGTAATCAGTTACATCTTTATTCTCTCTCCTACTTTGACTTTTTTGACAGATTTAATCTCAATCACATATTCCAATCAATTTAATTAAATGTGTGGCCTAGAATTGAGTTCTTAAGTTTTTAAAACTCAACATGGTTTTCAAAAGATCCCTCCCCTATATATATATATATATATATAAATATATATATATATATATATATAAATATATATATATATTTATATTTATACATATGCGTCACTTCTATATCTAATCTATATATATATGCATCACTATATTTTATACAACACACCATATATTTTTTTTACATAGAGGAGATTACGATAATAAACATATATATATTATATTATTTATAATATATATAGGGTTCTCTATCGTAAAATCACCAGATCATTCTATCCCCGATGTTTCTCAGTCGGTTGGCAGTCTCATTAAGTTCTTCCCCGTAATGACGGAGTTGTGTGGTCAGCTCCGGTGTCATCGTGGGGTAGTTGGCAGTTTCCGGCTGGAATGGTGCGTACGGGTTTGTGGTCATTGTGTGAAATTGCCAATCGTTTGTCCACCATTCTTCAAACTGAGATTGATTTATGAGGTCATCAGAGGGAAGTGGGTTCTCTTGGTTTTGGTTTGGGTTGGTCGAGGTTCCTGATCCCATGTTGTTAACTATTGGTTGGAAGAACTCACACTGATCTAGGCATTGGCCTAGCCTTTCTTCCTTGGGAAGTTCAGCGACGGGTTGTGCTGGAGGGGGTTGTGATTTAGTTGGTGGTTGAATTTGTGGTTGTGGTTTTGGTTTTGGTACTGGAATCATAACTTTTCTTTTTTGTTTTCTCATTCCTTTTCTCCAGTCCATATATCGTTTTCTTCTTTTTGGTTGATTTGGGGTTGAAGTCGAGGGCTGGGCAGTGAATATCATTGGTTCATTTGATTTTTCTTCAGTTGTTGGGTTTACTGTCTCCATCTCTTCCGTACTGACCGATATGTTCTCAAAAGCCTCTATAAGCCCACTCATGTTGTTTAATCAAAAACAATAAAACAACGACCTCCAAAATAAAAACATATTATTTATATTTATGTGTAGTTAAAATTTCTTCCATAAAGTTAACACATAGGTTAATCATTTATTTCATAACACTTAATTAGGTATTGTTAAAATACCTATATTGCTTAAACTAGTGGCTCTGATACCACTTCAGCTGTCACAGCCTCGACCCCTATACCCCGGGAGGGGAGTCATGAACGTTGAGTGGTGATATCGATGTTTATTAAAATAATTTGCAGCGGAATATTTCATCAGAACCGTAATTAGGAAAATTAATCAGAGTTATAAAAACACCAAAATTCTTATTTCATAAACTGGGATAAAAACCCATTTTTTTATACAAACATAAGTTTTATAGGGATAAACCCTAATTTACAAAGCACGTTTCTTTATTTTGGTGACAAGCTACTTATTAAGCTGGAAGCCCGCAGACATCATTCATTTGTCTCTAATAAGTCACCTGAAATATGTTTAAAAATATTTGATCAGCAGGAAATACTGGTGAGTACATTCATTTATAAATGACACATTTTACAGTTATAGCATTAAGATGTTTTTACATCTGCCTGCTTACAAATTACCGAAAGGTACTTGTCACTCGACCGTATCTGTGACTGTGGTCATATTACTTATTGGCTAACACTTGTCCAATAAGTAACGTGTAATAGCCCATGTAACACCCAACTTTTTGTTAAATAATAAATGACGGAAAGTTTTGTTATTTAACTGTGTGTCGTTAAGTTAGTCGTGTGTTAAGTGTTGGGATAATATTTAGATTTGGAATTGTGAGTGGGTTTTGGGGCCCATGGCCCCCTATATAAGCCTAACCACTCCACCTTTTCACCACTTTGTTACCTTTCACCACACACACACACACTCAAGAACACACACACACACACACTTTCTCTCTACATTCCGGATCCAAATCCGTGTAAAAAGAGGAAGAATCTCGTGTGTAGACATCATCAAATAACAAGAATCATCGTCCAGATCTACGTATTGTCCGGATCTGAACTCGAACCCGAAGCAAAGGTAGGTTTCGGTTTAATGGTTAAGTTTTATGGTTAGAATCGTCATGCAAACAGAGATAATGATAGATCGGGTTGTAAAATGTAAGAAAAATATAAACTTGTTAAGTTATAACCTCTTGGGTACACTTAAGATGAAAAGGTGACCTTAGACTATGAGAGATATGGGTTCAGGATCAGGTGCATGGGGTCAGAATATGTCGGAAGATGGCTTTAAAATAGTAAGAACGAAGAAAAGAAGAATTTCGCATCGCATAAGCCATGCGAAGCGAAAAAGGTAATTTCGCATCGCACAGCTTTATGCGAAGCGAAACAGTTTCATGCGAAGCGAAACAGTTTCAAGCGAAGCGAAACAGTTGCATGCGAAGCGAAACAGTTTCAAGCGAAGCGAAACAGTTGCATGCGAAGCGAAACAGTTTCAAGCGAAACGAAACAGCTCAACCCCAACCAGGGGCGCTGCCCCTTGGACCCTGCTAGGGGCTGCCGCCCCTAGACCCCGCTACCAGGGGCTCTGCCCCCGGACCCCCGTTAGTTGAGGGTGTCATTGACTTAGATATAAAAGGTAGTAGTAATGGATATTTGACACTCGTAATGCGTTATACAATTAGCCGTGCACAGCTAAAGAAGGGCATTACTATTAACGGCGAGAGAAACCGACTTCAGGTGAGTTTCTAGCCCCTTTATCTGTTATGTTTTTGGGGCTGTGTGCATACTCCTTTGTGATAGTTGTTAATACACTTAACTTAAGTGGTAAGTGTATGATATGTGTATGTTATATGTATGACTAAGTATTGAATGTTATTATGGAATGTATATACGAATGAATATGTATATATACGTATATACATGACCAGAAGATATGTAAAGCATGCATGAACGAAAGTGAATGGGTGATCGAGTGACGTGACATGTATAGTTATTGGAGACAAGGGACCAGACCCTAAAAATATCTGAGACAGAAGGGACCAGACCCTGATAATATCTGAGACAGAAGGGACCAGACCCTAATAATATCTGTGATGGTAGAGATAGAATAGCCTATGGTAAATTACAAGGCCTTATGAAAGAAAGTATGTAAGCGTGTGTGCATGTATATAAAGTTTGTATGAAAGAAGTAAGAGTAAATAAGGTATGAATACGTATCTTCGGATGCGTATGAGTAAAGATATAAATGTATAGTATGTTAAATGTTTAACTATAACTCACTCAGCGTAGCTGACTTTTAGTATGCATGCAGGCAAATAGATTGAGGCAGCTGGCTTGAAGAGGGACACATGGCATGGACGGAAGAGATTGGCATCTACGAAGAAGTGTCATGACTGTTTTAATTAATGTTAATAGAAAGATAATTTGTATGTTAAGACAAAAATGAATGTTTGTAATGTGATGTTTGAAGTTTTAAATTATTCCGCGAAAGTCTAAATTAACCCTGATTTTAGAACTGTGTTTATGAGTAAATCCAACACCAAAGTAGGGTTACCGAGAACGGGGCCTTACAGCCCAGTAGGCAAGCCTTGTATACAAAACCCCACAATACCAGTAGTAACTATCCCATATGTCTACAGAGACTTAATCACTGTAATGTAGTTTAAATCCTTTTAAAATATTTAAACTATCCGTCATGAGTTTGATGGTTTTGAAAAAGCATCATGACAGTGTTGGAAAATCAATTGTCTCACGCAAATGTGAGTTATGCAAAAATTTCGAATGTCTCACCTTGCAAGTTTATATTTAACAAGCCTTTTGGTGTTAAGCACCTAGATTAAACACAATGTAGTATATCTCTATTAGTATAAACCCATAATCATGACGATAATCATGAGACATGAAACTTTACACGATAGCACAATGTTATACCTTGGTTAGGTAGAGCTTTTGAATTCGTGTTATAAACGTTCCTTTCAATCGGAGAGGTACCGTTACAATTACTTGGTATAATACTAGCCTTATATAAGAAATATGAGAGAAAGTATGATTTTTGGGACGAGTTTGTGAAGTCCAGATTGCTGCCCTATTTATGCTTGAATTTGAGCATCTTCGCGTATCGCGAAGTTGCAGTAGGGTTGTCGAGTCAACCCTAGCTATGCCACGTGGCTCGACACGTGTCAGGCTATGTGTCAATGTTGCGTAGCTTTCACGTCACATCTTCGCGTATCGCGAAGAAGCTTAAGCATACTCCTTCGCGTATCGCGAAGGTGCAAAAACACTAAGCGCAAAGTGTGCCATCAAAGCGCGACATTGCGCCAATCGCACTTCGCCCGAGCCCGTGCGTGTCGGGGTGTGAACCCTCCGCTAGGACTACTGGGTGTGATTTGGCACATAAGAATATTATCATGTGAACTCTCTTTCTTATAAAGAGCTTATAAGTTTTGTAATCTAGCGATGTGGGACAAGAGTTAGAAATCCTATTTATACCATGGTGAAAGCCTTTCATTTTCTTTCCTCCACCAATGTGGGATGGAATTTTCCTTTATATTTTACATTCTTCCTTTTACTTCTTCTCTTTTCTTTCTCATTTCTTCATTTCTTTCTTTGATTATTTTATTCTTTATTATGGTTTGTTATAGTAATAATTCGAGTCATTTCCGGGGTGTAAAATATTGTAATCTTTTCAGTTTTGTCATTTTTAGAAGTGATTTATATGTAATTGTTAATTGATATCATAATCTATAATCTTTGATGTTTAGTATTATTGAACAATTATTAGTTTGTCAACTGTTGTGATACTTATTTCCCAGGGTTTTCTGATTACTTTGACAAACTTATATGTCAATTGTTGTGATACTTTTTTCTATTATTTATAAGTATGAAGTACTTTATTAATTTTTTTACATTCTTTCTTTGAAATGATAAGGAAAAAGAAATCTGAAGGTACTTGTAAATTAAATACCCCTATATCTTTATATCTATGCTAACCTACATAAAAATACAAAATAGTAGACATTTTGGTTCCATCTTCCCAACTCAATTGCTACAAAAACATGCACCTATAATTCTTGTTGGAATAAAAATTCCGGTGGGTTTTTAGATCAATATTTTTTTCTTTTCTACTTTTTAATATTTTACAGGGGTCGGTGTCGAAATTTTACACGGGTAACACTAAATATTTTCAAGGGACGGCCGACCCCTGCACCTATACCATAGGTCCGCCCCTGAACCCGAGCCATTTGTCGGTCCTAAGTGTTATGAGTTAAGCTACTTTTGTTGTTAGCGTTGCTGTTTTACAACATATAGGGTATGTTTGGTAAGGAGCTTTTAGGGGTTTCAAATTTCAAGCTTTTAAAAAAAGGCTCATACTCAATTAAAAACATTGTTTGGTTGAAGGAGCTTGAAGCTTTTAGAAAGAGCTATAAGCTTTTAGTATTTTAATTACTTAAATAACCTTTCAAAATAAGTACATTTAATATTATTTTTTTTAGTTATGCCCATTTTGGTCATTTTATATATTTTGTTAAAAGTTCCAGCTACTTTACCAAACATTTAAGTATATCTAACCAGCTACCAGCTTCCGGCCACAGCTACCAGTTAGTTATAAACACTAGTTTTACCGTGTACTTGTTGGTGTTTGTAACATTTAGTTTGATTTTTCTATTAACGTGAAAAAAGAAATTGTAGTAGTTGTTAAAAGAATAAATTTTGTTACTAATGCTTTTGACTTGTTATTTGTTACTTTTGTTCTCTGTTATCATGATGAAAACAATTGTAAAAATTGTTTGTTAGTGCTTTTTTGTCATCCATGCTTTGCTAGTTGCTGCTCATAGTTGACCACCTAAGAACCGTGTTTAATCTTTTGATTCACCAACTGTTGTGTTCCGTTATCCATCTTAGCACCTTCTATGAATGACATTAGGCCAATTATATTTTATTCTGAAACCTTTGGGCTTTCGGTCATAGCCTTTGGGCTGGAAAAAAAAGCCCCAGGTATTAACAAACAAAAATTTTCAGATTCAGGTGATACGGGTGATTACCCGAAATCTTATGCCCGCTTGCACGAGCCATACACCCAAAACTTTTTTATTTTTCATTTTCCTTTTTTAAGAAATTACTAATATTTTTCTTATTTTATATGCTACTGCTTTCTTAAGTCATGCCATTATGCTAGGCCTACTTTGATCAAAGGACGATCTTGAAGCTATTAAGAATAAACTTAACGCTAACGATGCAAGACAATTGAGGAGATAATTTATAGTTGGACAAGTTTTCTAATTTTTGTTGTTACCGTTAAGTCCATCTATATGATTGTCAATGCATTTGGAAGAATTTGTGGTCTGTATTTTGTTACTCTAGTTTGTATGAAATGGAAAAAATGATATTTTGTGATGTACTTTGTTAGCACCTCCAAAGATGTAATGCACCTATTTCTATGAAATGGATTTCATCTATTTGGAGGCATGTTGCGTAGTTTTATATCAATTTTGTCTATGTATACTATTTTAACATTTAGTCACATGGCCTGAGATCCATGGTCTGTCAAATGACAAAACTGACCCTGAGAGTTCACATTTATTCACAGAGGAAGAAGTAAAATCACATGCTGCAACAACTCGGTTTCCATCATGTGAGGAGATTCACATGCCCCTTGCAGCAATCCGGCTTCCACCATTTGCACAGTTGGACCTGTGTGGTGACTGGTGACCCGCTTCGTTTATGTTGCTATATTTGACCAGTTTCACTTTATATTGCTATATTTTGGCCCGTTTCATTTGTTATGTTTTGACACGTTTCAATTTTTTTTAGAACGACGACTTTCTTGTATTTAGCCTATCTCACTCTCCAAATTTGGAGAGCCCTGATGCTCCATTCTCGTTAGACTATGTTGTCTTACCAGGGCCCATGCTGGCTTTAGAGTTTGGTTTGGGCATTACCCCGGAAAACCATACTGCCGACTGCCACTTGACAGTCGTTGTGCCATCACAAGAGCAGAACTCTCTGGCGTAACACACAGTGGGTCGAAAACCTGGTTGAGCTCTAGGTTTGACCTGACAACCTTTAAACAAGACCTAGCTTAAATCCTTCATTGCCTATATCCACCCTAAAGTGAACAAGTTTAATTGATATTGCTATGTTTTGACCCATTTAATTTTATATTGCCATTAAATTATCAAAACTACCGTAGAAAAGATCAAAAACTACAAAAACAAGTTTAATTGTATATTTATTATGGCCAAATATGAATTTAATAACCCAAACTAGGGCACATTTATCTTTATCTATAAATAAATCATATTCGTAATTTAAATAGTGGTAATCGCAATTTTCACTTTCGTTATCGAGAGGAATCCAAGTCACATAATCATAGATTTCACTTTCGCTTCTTCAACAAACAATTCATCCTATATAACCAGCCACTATATTAAACAAAAAAAATGTATTTAATAAAATTTATATTTGTATGGTTAATGTCAAGAACTTATGTAAACAATAAGACCATGTCTATCTGTGTGTGATCATGGAGGGGTATGTGGTCATGTAGGGCTCACAACCATGACGCACCACTCTTGTTGTCCGTGGTGTGGGACTATGGCCGTGTCTAAAACCCATATGAGCAATGAAACCATTATCCTCATTACGCGTTAGGAAAAAAGTTTTGATAGTGAATTAGTGATATTAATTAAACGAATAAGCATGAACACATATTTTGTTCGCTCATTTATGATCATGAGTATCCATTTATGCTCACTCATTTATGTTCCTTTATTTATGTTTGTTTATTTTTGATCGTTTATATTTGAATAAATACAAAAGTAGTTAGATTTGTATAAATATAAACATAAAAGGAGTTCGATTAAGTTACATACACACATTTACTTGGTTATTTTTAATTGAAGTACATTAATCATCATGATCATCCACTAGAGTTTGGATGAATTGGGATATATTAGACTTGCTTATTTATATTGGTTCAATTACGTTCATTTGTTTTTTTTCTTTCTAATTTTGTTTTTGTTCGTTTACGTTCATGAACTGCTCGTTTAGGCTTGAAACTAACGAGCATGAACACACACGCTCGTTTTCTTAATTAACGAACATGAACAAAACAATTTGTTCAATTACAAGTTCGTGTTCGGTTAAAGTTAAATGAACGAACATGAACATGTCATCGTTCGTGTTCGTTAGGGCTGTCATTTTTAACCGCAACCCAAAACCCGACCCGAATAGCTATTAACCCAAACTCGAAAGTACATGAAACCCGAACCCGAATCTAACGAACTTGAGTACAACCCGAACTAATACGATTCGAGTACCGATTACTTTTTAATGGGTTTCGGGTAAACCCGAATAACCCGTTTGACTCAATATTTCTATTCAATGAATACCGCTGCCTACCCAACTCCTTTTTTAAGTCGCCTATTCCATTCTGATTCCAACCCCATCTATTGATTACTATTCTGACATTCATTAATTCCAGATATTATATATGACTATTTATTCAATCAACTGATCAATTTTTCGGGCTTAGTTCATCTGTCGACCGGTTATTCATTCCATCAATCGATGCGTTCTTCGGACTCTTTCGATTGGATTATGTGGTTTGTTATTCGCTTATGTAAGTTAAAATTTGAAGATGATATATTTGCTTGAATTTTAGCATACATATATATCTTTTTAGTTTTTTAGGTAAAATACTCGAAACCCGATTAACCCGTACTCATAAAACTCGAACCCGAATAACCCGAGGAAGATTAGGGTCAGATATGAGTACTCAAAAAAAAAAATTTCTCGAACCTGAGGAACCCGAATAACACCCCGAAGCATCTCAATCCTAAATATGTAAAAACTAAATTGAATTCAAGTAATGAATCAGGTGATGCGTGAAAACCTAAGTAAAGGAGAGGGGCTATTTGTGTAGTAATATATATAGCTCTTGAAGGGATTTTGGGAAAAACAAAACTCCACTCCTGGACCAAGATAGATAGATAGATAGATAGATAGATGTATGTATGTAAGCAGGCGGTCACTATTAAGCAAGCAGGGGCTGTAGTCAGTCTCATCCAAAACTCAAATCAATTACTTGGATAACCGATTGTGTACTATGAATTTGTGCATTTCATTCTCTTCAGTAACAGTTGTCGAGCATGCACCTGAAATTGTTAGGATCTAATTTCTGATTTGATTTGATTGTGAAGAAGAAGTAAACAATGTGGAAACTGAAGATCGCAGAGGGAGGGAGTCCGTACAACAAACGACCACGTCGGCCGGCAGTTTTGGGAGTTCGATCCGACGCTAGGCTCCCTTGAGGAACTCGCCGAAATCGACAAGGTCCGGCAGACGTTCCGCGACAATCGCTTCGAGAAGAAGCACAGTTCAGATCTACTTATGCGCAGTCAGGTAGGTACATTTTAATTAATTCATATGCTAGGATTGGTAGTTACAACACTATTCAAATGATATGTGAATCATCCGCAATTTTGTATGAGCAACTACTCAGCTCAAGCACTTGCTGCAGCAGCAGTTACTATTCACTTTTCGGTCTATCCTAATTGGATCCGTGATCGATTTCTAGGTTTCGTCGTAAACCTAATTGGTTGCTTCCAGTTACGTAAATCAATTTGAGAGATATGGCATGCCTGCAAGTTGTGTTGGTACTTCTTGTAGGCTAGAGAATGTAAGGTATAATGGCCTGTTTGCATGTAATTAGGTAATTGCATTTTGGTATTTTGCCCTAGCAACAAAACCAGATGTAGACCTAAAACGCTAAAATCGTCTTGTTCCTTTGTATAAAAGCCAGCTTTCTGTTTTAATTGCTGGTTGATGAGAGTTATGAGTGTGATAAATTATTAGCAGTCAAGTTTCTTTAGTACTTTGATTTGAAAAGTAAAGAAGTGGAATTGATGGTTAGTGTAATTTCCATGCTGAATTTTCATTGTCAATGGTCCCTAAGCTATGCATTCAAGGATAAATGTCTTATTGCTTAAATTAGGCTGAGTTGCTGATTGATGTTTCCGGCACAGAACCAGATATGCTCAAATGATGAATGATACCAAGTACAAGTGTCATGGCTGAATTGGATAACCAAGTAATAAATAACATGGGCCTATCTCAATGTCATGTCGTTATCTGTCTTATCTTGGTGTGGACCTATGCCTTGAATGTGCCTAGCTGCTTTTAGTTTGCTCTGCACAAGCATAGTTCAGATCTACTTATAGTTATTATTAAATCCTGGATTAGCTAACAAGATAGCATGGGTCAATGATGAACCATGAAGATGACAGACCATTTTTTTTTTTGGTTAACTGGATTAGTAACTATGTAATGGTAGCTAGGTCTGCTGGGATCGCATAAGTACCTGACATAAATTGGTATTTATATAATTTATCACAAGCAATCATAGTTCCATCAAACCATCTCTCTCCCTTAAGTTATATATGCATTTGAAGGATATGAATACGCTCATTTCTATGTGGATTTTCAATAAAATTATTTTCACTTTATTTTTGAATATTCTAGTTTGCAAAGGAGAGATCACTCTCTGCTTTCCCACCAAAAGTCAATATTAAAGATGCTGAAGATATCACAGAGGATAAAGTAACAAATGTATTAAGAAGAGCTATCGGTTTCCATTCAACCCTTCAAGCGGATGATGGACATTGGCCGGGAGACTACGGGGGACCTATGTTTCTATTGCCTGGTTTGGTTAGTCTTGTCTTGTCTTCTCATTTACAGCTTTTTTAGCGTTTTTTACTACAGTTTCAAGTTTAAAAGAATTTTTATATCCATGTAATGGTGACAGTGCTAGTTAATCTTACGAATCAGGTTATCACTCTAACTGTTACTGGCGCACTGAATGCGGTCTTATCTAAAGAGCATAAAAGGGAGATGTGTCGCTATTTATACAATCATCAGGTATGCATATCTTAGTGTTTTCCTTGTTATGTACATGTCTTATGTTTTCAAGAGTCATTGAGAGAATAATAGAATGTTATAACTACAGAATATAGATGGTGGGTGGGGCCTACACATTGAGGGTCATAGCACCATGTTTGGTAGTGCCTTAAACTATGTTACTTTGAGATTGCTTGGTGAAGGGGCTAATGATGGAGAAGGGGCAATGGAGAAAGGGCGGAAATGGATTTTGGACCATGGTGGTGCCACTTATATAACATCATGGGGAAAGTTCTGGCTTTCAGTATAGCTACTTTTCCTTAATCTTGTTCATTTGATTTTACATTTATACATCCCTTTTTTCTCATATATGCTGTTAAAAATAGGTACTTGGTGTATTTGAGTGGTCCGGAAATAATCCAATGCCTCCTGAGATGTGGCTCCTTCCTTATTTCCTTCCTGTGCATCCAGGTGAGTGCCTCTTCTTCATTATTATTTTTATGCAAACATATTATAACTTTTAGTAAAACCTTTCAGGTAGGATGTGGTGTCACTGTCGAATGGTCTACCTGCCTATGTCATACTTATATGGGAGGAGGTTTGTGGGGCCCATCACATCCACAGTTCTAGCCTTGAGAAAGGAACTTTTTACCGTTCCCTATCATGACATAGATTGGAATAATGCACGAAACCTTTGTGCAAAGGTTTGTTTCCGTTGTCTACATTTGTTTTTATTTTGTTCAAGACGTTAATAAGGATGATAAGTTTCTTTCACCTATTTTCATTTATGCTATTTTAAATAATTTATCTTACTTACTCGCAGGAAGATCTTTACTACCCACACCCACTCATACAAGACATACTTTGGGCAACGCTTCACAAGTTTGTGGAGCCTGTGCTCATGACATGGCCCGGGAAGAAGTTAAGAGAAAAGGCTCTTAAAACTGCAATGGAACATATTCATTATGAGGATGAGAATACTCGTTATATATGCATAGGGCCAGTTAACAAGGTAAATAGGCTTTATGCTTGTTTTTGTTATTTCATTATCATCTATGTACTGAGTTATGATAGAAGACCCAAACTCAGATTTTTATACCGAAAGATGTTTTTTTTAGAACCTAAATATTAATTTCAGGTGTTAAATATGCTCTGCTGCTGGGCAGAAGACCCAAACTCAGAGGCTTTCAAGTTGCACCTCCCAAGAATACCTGATTATCTGTGGATTGCTGAAGACGGCATGAAAATGCAGGTCTGCAGATGTGGCACTTTGTCATGTTACGTTATTTAGTAACTTTTTTATTGTTACTATAAGGGGAACACAAATAAATGGAATGTCATGTAATTCAGGGGTATAATGGTAGTCAGTTATGGGATACTGCATTCGCCATTCAAGCAATTATTGCTACAAACCTCATTGAAGACTTTGGTCCAACATTGATAAAAGGACACATGTATATAAAGAGGTCACAGGTAATCTTTTGCTTCTTCTAAATGTGGTTATTTTTGCTTCTTTCTAATTCTTCTTTTTTTAATCTGGCTCTAAAGGTGTTAGATAACTGCTATGGTGATCTTGATTATTGGTACCGCCACATTTCAAAAGGCGCTTGGCCATTTTCAACTGCAGACCACGGTTGGCCCATTTCGGATTGTAGTGCAGAAGGGCTAAAGGTAAATATTACATTACCATATTCAAGTTGTCAATTTGTTAGCTGTTAACACACTTTATTTGCTTTCTATTAGGCTGCACTTTTGCTTTCAAAATTGCCATCAGAACTTGTTGATGAACCGTTGGATGCAAACCGATTCTATGATGCAGTCAATGCTATTCTATCTTTACAGGTAATTCTGGTTTTAGTAATTCTTCTTTCACACTTGTAATATCATTGTAGCATAATGCTGGTTCTGGTTTTAATATCATTTCAGAACTCTGATGGTAGTTTTGCAACATATGAACTCACAAGATCCTACAGCTGGTTAGAGGTATGCAAGCAATATAATTTTCCCAATCTATATTAATTGTCATTAAACATGTTTTCTGACACACTTTCAGTTGGTAAATCCTGCTGAAACTTTTGGTGACATTGTTATCGACTACCCGTAAGATATCAAACCTTTTCTCTAATATTCTTTATCTAGAATTTGTGATTGTTTACCTGCTGGGTATGATGTTTCAGATATGTGGAGTGTACCTCTGCTGCAATTCAAGCTCTGGTGCTATTTAAAAAATTGTACCCTAATCATAGGAAAGAAGAAGTACAACGTTGCATTAATAAAGCTGCTGCTTTTATTGAATCAATCCAAGCACCAGATGGTTCATGGTTCGTTTCACACCTTATTATTTAATGAAATTATTCAATATATGTATAGAATTTGATCATGTCAGAACATTTTGCAATATGTTCATTAGGTACGGATCGTGGGCGGTTTGCTTCACATATGGCACATGGTTTGGGATCAAAGGGTTAGTGGCTGCTGGAAAGAACTTCTCTAACTGCTCTAGCATCCGCAAGGCCTGTAACTTTTTGTTGTCCAAACAACTTGCTTCGGGCGGTTGGGGAGAGAGCTACCTCTCGTGTCAGAACAAGGTTAAAATTGGGATTTTAGTCAACCTTTGACTTATTTCTTTCAAATTTGCTGATCGGTATCTTCTATACAGGTGTATACCAATCTAGAGGGAAATCGGTCTCATGTGGTAAATACAGGGTGGGCTATGTTAGCTCTCATTGATGCAGAGCAGGTATGCATCCAAAGTCAAAGTCAATGTCAGTTATTAGCTTTCATATGCTAACATTATTTTTCTTTAAATACTTTTCAGGCCAAAAGAGATCCAAAGCCATTGCACTCTGCGGCCCGAGTGTTGATTAATTCTCAGATGGAAAATGGAGATTTCCCACAAGAGGTAATCTCGCGTCTTTATAGCCTGCTTCAGTTTTGACATAATAAACATGTAATATTCTTGGAAATATGCAGGAGATTATGGGGGTGTTTAACAGGAACTGCATGATCACATATGCTGCATACAGAAACATTTTCCCTATTTGGGCGTTGGGAGAGTTTCGGTGCCGAGTACTTCAGGCACAATCTTGAATTTACCTTAGATTACATTGCAATGTTAGACATCCAACCATCCATTCATTTTAATCTTTCAGGATGAGGTTTTGAATGCTATCATTTAGTGAAGTTTTTGAACACCACTGTTTTGAGCAGCTGAACTGGTAGGTCCATAAAGATGTGATATATTTTATGCATCAGATAATTGTTTTTGTATCATTGCCATCTTGTTTTTGGTGGTGTTTTTTTTAATGGAAATCTTCATGAGCTTAATGTGTGATGAACTTTTAAAAATGTTCATGCGTGCAGAAAGAGAGTCGTTTAGTTCAGAATCTTATTATGTTGATACGGCGACAAATATATGAATCTTTGTTATGCTGATGGTGATGTATCAAAGATACATGTGAACGTAAGCAATCTCTATTGAATTAACCTTTTTTTTATCAAATGAAAACGTAGCTTTAAAAATTTCAAGGTTGCTTACGAAACCAGTTTTAAATAAGAACTAGAGGTGCACAAACCAGTTTCAAAGTAAAAAATCTGTTTGGATTGGTCAACAAAAAGTCAAAAACGGGTAAGTAAAAACTGTACATTGTACGGTTAGAAACCGGTTTTATGACTGTTTTTGATCAATTTTTGGTCGGTTTCTTGGCCTGTTGGGTTTAACCAATATGGAACCGGTTTCAATGGTGATCATAGTTATCAAAGGCGTTAGGCGCATTTAAGGCCCATAGTCCTTATCTGGGCCCTAGGCGCAAAACGCAAAAAAAAAAAAAAGGGTCTAAGGAAAAAAAACCGCACCAAATGAAAGGGAAAAAATAATATATATTATGTATTCCAATATTTGAAGAGTAACATAATTCAAATACTAATCCATATCAATATGTTCAAAACTTAAAATCAAAAGTTTAAATATAATATATATATTAAACCACCTTAGAAAATTAATATTATGGGAAAATTCCCAAAATGTCCCATTTTAAGATAGAGATTCCAATTATATCTCTTTGAAATTCAAATTCCTTATTTGTCCCCTTACTAACTCGCTATCGTCTCTACGTTAGGAGTTCGAGACGACATGTTTATTAACTCGCCGTCTTCCCGCCATGTTAGCTCAAAACTCGTTGCCTCTTTGTCACGTTAGCTCAAAACTCGTCGTCTCACCACGGTCTCTTAAAAAACTTAATTTTTAAACTATTTCATCCATTTCAGATTTGTGGGAAAATCAAGACTTATTTTAATACTCTCACCTCTCTATTCTACCTTTTCTCTGAAACACACCGAAATCTTGTCAGAATCCTGCCAGAAGCTCGCCTAAACGCCTTGATGGTGGCTAGACGGTTTAGTTGCGCTGGCCTAAGCTTGCCAAAAGCTCACCTTAACGCCTTGATGGTGGCTTGGCGGTTTAGCCATGCTGGCCTCGCCTGAGCGCCTAGGCGAGCGAGCGTCTTTTGTGCCTTTAGATAACTATGATGGTGATAATTATAAACCAGGCCCAAACCAATGGTTTCCGGTTTTTGTGTACGCCTCTAGTAAGTACATAAAGGTCAGGTAGCTACATAAAGCAGTTAGATAATGGCATAATCCGCCTGCTTATTTTTTCTCTTAATAAGTAGTTACGAAGTTCTAATGCTTCCGAAAACATCAAAAGGCTTGTTATGAAACTTTTTTTTTCTAGCATTTAAATTTGTAAATAATGATCAACATGACAAATAACGATGCCAATAAACTAAAAAACCAGATAGCTTTCTTAATAAGAAGCATGCATATGGTAAAATCATTGTCTTGCATATCTTGTACCGTATAAATTCTAGGCTTAATCTATATAATATTGCGTTGACTTACAAGCATAATATGTACACTAAATTCACAAAAAAAAATGGTAAAAAGATTCTAAGTAAAATCAGAGCGCCTTCTGATCAAGTCTTTCATTCCAATTCAGGCATTGAATCAAGCTGCGAAACCAGTCACCCGTTTGGTCAACCTTGTTGACTGTTGGGAGTGGATGCTGACTCATGCATATACGCACCGAATCTCCTCTCGATAGCTGTTGCCTTCTCTTCCCATCAAATGACACCCAAGCGTTACTCCGTGCATCTTCTGGTATCTGCCATCAAAACAAATACTTTTTAATTAACTTCCAACTTTTGCATATATAATCTGACCAACAACCGACAAGTCCCACTGAATCTGTATGATCATAACCGTATTTATGTATATACTTGCCTTCAATTCAAGACGCGCAGAATCAGGAAGTATAACAGGTCTAAACGAGAGGGAATGTGGAGAAATTGGAGTAAAAAGCATGCATGGAACATTTGGATGCACCTGCATTCATAATATACCCTTAAAATATAACGCTACCAGGATATTATATCATTTTTATTTATTTGATTTTATTTTAGCATACCATAGAACCGCCTGCGGCTGTAGAGTAAGCTGTACTTCCTGTAGGTGTTGCCACTATAACTCCATCACCTTGCACCTATTAGATACAATAAATGCTAGTGTCAATATTAAATTTGCCTTCAAAGAACAGTCACAAATAAAAAAGGCGCCGTCACCCTATGAGTCTACTAACTCAACAACTAACCTTAGTAATAAGGCGATTATGTTCATAGCACTCAACTTTGGAAAGATAAGGGTTAGAACCTCGGTCAACAACAACCTCATTCAAAACATCAAAAACCTTTCCCGGCATGGCTTTCCCATTTCTGAATATCTCACAACGAAGTCGCATTCTAAGAGTTAAATAAACACCTTCCAGTGTGCTGTTTCCATGAATGACCCGCTTCAAATCCTGCCTATAGTCTTCAAACTGTACCACAAAAATTTATCACCAAATCATTTTTATAGATAAAAATGGTATGATTCAAATTTTAATCACCCTGCGTTAAGTAAGATGCTTACAACATGTGAAGTGAGAAAACCGAGAGACCCGAGATTGAATGATACAACAGGGGGAACCGCACCTCTAAACAAGTTTGATGCATGCAGAATAACCCCGTCTCCCCCCAAGCACGCAATCAGATCTACCCTCTCATGAAGATCACTATAAGAACGTGACAAAAGCGCATGTCAGACTAAGGCTGCAAACTAGGCGAACCGAGCCTGGCTCGCCTTGGCTTGACTCGTTTACTTTCAACGAGCCAAAAATTCGAGCTCGGGCCAGTTCGTGCCTCGTTCATTTCTTTTTTAGTATCTTTGTGCACGTATTGTATTATTTTTGTTTTGTATTTTCACATTGTTTAAAGATCGAGACACATATTGTATGTCCATATCTTTATATATGTGTGAACCCTCGGGTGGGCAAAAGTAAAATTGCACTAATTTTGACGTTATTTTACTAATCTCGTGAAAATAACGTTAAAAGTGGCGGAAGGTTAATCAGGCATCATGTGGTGGCGTTGATAGCCGAAAGACAAGGGCACATGCACCAATCAGCCGGTGTCCCGATGATTGAGTGCTATATGCCTTATGTCCAAGGCTTGATGCAAAACTACTATCGAGCCGGGGGTCTCACCAGAAGCAGCCTCTCTATCCCTATGGGATAGAGGTAAGGCTGTCTACATCTTACCCTCCTCAGACCCTACCATAGCATTGCTATTGGTGGGATATACTGAGTACGATGATGATGATGATGATGATGATATTAAAATTTGGGGTTTATTTAAACCAGCCAACCCTGGCTCTGGCTCAGGCTCAGCTCGTTTACAACCTGAACCGGCTTGCTTGGCTCGTTTACAAACGAGCTTTTTTTGAGCCAACTTCAAGTGAGTCACGAGCTTTTTGAACAACCCTACGTCAGATATCAAGTTCGACTGAAAAACTGGTTAATTTATATGCGGGTTTGGTTGATCCGGCATGCTTTTAGTCCAAACTTTTGCTTCTTTTAATAAATATTTGAATATGATTACAAAACTACACTTTTTTCAATACTAATCTAATACCTTGTATCTTGACTGTAGAATGTCTTTACAAAGCCAAACCCGGGCATTCTTGCAAATACATCGTGAACCTCAGGTTCTACAAGAACATTCATATTTTCTTGGTGATACAAGAAAGATGCAACCTGTGTTTCAAGCAGAAAAAACACCAATTTAAATAAAATATTAAGTGACAAGAATACTATTGTGATGGAAGTACCTCTTCAGCTTGTTCCATTAATTCTTGGCCAAGTTTCTTCAAAAGTAACACAGTTTTGGGTGATGATTTCCACATCAGCATCTGCTGTTGGGTGCTGGGATGAGTAAAAGCTAATGAAGATTCTGTTACTTTTTCCCGGGTGCATGAAACGCCATCTGTTCTCACTAGAAACATCTCTGCTTTCTTTCTTGATTGGATTCTTACAACACCAGTTGTTGAAGCACACATATTTGCCTCAATCATTTCCACATCATCATTGCTTAATTCCTCTAAATCATCTGTTCGTGTGAAATGTGTCACTTTCCTATCTGCATTATTAAATTCTTTCAAACTGGGGCGCGAATTATCTTGATTCTGAAGAACATTGTTCCCATTTGTTGAATCAAGATTGGTGATGCTTAAAACCGACCCATTCTCATTAGGTTTCTTACTTGGTTTCGTTTGTTTCTCCAATCCTTTGTGTTCAAAAGTAAAATAAGTCGAAGGGGAAAAGGTTTTATTTTTTAAAAACTTGGACATTTCTTTTCTGGAGAAAACATTGGTAGGTGGTAACTGGGATTCAATAGGATTTACACACAAATTAACAAAACCCTCATTTCGATCATCATCAATTTTATTAAATCCTTCAGTGTAGGCCCCGTTATTGGTGGTAGAAGATCCTTCATTATCTTGAATTTGATTATTATTAGGTGAACTGTAACGAGCCATATATTGTCTCCATCTAGAAACCATTGCAGATGTTCTCAAAACACCTTGCTTACTGTGAAGATAAATTGGTTTCTTCATCGAGTCCGATATCAAATTTGAAAATTTCTCAACCTGCTCTATCGACGGCGCGTTCCCGACTTCAACCGGAAGTTTGACCAGGTCAACTTTCCCAGACGAAAGTGCATCTTGCAATGCGGTTTCATAGAATATATCATTCACACTTTCGGCTCTAATATCTACAATGCTTTTAAACCCATTTTCAACCAACCAGTTTAAACCTTCTTCTGTTAATTGACCACCCATCCAAAAAGCAACTTCACTAGATTCAATATCTTCTTTTGAAGTAGATAAATAAACGGGATTCCAATTAGCAAACAACGAGTGAGGTGGATAATCATCCCCACGCGGAAGACCAGAGTCATAACAAACATTTTTCAGCCTTTGAAGTTTTCTCCAAACAACCCGGCTTCTAGAATCGTCCGGGGTCAAAAAGATTTCAAGAGCAACGTGTAAACTTTCACAATATCTTTTCATTTCACGTCTGAATATAGCAAGTGGTGGAAGCTTATCTTGTATCATATCCACATCCGAAACACTAAACGATTTCATGATTGTTGACCGACCAGATAACAGATCTTCACGCCCTTTATTCAGAAGACAAATCATGCAACCGAGAACCGAGACTATCTTATCTTCAAGCAATGGCTTATCTTCTGAAGGGAAAGCATAGGAAACACTGCATTCACCTGTGAGCGGGTTGCATAATGTGTCCATTAATGCACTGTGAAGGCTTTCAGCAGCTCTAAAGATTCTACAGTATGCTTCAACTTCAGCTATATCTCCCGGAAGTGGACCCACCCATGGTAATTGTGTCAAATTATGGGATTGATATGTCTGTAAATTAAAAACAAAAACTAAGAAACAGGGGTGCAATTTGTGCAAACGAGCCAAGCTGCTAGCAATCTACTCAAGATCAGCTCGTGAAAAAACTCAATCAAGCCGAGCTTGAGCCTAAACGTAAGCTCGTTTAATAAACGAGCCTGAGCTTCACTTATCGAGCCTAACCGAGCCTGTCATTAATTTATTTTTTGTTAATATGTATTTAATAATTATTAACTGATATATATATATAACGTTATGAAAAAAATAACTAAATAATATATATTATTTTATATATAAAATTATAATCGAAAAAAATGATTATAAACATATAAAAATCAATTAAGAAATAGTAAAGGAGCGAGTGTGTAAGTTAAGCAGCAGTGTTAGTAAGAAATTGGTGATTGAA
This sequence comes from Bidens hawaiensis, assembly GCF_021521415.1. Lineage (NCBI taxonomy): Eukaryota > Viridiplantae > Streptophyta > Magnoliopsida > Asterales > Asteraceae > Bidens > Bidens hawaiensis. Next base: position 224,242 of record NW_027491822.1, on the reverse strand, counting down.
AATGAAAATCTGGATCCATTTCAGAATGCAGGGAGTTAGGTTAGGTGTAGCAACCATAATAAACGAACAACAGATCTAAATGTATGTATGTATGCATAAGCGAAAGAATTGATTGGATGAGTCAGTCAGTGAATTCAATTTGAATAATAATAATAATAAAATTAGGTATGCACCAAGGCAATGTTGGCGGAGAAAGGATCGGCTCCGGCAGCAACAACTACAGTGAGTCGTTGAGGTAACGTCCACTTAGTGGATGGATGAAGATAGGGTTTGGGAGTGAATAATATCATCCGTCCAATGGAAGCCGTGTGGAGAATCAGTGAGCGTGACGTCATGGCGCCACCATAGAGTTAGTAGGTATTAACTATGGTGGATGATGATGATGATGATGATGATGATGATGATGATGATGATGATGATGATGATGTAATGTGTTGGTTTGTGAAGGTGATGTGGTTTGATTGTGGAATTGTCTGTTAGTCAGTCCTCGTCTCCATTTCTAACGACTTTTAACTTAACTTGTCTCCTAACAATACTCTTTTCCGGATAGTTTTAACGTCTCCTCGCTCAAGTTCGTTACGATACCGTCACTTAATTGAAAAAGTTAATCCGTTGACGCACAAGATATTAGCCACACTCGTATTGCTTACAATAAAAAAGGTTAACATATTAAAAACAAACATATAAGGGCACAGCCGTCTTAAAGGATTTAGATACCTCGGTCGAGCCGAAATAAAAAGTCCCATAGCCTTAACAACTAACAAGTAACAACATATATAAGCTAATTTTTAAACAATGCTTATTATTAGTTATTAAACATAGAAAAATATATTATTAAAATCAAATACCGTAATAATGATTATTGAAACTCTTCTAACATTGGTAAAAATAAATAGCTCGGTCCTTGGTGACTGGCTTGGTCAACCGCAGAGGAGCCTGGTGGTCAACAACGAACCAATACTGGTGGTCGGCTGGGTTGGTCGTTGTTCAGATTTTGTTTAGCATTCGCAAAGAAGGAATGAACCAAAAAAGGAATTTCAATCGACAACTATTTCTTTTATTTTGCATTGGGTTTTTATTTAATTTTTTTAGTTTTTAATTTTAGTTTGGGCCCAATAATTTAAACTTGAGTGAATGGATTGTGGATTAAAAAGAATTTTGGGCCTAATAATTATAAGATGGTAAACATCATATCATATTTTTTTAAGTTTTATATTTTAAATGTATATATAAAAAATATAGATAAAAAAGTTTTTGCCCCTAAAAATTACGTGCCCCGGCCGACAGTCCGACCGGCACCACCCTCCAGCCGGTCATGTATACTGATATACAAAACATTTGGTTGGTATAGGTTAGTTTCATTACGATACTAGCACTAAACCCAAAAATTATATTAGTAATTCGGTTGCGTTCATTATGGTGCCATAACTAAAACAAAAACTAATAGTTTAAAGAATAACTGGATGGCGTGGCATGAGTTGGTGCCACCACATGGACCAATGATGGTCTTGCGACACCAACTCATTAATTTTTATCTTGTATCTAATTACACTACAATATCTTTATATTTAAAACTTGTGACATATTTTAACATTTTCATAGCCAACCGTTAAATTTTAAGTGCATATGTGTTTGTCAGATACTTTTTTAACTAAAGTAATAACTATTCAAAATGTCACATAACCTTTCATTTAAGCACACTTAACTCTTGAGTGTCTATTCTCCATATTCAATGTTGCACTCAACAAAGATAATATGAAATTTGTCAATTCACAATGAAAAGGCTGCCTTAACTAATGTGTCACAACTACCGATGAATAATAAATGTAGGTTTCGTGTTTTTAATCTGATAATCTTTGACAACTTTATGAATCGTGTAATCATTTTCAGATTAAAATATTTCGCTTATGCGCGATAATCAAATAAGATAAAAAGGTGATTTTCAAAGAACGAGAAGTTATCTTATGTGAACCGCTAAGTGTTAATTTGCTATGTTTTGTTCAAACCAAATGACTCCTTTGTATACAGGTTGAAACATCATAATGAATAGCTGCAATTCTTCACAAAAAGGCATGGCGTGGCATGTTAATATGTTAGTGTTATAACCACTACAACTATACATTTGCAATAGTTGTAAACCGCAACTTGCATTCCGCATGATTCGAACTCTCATCTCAACCTTTGTGAGACACACACCTTAACCACCACCAGGATGTCCCCTTGAAGACGTAAAGAACCATCCCGGTTACAACTTATCAGGCGCAACGAACTGGCCTGGTAAATTAAATTTGTCCAACATTAGCAAATAGAAGCATGGTGAGACCAAAAGTTCCTAGAAACCGCGTTGTAATCAAGCGTTGTGATAATATTATTTATTTATTACCCACAAGGTTTTTGTTATTAATGGAAACATTTTGTTACTCTTAGCCCTTAGGTAGTGGCTGCCTTTAGAGAATAATATTATTCCAGAATAGATATAACTAAAGAAAACATTTCTTGCAGAAGATTTATGTAATGGCTAATTCCTCCATATTTTATTTGCTTCTTGTTCTTGTGCTCCTATCTTCGACGGCTAAATCAGACATCGATATTCCTTACTTCGGTAAACCCTTCCTCGATCAATCTTACGAGCAGTGGAGTCAAACTGATAACATCTTATGTTTGTGTTTTTGTTCATGAACAGATCATCTTTGTGATGAAGTCATCTGTGGAAGAGGAAACTGCTCAATTGATCTTGCTAAACCGTTTAACTTCATTTGCAAGTGTGAGCCTGGATGGCGAAGAACTCTAGTTTCGGACTTGGAAGATGATCTTCCGTTCCTTCCTTGCGTCATGCCTGACTGTAACATCACATTTAACCTTGTAAACAAACTAGCATATATGCATATGTTGCATCTACTTTACACTGTTGTTTTCTTAGGTACCATCGACTACTCGTGCATGCCACCTCCTCCTAAGATTCCTCCCGTCCCTGATAATATTTCTGTCTTCGATCGTAAATATCATATACTTGTTTTCTTGAACTTTAGCATAGTTTTTAATTATTAGTTCATTAAGGTGTTCTAATTATTATTCAGCTTGTTACTGGACATACTGCGGAGAAGGTACATGCAACAACAAGGATGCAACGTATATGCATACGTGCGACTGCAAACCTGAATACACCAATCTCCTAAACATCTCCCATTTTCCATGCTTTAGTGACTGTATGATTAATCATTAATTCTTGACTCGAAAATATTAACCCCAATCGGATCTTTGCATAAATGTTTGAATTTTGAAACAGGTGCTATTGGAACTGATTGCAGCAGACTTGGAATACGGCCACCAGACATGACAAAGACGACTCCTCCCGGTGATGGCAGTCAAAATGATAGCAGTCAAGGTGAGACAACACCTTCAGCAGCCAGTCAAGGTTTGACTGATTTTCAACCAGAAAAAGACTTCATGTGAACTGTAAAGTGTAAACTATAGATTATAAAAGGTCAACCCATTTTTGTTGACTTTGATTTTTGGTTTTTGTAGGTATCAGGTTTCTTTCTGGAGGCTTACATTGTATTGGAGTCATAGTGATGTCTTTAGCCATGGCTGTATGGAAATAGGAAACATGAAACATGTTTGGGTCGTTCATTATTTGTTTTGAGAGCTATTCATGAAGTTTTGGTTGATATACATATATACACACACCATGTATTTATTGATGATTGTTTTGTGTAAAAAAATAAGATATATTGCATGTTAAATAAGGTCTTACTATTGGTGCATATATCAAAAGTGTACACCAGCTTGCATGTCACATCATACGGCTGTATAATCTTTTTTGCCATATTATATAGTCATACGATGTCATATGCCATATGACAGGTGAAAAAGGTCATACGACCAATAAGAGTTCTGTGAATGGTCATATAAGTCATTTCTTTGTCAGGAAAAATTATACGGCGCATATAGGTTGGCCCTCGTACGATTGGTATGACAAAAATATCATACAACCCATACGACCTTCAAAACAGCCCGGTTGACCCTTTCCGCCCTACCATGTAGCTCATATTACCATACAGGTTGTATGACATGTCACTGAGTTTAGATAGCACATAACTGGTGTTTGTATAGCTAGGCCTATAGAAATATGATCAATGTAGCTTTTGTGTATAGTAGTGTTTTATCTTATGGAAGACACCACGAGACAACTAGACAGATGGAACATATTGATTGGATGAATAATTGGAATTAAGATATATTTATTTAAAATGTGATGACTTTAGGAGGTGTAGCAGGTTTACTTATAAGGATCCAAACAAACGCCCACATAGCCTTCATTCTTTTTCTTTAACATTGATTGCAATATAATAAGAACCACACGAGACACATTATCAAGAAATAAATACAATTAATAAACATGGTATAAAACTAGCTAGACTACTTTCCATAAAGTATATTATTATATAACAGATATGATATTATAGTTGATTATTTAAAAACAAATGTGTGATCATTTAAAGGAGAGAGCATCATCATGCTTGAAAGGTAAAAAAAGATTATGCTAAGAAACACTCCTTATATAAATCCTCAATAATTTACTTAATTCACAAAACAAATTGTTTTGAAAAGAACAAACCTAGCTCCCAAAAATGTAACATATCACCTGTACAATGATACACATATAATCTTTCCTAATTGTTTGATCATCCTGCATATACTTCTTGGGACTCCTCGGGAGTTGACCAGTGGCTCAAAAGTGATTCCACAGTCAACCTTCGTGTTGCACTAAGCATCGAAATGAAGAACCGACAACCATCAATTTTGTATTCCTCCAATGGGTCCCTATGCCCAAAACTCCTCACATTCACCTGCATCAAATTAACCATTTATCTGTTAAAAACATCAGGTCAATGGCAAAACTGAAATAATACAGAAGTACAATGTTCAAAGTCTATTTAAGCATGCGCATAGCTTATTTACAGCTAAGTGACAAGCATGATGTTTCAGGATTTCATATAATCGTTTTTTAATGATTATAATGAGGAAAAATAAGTAATCAAACATGAAACTTTTTGGAATCTAATTTATAATAATGTTCATACCGCTGAATTTAGTCTGTTCATGTTGACAAGATGATCCCTCCAGAAACTATCTAGGGATTTCACAAGAACTGTTCTCTGTATTCAAGTTTAAAAATTTAATATATTATAAAAATAATAAAGAAAATACATGAAATTCAAATATTATTAGCATAAGATTTAAATTACCTCGACTTCTTTCACGTAGTCTTCAGTATAGCCAGACTCTTGAACAGTGTTCATATATGAAGTAATTAACAAATCACCAAGGTACTTGCGCAGAAGATTAACAGTAACTCGATATCTTCCCTCTCTACAATTAGCATCCCAAGTAAATAGGTCAAAACTGCCTCCTACTTCATATTATTATAATAAAAAAAAATGAAACCAAATTCATAAATAAATGATTATTGTACACACTTGAGTGAATCATCAGAGCATATGGCCAGCCAGCGTTTCAGTGAAGAAGTCTTCTTACGGATACCTCTAAAAGCGTTTGGAGGTTGAGGTAAATTTGAAAACTGGAAGTCGTTAATATGTACATCACTCGTTTCATGAGCATTAACAAGTGAACGCAATAAAGATTCCACTGTTATTCCTGTACATGATTCTGAAGAAACCGCAGATATGATTTAATCCAAAAACTTAATAAAGAGTAAATCTTAATTAAGACTGAAAATAAAACTCACCATCCAAAATCTTCCAAGAAATTGCAAAGAAGTCCTTTAAGAGTTTCTTTAAGTTCCAATCGTTTGGACGCTATTGAATGTATACATTATGGAGATCAGAACTATCCAGGTGAGTAGAAGTTGGATGTAGGGAAAAGATAATTTAGTTCATAATACCTTTAATGGATTAACATTTGCCAAAACAATTTCATCTACAATTGCTTGCATGTACCTAATATCCATGCATAAATATTTATGTCGCAAAAGTAACAACAAAAAATCACAGGATTTTATTAAATATGTATTTACTAGTTGTTTTAAGGTCTACTTTTTTGGATTAATAATTTCCAGGGAAATAAGGTGAAGAAAACACTAACTGGAATATGTGATGTGAACAACTCTCGGGATCACCAGTTATAATTAACTGACGAAGATCATAAACATGCTTCCTTTGCACCTGGAACCACAATATTATATATTCAGTAATGCAACTCCAATGGCCATTCAAACATAACTAGACATATACTTTTAACTGGGAAAACATAAAATATAATAATGAAAAATCATCACCAAAGCCCTAGTTTAATAGATGACCGAAAATAAGAAAAAACTGCATGTACATGATGACATATGCTATAGAATATGTGTGTACCTCTAACACTTCATCAAACTCTACAAGGCTCTTTCTTATGTTAAAGAAATACTTTTCTGCAGAAACTTGGAGAGACAGAAGCTGAAATTTGAAATAATAAGAATTATCAGTTAGTATTAAAACGAATAAACATCAAGAAGTTAACACTTAACAGGAATATAATACACACATTAACATAATATAATTATCATATAATGAACTAAATCACACCTGTCGAACAATTGCATCACCTTCAATTGGCACATCCTCATCATTTGTGATTCTTGAGATCAGATTCACAGCCCACTCAGTGTCAAAGTTGAACTTTTGAAACATTTCATCCTGCAAACTGTGGCATTGATAAGTGAAAATCGAGAAGCAAAAGAAAAATTAAAAACACAATGTGTGGAAAGTAACAAAGAAAATTAAGTCAACTATTTGAGTTGAAGCTTACCTAACCATGAACCGTGTTGATCCAGGATCTCCTTGTCTTCCTGCTCTGCCACGAAGCTGTGCACGGACAGAAAACACATATAAACTGGTTTGTAAGAATAAAAATCACAAGTCCTTAAAAGGTCAAAGTCGCTGACTTACCTGATTATCAATTCTTCTAGACTCGTGCAAAGATGTGCCAATCACGTGGAGCCCACCAAGTAGTTTGACTTCTAACCCTTCATTGTAACAGTGAGCTTCACAGTCTTTTAAAACTGACACATAAGCAAGTGCAATGCAAGGACCAAGAGGGTACATCTCTGACTGTTCCTCTACAAGTCTTTCCAGCTCATCTAAACCCACTGATTGGCTCATCTCAATCGATTCTGAAATTACAGATTTAGCCTTCTCATATGTCCAACTCTTGTTCTCACTTTTGGACACATATTTAGCTGCATTAATAAAAGCAGTACCAAGAACATTAGCATGTGTATTCAAAAGATATTTCTAGATTGACAATGAAGTCAAAAGGTCAAAGCCACTAACCCATTAGAGCAGTCTTAGCTAGCAAAGCTAATGATGATGGTCCGATTTTCATTTTTGATAATACGTTTTGTGACATTGTGTCTGCAGTGTCTATATCTGGAGTTTCATGACTCAGATGTGAAAGTGTGCTGTCCTCTATAACTTCTTTTGCAAGCATCTAAAACAAATATAAATCATGTATTGTTCACATTCTTTGTTACTTGGAAGCTGGAACACAACTAGGGTACATAGAGACTGAAAAAGTCAACACACCTTTGGATTGCCTCCTAATATAATGTCTGTACCCCTACCAGCCATATTTGTAGATATGGTGATGGCATATTTTCGTCCAGCTTGGGCCACAGTTTGGGCTTCTCTGGCAGCATACTGAAAAATATAAACAAAATAAATACCAAGAATGAAAATCAGTTCCATAAAAAGTAAGAATTTAATAAACCTTTGGTCGTGCGTTAAGAACATTGTGAGGGATCCTGCTTTCCCTTAGCAGATAAGACAAATATTCTGAATTCTCAACACTACACCCACAAAAAGAATCATTTTATTTAAAATGTATAAACCCAAAAAATAAAGAAAAGAAGAATGATTTATGAAAAATATGAGATAATATCATTGTAGTACCTGGTGGTTCCAACTAAAACAGCGCGACCAGTTCTAAACATATTTATAATTTCTTCACGGACATATTCCCATTTACCACGAGCAGTCTATGTAATCAAAACAATTAAAAGCATGGATAAAGACTTTTAATTAGATGTATTAATAATGAGAGAAAAAAAATAGTGTCTTACTGCAAAAGCTTGAATGGGTAAATCATTACGAATATTTGGCATATTTGTGGGGACTTCGATAACAGGTGTCTGAAACATTTTCAATAACTCCTTTTCCTGTAACAATGTAAATGAATAAGGCATCTAATAGTATATTGATATTAATGAGCGAATGTAAATTCATAAACTGTCAAATACTTCAGTTTTTGCAGTCCCGGTCATCCCTGAGAGCTTTGGATACAGCTTAAACAGTGACTGGTACGTAATTTGTGCCACTATAACTGAATCTGCCTAAAAAGCACAAGAGAGTAAACTACCAAAGAAGAACGATGATGTGGCAGACACACAGACAATTAATAAGCATCACTATATACCTGGATTGGTAGACCTTCTTTGGCCTCCACAGCCTGATGAATCCCTTCTGACCATCTACGTTTTTCTTCCACTCTCCCCGTCAACTAAAAGAAAAAAAGAAATATTTAAACTAAAGAAAATCGCTAAAAGTAACTTAATGCAAATCAAAGAAAACCAAGAGAAAGTAATCACATAAAAATTGTGTTTTGTACCTCGTTTATTATGAGAGCCTTCCCGTTTTTAACAATGTATTGGACATCTTGTCGGTAAAACTCCTTGGCTTTCAAAGCATTCATGACAAATCTACAATGTATAACAAGAGGTTGAAATTGAAAGATAAACTTAAAGGTTTCTACATGAGAAAAAAAAATGACATAATGTAAGTTACCTAGCCCAAGGATCATTCTCATCCCAAAGATCATTTGTTTCCAGAGCCATCTCAGCTAGGGTAATTCCTTCTTCAGTCAACTCCACTGAATTATCTTTAAGCTCTATTTTGTAATGCTGTGCAGTGAAATAAACAATGAAGCACAATGGATATTAACAGCCGAAAATAAAATATAAAAAGAAATAGAAATAAGAAACTAGATTACAAGGCCACGTGTGAGAAGCTCAGCTACTTTGGCAGCAACCGGATAACGTGCAGCATCCTTACTAGCCTGAGATGCACATCAAAGTTATATAAATAAATAATAATACTAATAATAGTAATAATAAGTTACTACTTCAATTTTAAAAGTTGGAACAAAAAGATACCTCGCCACTTATCAGCAGCGGGTTTCTCCCCTCATCAATTAGGACAGAATCAACTTCATCAACTATTGCAAAATGAAACGGTTTTGGCCTGATAAACAATGTGCTATTAGTCCTGGAGCAACTCAAATCAAATATGCTCTGTGAAATTAATAGCAATACCATCTCATAACCAGTTGTCCACTGCTTCCAGCAAGATTATCTCTCAGATAGTCAAAACCAAGTTCCTAAAATAATTAAATTTAGTACAAATGACAATATTGTAGTAAAAACAACATATTGGGACTTACTGAATTGTTGGTGTATGTAATATCACATTTATAATTAGACCTCCTTTCCTCAGATTTCATCCCTCTCTGTATGTGGTAATATAAAAACAAAGAAGTAAAGAGGAAGTTTTAAGTAGTAGTTTATGGATGTTATTAGTTATTAAGCATGGGCATAGGGTATAATAACTTACTTGAATAAGACCAACAGAAAGACCTAGAAAGCGGTGAACACGACCCATCCACTCAGCATCACGTTGAGCAAGATAATCGTTAACAGTAACCACTGTAAATCAATAGATTACGGCGATCATACTACAGTAAATTTAGAGTACAAAAAATACAAATATTGTACACATACCATGAACACCCTCGCCAGTCAAGGCATTAAGATATGCAGCCAATGTTGAAACCAGTGTTTTTCCCTCTCCAGTTTTCATCTCAGCAATAGACCCGTCATTAAGCACTGCACCGCCAATAATCTAGCAATTGCAAGACCAAAATCTAATCAAGGTTATTAACCAAAATAAGCATTTCATTACATAAACTACGTAATAAACGCATTGAACTTTATCTGACTAGAATTAAGTTAACAAACTCCGTTTAAAACAGAGAGACGGTGAGAAACCTGCACGTCAAAATGTCGCATACCAAGCTTCCTCTTGGCAGCTTCACGAACAACAGCAAATGCCTCTGCCGCATAATTAAGTGAAGTAAATACATAGAAAAAGAAACAAACTTTAATGCCCTAAACAGAAAAGAAGCCATTTAACAACCTGCTTGAATATCCGCAAGTGTCTCTCCTTTTGCCAAGCGTCGACGGAAGTCATCAGTTTTTGCAGTTAGCTAATTCACCATTAAAAGAAGTTAAAACACTTGATATAACAAAGGACATAACGCAATGAAAACAGTCAAACCTGTTCATCAGAAAGCTTCTGAATTTGCGGCTCAAAGGAATTAACCAATCCCACAAGACGATAATAATCCCGAACAACCCAGTAATTCAAACTCGTAAAATGGGCCCATGTTTTCGTAGCACGGCTAATATTCTCCTGAAAAAAAATTAAACAGCATTTCATCAAACAGTTGGTGGGCTGGAAAAAAGGGGGGTAACGCTGTACCTTAAGAGATGCAGTGATTGTAGAATTAAACCGATGGCGTCGTGAACGGAAAGAAAGAAGAGGAAAAGAAGTGGTGTGTGGTGTACAGAAGAAGAAGAAGAAGTTAAGAGGCGAATAGGAGCGTTGATGGTTTGTGTTTAGGGTGAAGATTGACGGGTTTGAGAATGTAGCAGAGAAAGCCGCCATGCTGCGGTCGTGGCCGGATTATTATGACCTTGGGTGACGGTCGGCTCGCCGTAAATTATTAACAGCCAAGTGAAGTTTCTCTAGATCCGGTTTGTTACTTGTTACGTTACGGTCATGGTGTAATTAATAATAATAATAATAATAATGTCAAATTTCTTCCATTTTTGGTTTTACGTTTATATGGGTATTTAAGGAAGGGGAAGTTGATGTGAGGAAGAAAGGTAAAGTATTAGGAAGAAGACGGAAAAGAAGAAAGTGTGAGGAAGAAGATGAAAAGTTGTGAAGCAAAGGGGTATACTTGTGTGTTTAAACCAGATACCAGAAGGAGATAACTATATTAGCTCGTATTTAATTACGAAAAGACAAAAGTACCCCTAAATTTAACGGCTGCTAATGTGTAAAACTGACGGAAGGACTAAGAGATGGCCCGCTGGAAAAGCACAAAGGTGTAAATCGAGCAGTTAAAGAATTGGATCTACAAAGTGCTCCTGCCCATAAAGCACAAGGATGCAAATCATAATTTTCTTTAAATTTTAATATTATGACATTAACCTTGTATACCGTTTGAAGTTTGAACACATACTACGCACAGAGGGAGAGGAATGTTATTACAACTATTTACAAGACTGGCTTCAACATGCTCCTAGGAACTTTGATGCAATTGTAAACTACTAGGTACATAAAATGTAGCCTTTTACACAGCAACTTATGATGCAGTTGATTTGTTATGTTAGCGAAATATGTTGAACTGTTGAAGTTGGTCGTATAAACGACAATAAAGGTGCATGTAGGAGACGTAGGACGGACATAGCCAAGAAAGACGCAAGAAATATTTTGAAACAATAAACTGCTCTAATGAATATGACAGGGGTTGCTGTAAGAAAAGGGAAACATGGAGCAAAGTGGCATATTGTAGCATGGGCTGTAACCTTGCGTCAATGTATATGGTGTTAGTTGTTGCAGAGGAAAGGGAGATAAAGCAGGTAGGGTGTTAACATGTATATCAAGCTAACCGATCACTCTTTGACCTATTTTTAAACATGTGTAACGTGTGATTATAATGCGTCCTTAAAATAGATATTAAAAGTTGCAGACAAAAAGGAATAAACAAAACCATTAGACCACAGCAGGATGAGGTTCAAGTGTGCATGAAACTTGTAAAATGAGTCCAACGCTTCATTTAAGTGCACATTTTGAGACTAATAACATAGCAATCAGTCGCGGTGAACATTTCACTTATTTTCTGCCATGGATTCTCCAGCATCATCAATCTTCACTGGTTCATAATGTAGAAGAACCTGCAAAATTCAAACGCGAAACGAAAGATTATGTTACACAAGAAGTCGATATAACCTTTCTTCTAGTTGTAGTCAAGTATCCAATTTGCAACTTGTGTTGCTGGGAACTATAAATAATAAGCATTAAGCAGCAGAACCATAAATGGTTCATTTCAGTATCTCCCAGTCAAATTCTGGTATACAACATTTAGCATCTATATAAATTTAATTATATAATCAAAGTTGGAATACTTAATGACCAGTGACTAACAGATATGCTCTACTTATGATGGTTAATTAAGCATTAACGACAAAAAAACTGGTGAGAGGACATTTAAAATCATTACTGGTAATTTTTTTTAGCACAGAAAAAGTTTGGTTCGTGCCAATTTTACAACACAACAAGCACAAGACACAATCACTCATTTAAATTGGAAATTGGAGTCCTCTAGACACAATGAAACATAAAAAAAATGACATTATTTGAGTTCCAAGCTGAATTATCAAATACAACATTTGCATGTAGTGATATTATAACAATCAACATACAGCAGATTGATTTGTGTAGCATGCCAAAACTGCCCAAAAGTACAGATCAAATTGCTGTACTCTCGTAACAGGAAAGATTTCTCACGGTAGTTGGTCAGTCAAAGACCAAAAGGTTGGAAGATGACTTTTATGAATTTTTAACATGTGATAAAATGGGTCTGGATTCCAAACCAAATTGGTGGTTTTATGAACGAATTAATGGGCATGCAACTAGTGTTAAAAGCATGTCTAATTATAACTTTTCAAAAAAAAAATGGTTGTATCATGCACCTCTAATTTGCTGTTTCCGTGTAAATGACAAGAGAATTTTTAGAGAACACGTATAAATGCCAGCCTAAAAAACAATTTTCAATTGTTTAGCTCCTAGTAATTGTGACACATTAGCAATGAGCAACATGCGTGCCAAATAGCATGTCTAATTATAACTTTTCAAAAAAAAAAGGGGGGTTGTATTATGCACCTCTAGTTTGCTGTTTCCCTGTAAATGACAAGAGGATTTTTATAAGCCATTAACAATTAAGCATTTATGAAACTAAAATTTTTTTCTTAATAGTTTAGAAGTGGTAAGTGTGGATGATAACATATTGTATAACACTACTATAACAAAAAACCAATGCAAGACAACGGAATAAAGGTAAAAGGGAAAAAAAACAGAAAAGAAAAAAGAGTAAAAGGCTGATAACCAGAATTAGAACTCAGGTCATGCAAGGTTTTCTTGACATAATGTGCATTGTATGAATTGTTCAAATATAACCAAAGAAACAACCAGAGACAGAAAATACTAATGAAGTTTGCAGCAAAAATTCAACAGAACAGTGTCTTACTGGATATTAGATTGAATGAAAAGTAGGTCTTGTGTGTCCGATTTCACCACCATCGGAAATGAGAATAACTCCTGTTGGTGGAAGCAAGTCCATGAAGAACCTCCCTGCAGTTCCCCTCTTCCTATACGCATCCATAATCTCAGCAAACAAACATTCCTCCAATTTTGAGCTATGATTAGTTCGTCTCTTAAACGCCGCATCAAGAATCCAACGAACTGCTAGAGTTTGCTGACGATCTTTATCCACAACCCCAGGAACATCATAAATATCACTTTAGCCACTTCACATATCGGCTTCACATTCTCCAAAGCATCAGATATAAGCTGGATCCCATCGCCATCAGTGCGAGCTAGAGGATGCAGTGTTTCATGAAATATAGCACGAACCCTAGTCTTTTTACCTTGCCTCATGCGAAAATTGACCAATTTGTGGATCAACTGTTTTTTCTCTCCATCTATTCCTCCCATATAGTTAAGAATCTCTGAGCCGGTGTAAACTGTTTTCGAATTCACGGTTGAATAATGTTGCAACAGAAGTGGTGCCATACGCAAACCCGAACCCGAACCCGAACCTTGAAGCTCTCCTACAATACCATTCAACTGCCTACCGGCAACTCGAATCATCTTTCCTACACTAATCTGTGTAATTCACTGCACTTAATTATAAGATATGGAAACCTGCAATCAGCAAAAATAAACCCTGGATATAATTGACAAATATGCCTAAATAAAAAACGCCTGTAATTAGTAGCTAAATAGCATCATAATTAGAGGTGCAAACGAGCCGAGCCGCTCAAGACCGGCTTGCGATCGAGCCAAGCTTAAATGAGCCGGAGCTCGAGCCTAAAAGTAAGCTCATTTAACAAGCGAGCCTGAGCCTAAAGGTAAGCTCGTTTAACAAACAAGCCCGAACCTGAGCTTGAGCATCACTTATCGAGCATTCGAGCTCGAGCTGGCTCATGAACAATTATAGCATTTATAACTATTAATTATAATTGTATAAAAATTTAAAATTATGTATAAAGGTATAAAATTAATTAGTAAACAAGATCCCTACGTCGTTACATTCCATTTAGGATTAGGAATAGGCGTAATCGGACCTGCTTTTTACATATCTCTCATTATTTGGGACCCTATTCACCTCTTTGGGCTTCTACTGAATCGAGAAATAGGTTTGATTGTCCATCTTTTTGATATATTGGATATCTATATAAGGCATTCTCCGGGTAATTCAAATCAAAGCAATTGGATGTCCAATTCGGGCCTATATGGCTCGAGCTTGAGAAACTACTCACCAACCTGAACTTTAAAAATATAGATAGGAACAAGCCGGCTCGACTCGAGAACTGTGTAAGCTAAACGAGCCTAATCGAGCTCGGGCTCGGCTTGGCTCGTTTGCACCCCCATAATCAAAAAGCTGGCAATGAACAATCGTAATAGAAACATTGATAAGTAAATTAAACATATAACATAAATGAGAACATATATACATACGCATAACGAATAGTAAATTCTGACTCATTGAAGAAACACTAAAAGACCCCGGCAGATTACGGATAATCTGGGGGTTAAGTAGATGTTTCCCATGAGGGTTAGGTCCGGCAAAGATGGTTACTCTTCTGATGACCTGCAAAACAGACACCGTGAGCTCATCACTGAGAAGGGGGGGTACCTCCTTGTGACCACCATCCGGCGTGATAATCAGACTAGATTGCTCTGAATATAAGTGTATATTAAGAGAAATAGCTAGAGCAGATAAGATATGTGATGGTATAAGATAATATGATAAGATATGATACCGTTCCAAGGTGTTGGAGTATTTATAGCCGAATGTAGGTTTCCAAGCAGGTACAGCCAGCTGTATAATATTCCTTTTCTACCAACTGTGGGCTACGCACGTGCCATGCTGGTGGTTGGCGTGTAGGCAGCGGCTGATAGTGACATGGCCGGCTGTGTACTATTCCCTTTTCCACCAACTGCAGGCTATGTACGTGCCACGACAAGGGTTGGTGAGTAGGCAGCGGCTGATAGTGACATTAAGTACTAGAGCGTGCTCCTCGTCGTACTGTTGTCAGTGAGCTGTCACTGCTTTGGTCAGATCTTGTCCATACCTTGGCAGGTATAGTACAAAAGATCCTCCAGAAGCGTACGGACTGGCTTATTTGGGCGGGAGTATTCCCGCCTTGCTCATTCCTTCTTCAGGTGACATTACTGAATTATTGAGAGTTAGTGCCTTGTGCGTGTAGCCTTACTATTAGTGCGGGTAGCCTTCCTGATGGCTTGTATCCGCAGCTGCGGGAACAGGCGGGGTACTTCACCATTGGGAGGCTTTTCCTGCGGGAACAGCTGGTCGTACTGCGCGTAAGGTCTTCATCTCTCTGAGCATGGTGGGTCCTGCGGAACCAGTTGGTCTTTGCGCAGACGTCCCTCTTCAAGGTGAGTCTTGCGGGTCCAACTGGGCTCTGCTGGGACCTACCTCTTCAAGTCCCCCAGTCCAATGTTCTTCTCATGAATTGTTAATAAGTGAGGTGAACTTTTGGACTTAAGCAAGGGGTTTTGAAAAGGGTTTTTGGTTTTAAGGTTCTCCGTGGGGATTCTTCCCGCGGGTTTCCTAATGTCACGTGCAGAAATTCCCGACTTTTCTGCTTGATCTTTGGGTATGATGCGGGTAGGTATGTAACCTCCTCGCAAGTCAGGAGCGTTGAGTTTTACTTGTGTAGATTCTCCACGAGGTTTTGGTAGTTTTAGACATAGTGATCAATTATGTTAAACAACCAATTCCATCTTAGAGCTTCAAACAATCTAGTTCTCAACGTTCCCGCTATGCGGGGATGTTATTTCCCTTTCCACAAGCATGGCCCGGAAGATCCTTCTTGGTTTTAATTCTCTGCGAGTGCTAAGTATGTGAAGGGTTTCGCTTTGACACTGTACCCGCACTTGTCTTATAGTTACTTGACTCCCAAGGTATTCTTGGCTTCAATTCCCTGCAGGTGCTAAGTATGTGAAGGGTTCCGCCTTGACACTGTACCCGCACTTGTCTTACGGTTTCTTGGTTACCAAGGTATTCTTGGCTTCAATTCCCTGCAGGTGCTAAGTATGTGAAGGGTTTCGCCTTGACACTGTACCCGCACTTGTCTTACGGTTTCTTGGTTACCAAGGTATTCTTGGCTTCAATTCCCTGCAGGTGCTAAGTATGTGAAGGGTTTCGCCTTGACACTGTACCCGCACTTGTCTTACGGTTTCTTGGTTACCAAGGTAAGGGGGTAGATTCCCTCTTATTTTTGAATCTTTTTGACTTGCTTTATAAACGTTATATGACTTGCTCATGCATATTATAGTTTAATTTGGCACTTGTTTTGCCTCATAAACAATATATGATTCGCTCATGCATACTTTAGTTTAACTTAGCAATTTTCCAAGTGTTTGGATAACTTAACCTTTCAACGCGTGGTTGTCAATAGGTTAGTGTTCAGTTTCCTCTATCATGATTGTGCGGGTAGGACCGTCAGTTTCATTTAGTGGGATGACAAATCTTCACCTATAACTGACATGCGTGAAGGTGTTCCTCATCTTTTTAGAAATTTCCACTGTTTTTTGTGTTTATGCGGGTTTTGCCGCCTTCCACACGCAACGACTTACTTTCCCACTTATTTATGCGGTGAATACCGGCATATCAGTGTTTTGAATAAGTTAAACTTTCGACGCGCGGTTGTCAATAGGTTAATGTTCAGTTTCCTCTATCATGATTGTGCGGGTAGGACCGTCACTTTCATTTAGTGGGATGACCAAACTCCACCTATAACTGACCTGCGTGAAGGTGTTCCTCATCTTTTTAGAAAATTTCACCGTTTTTTGTGTTTATGCGGGTTTTGCCGCCTTCCACACGCAACGACTTCCCCACTTATTTATGCGGTGAATACCGGCATATCAGTGGTCAGATCAGAAGTATAAATGTAAGACCATCAGCGTCAATGTGATAAGGAGAATCATTTCCATTAAAAGTGGCTCTAGGCCTTTTCTTTACAAGTTTGGAATTGATCTACATGTAACATTTGCGTAATTGAGCTCCATTCCATGTTCTTGGGATGGGGTGCAATCGAGCCTTTCGAGCCGGTATGCGCCCTTTCCCAAAACTTCTTTGATAATGTATGGTCCTTCTCAGACCGGGACCAGCTTTCCTGGGCGCTCTTGGTTCGAAGCCTCGTTGTTACGCAATATGTAGTCTCCTACATTGAAGTTGCAGAGTTTTACCCGCGTGTTGTAGTATTTTTGCATTTGTCGCTTGTAATTCTCTTCACGCGCTGCGGCTAAGTCTCTGCGTTCTTCGGTTAGCATAAGGTCTAACCGTCTTTCTGCATCATTGTCTTCTGGCTGAATCAAGACCCTTGGTGAGGGTAGACCAATTTCGACCGGGACCATGGCTTCAGTGCCATAAGTGAGGCTGAACGGGGTTTCTCCCGTACTTGCCTTTTTCAGCGTTCTGTTTGCCCAAAGGACGTGTGGAACTTCGTCCACCCAGCCGGATCTGTGTTCCAATAGTCTTTTCTTTATGCCGTCGACGATGCTCTTATTTGCTCTTTCCACCTCACCATTACCCTGTGGGTGCGCCACTGAGGTAAAGGTGTGGGTGATTTGAAGTTCTTCCAGCCACTTTTGTAGCTTTTTGTCAGCAAAGTTGGTGCCGTTATCGCTCACCAAATTCTGTGGAAGTCCAAAACGACAAATAATAAATTCCCAAATAAATTTTTTGATATGTTTTGCGGTTGTTTGGGCTAAGGGTTTTGCTTCTATCCACTTGGTGAAGTAGTCGATGGCTACCACTAGAAACCGAACGTTCCCTGCTGCTGTGGGAAATGGGCCTGTCACATCGATGGCCCACTTCTGAAATGGCCATGAAGAGGTGACTGGAACAAGCTCATTCTTCGGGCGATGCGTGTTGGGTGCGTAGAGTTGGCAAGACCTACACTTTCTGATGTATGCCAGCACATCCGTATGCATCCCCGGCCAAAAGTATCCCGCGTTGTTTAGCTTAGCTACAACAGCGCGTGGACCTGCGCGTACTCCACAGATGCCTTCGTGCACTTCCCTTAGGAGGTATCCAGCATCTTGGTTGTCTACGCATCTTAGGAGTGGGCCAAGAAAATTACGTATGTAAAGGATGTCATCGATGAGTTGATAGTTCAGTGCTTTACAGCGTATTTTTCTTGCCTGTGTTTTTGACTCTGGTAGTATACCCGCCGCGAGGTAATTTATTATTGGTGTCATCCACGTTTCTGTGCCGGTTTGGATGACACAGATTTCCTTGTGCGGGACTGATGGTGCTCCAAGGAGTTCAATGCGGATGTCCTTTCCCAAGTGGGTGAAGGCTAATGATGCAAGCTTGCTTAACGCATCCGCAGATTTGTTTTCGCTACGCTTGACGTGTATGACCTTAAAATCGTTAAAATCGTGCATAAGGGTTTTTGCTTGTGCAAGGTACATGGCCATTATGTCGTTCACGGCCGTGTACGTCCCGTTTATTTGGTTGGCTACTATCATGGAATCCACGTGGGCTTCCAAGTTTTTCACTCCCATCTTACGCGCAATTCTCAGCCCGGCCAAGAATGCTTCATACTCCGCCTCGTTATTCGTACTTGGAAAATCCAGTCGAATAGCGTAAGTGTATTCTTGGCCTGCTGGGTTGGTTAGTTTCAACCCTGCGCCTGAACCTTCGTTGCTGGCTGCTCCATCAGTGTAGAGTCGCCAGACATCATCGATGTCCTGTGCTGGAGAGGGTTGAGCCTCCTCCTTGCACTCTTTCTCCCGCGAAGCGGGGACTTCTGCAATAAAGTCGGGCAAGACCTGGCCTTTTATGGCTGGTCTCGGCTTGTACTTTATCGCATATTCTCCCAATTCTATCACCCATTTGGCTAGGCGTCCTGACAATTCGGGTTTGCCTAGAACGTTTGCAAGTTTGAAGTTGGTGAGAATGGTGATTGGGTGACCTTGAAAATATCGTCTTAGCCTGCGTGAAGCCTGTACAAGTGCTAAGACTAATTTTTCCAGGGTAGAGTACCGGGTTTCTACGTCTGTTAGGATACGGCTAACATAGTAGATTGGCATCTGGATGCCTTTTCGCTCTACTAGCAGGACTGCCCCGGTTGCTCTATCTGTGGCGGAAAGGTATAGGATTAATTCCTCCCCCGCTTCTGGTGCTGTGAGCGTTGGGAGTTCGATCAAGCGTGACCGAATTTCCTGAAAAGCTGCTTCCGCTTCTAGTGTCCAGCGGAAGTGCGTTTTCTTTAAACAGTTTCTCAATGTTGACACGAATGGGAACGACCTATCCGCATGGTTTGCCAAAAAACGGTTAAGTGCGACTAGTCGTCCATTCAGTGTCTGAGCTTACTTGATGGTAGTAGGTGATTCCATTTTGATAATGGCTTCGACCTTTTCAGGGTTCGCTCTGAAGCCATCTTTAGTAACAATGACTCCTAAGAACTTCCCTTCTTCCATCCCAAATGAACACTTGCTCGGGTTGAGCTTCATGTTTATCTTTCTGAGCGTGTTGAAAGTTTCTTCGATGTCTTTCAACATCGCATCTGAGTCAGGGCTTTTGATGACCAAGTCATCCATGTAGACTTCCAAGTTCCTCCCAATTTGGGCATGAAACTCTTTGTCCATCAGGCGTTGGTATGTGGACCCGGCATTCTTAAGTCCGAATGGCATCATTTGATAACAAAATGTGCCATCGGGCGTCCGAAATGCGGTTTTGTCCTGATCGTCAACGGCCATGTGGATTTGATGGTACCCCTTATACGCATCAAGGAAGCATTTAAGGCGAAACGTTGCTAACGAATCTACCTTAAGATCAATTTCGGGTAACGGGTAACAATCTTTGGGGCATGCTTTGTTTAAGTCTTTGAAATCTATGCACATGCGCCATTGTTTGTTAGACTTCGGTACCATGACGGGATTTGCAACCCATGTTTGATATCTGCTAACGCGTACGATGCCCGCGTTAAGGAGTTCCTTGACTTGGGTTCTACACGCGTTAGCTTGTTCCGCCCCCATTACTCTGCGCTTTTGTATGACTGGCGTAAAAGCCGGGTCACACTTGAGCTTATGCTCTGCCTTACTTCGAGGTACACCAGTCATGTCAGCTGGTGTCCACGCGAAGATGTCAGCGTTTTTCTGTAGTAAGCGTTTGAGTAAGGTGCGCGTAGGATCAGTGACTGTTGGGCCAATGGTAACAGCCTGGTCAGGGTATTTGCCATTGAAGGCCCGTTCTTCTGGTTCGGTGATGGTTGGTTTAGCCATCTTTGGTTTGGGTTTTGATGAGACAGATGCGATGCATACCTGGGGAATACCGGTGATCATCGCTACACCCTCAGCTGTTGGCCATCACATCATGCCGTGGACTGAAGATACCACGGCATTGAATCTTGCCATCCCGTATCTCCCGAAGAGAATGTCATATGTGTGGTGTGGCTTCCTCATTACGACAAAGTCCACGTCTTCTGTGCGGGAGTGTTTCCCGTATGTGAGAATGACGGGGAAAGATAGGATACCCAGGGGGTGTTTGTGCTGCCGTCGAACCCTTCCATCGAGGCGTAGACCGTTTCCAGGCGTTCCTTGTCTTCGTCGTCTAGCTTGTCAAAGAACTGCCTGTACATAACCGTTGACGAGGCGCCGTTGTCAGCAAGAGTGCGGGAAGTGATGTAGTGCCCCAGCTGGCTTTTGATAACGATAGGGCCTTCTTTGCTGGGTCCCCCTGGCACTCGCGGGAAGCGCACCTCAGCTTCCTTCCACGCGCATGGTTCTGTCGTTCGTCTTTTTCTTCCTCTGACGTTACTATGAACCATGTGGATGCTGATGTCAACAGGCTTTCGTCCGTTGCTTTTGTATCGGTTATCATTCTTCCCTCCATTCTTGATTGATGCCACAAGGTGTGTAAGTTTTCCATCCTTGACGAATGTTTCAACAATATCCCTCAAGGATATACACTCCTCAGTGGTGTGACCCTTTGTCCCGTGGAAGTCACAGGATTTGCTCTGATCCGCGTTATGTCGCTGCCGGACCATTGGAGCTTTTGGCCATGGGAGTTTTTCGGTGGCAAATATCTCCGTGACGCTTTTGGTGAGTGGCGTCCACCGGGGGTTTCGGCTTGATGGGTGCGTGTTATCCCTTCCGCCTACTAGAGGGCGAGAGCTGGATGAGGTGTCAAAGTTTACCCTTGACTGCCAAATACCTAGCTTCCTCTTTTTGTTTTGTCGGGCGGTCCGGACGTTGTTTTCTCTAGTCCTCTGCGTGTAGAGGTTTGTACTCTGGGGAAGATCCCTACCCAGTTGCTTCTCCGTTTCGGCAAAGCGCTTGGCCACCGTCATGATGGCATCCCATGTGGATGGCATGCCGTCTTTACCCGTCAACGTGCGCATAAGCTCTGGGTATTCGGCGCCCTGGATGAAAGCGGCGCGAACAAGATCTTCGCTTATGGTGCCCAGACCCAGCTTTTTCGAGTTGAAACGAGTGATGAAGTCTAGTAAAGATTCATCCTCTTCTCTAACGCAGTTGAGGATCGTCCACCGCTCTTCAGTATATTTCCTCTGTTGGCTGAAGTGCTGGCTGAACTTGTGTTGGAAGTCCGCCCAATCATAGATGTGGTGGACTGGTAAACGATCAAACCACGCCCTGGCCGCTCCAACCAGCGTCATCTGGAACATATAACACCACGTGGGTCCCGTCCAGTTGCTGACGGTTGCCCCCGCTATGAATCTGTTTAAGTGATCATCTGGGTCGGATATACCATCATAAGTGCCGATGTTGGACATCTGTTTGGCACTCTTCCGGGCGATTTCTTCCGCAATGTCCCTTGCAAACTTGGACGTTCCCGCATTTGCAACAGTTGGTCTAAAGGTTTTGGAGAAGTCACGTGGGTTTCCCCCCACGTTCCTTGATTTGAAGGTTTCTCCAAAATTCCTTCTTGGTTGGAAGTCCGTTTCCTTGCGCTTCCCTTTCGCCCTATGACGAGGGTTTGCGTCACTGTCGGACTCCTCCCAATCATCATTCAAGTACTCACACTCATTGCTCATGTTGAGCTGTTGTCGAGTGTTTCCGAACTCGTCATTAGCCTGTTGGAGTGAACGTAAACGTTCATCCAACTCAGCTTGGAATTCTTTCTGACGTGCTTCCGCCCACGCTTTAACTTGATCAAGTGTTTGGCGGGGGAGCCTCGTCTGTTGTCTCTCCAACTGGGTATCGGTGAATCCCAGGGGAGGATTATTTACTGCACTTGCCTCGGCTTGGGTAACCGGGGTAGTGTTCGTAAAATTTGTGTACTCGCCGGTGTTCCCCCCAGTAGCTGGGGTTGTGGTTACCGGAGTTTCTTGGTCACTCGTTGGCCTTGGCATCGGAGTAACCTTAACCATCTTTCCAGAGGTTTTGAAAAAACTGAGAAAATTAGTTCTAGCTTTTATGCACGGATGACGCCAATGAAGAAACACTAAAAGACCCCGGCAGATTACGGATAATCTGGGGGTTAAGTAGATGTTTCCCACGAGGGTTAGGTCCGGCAAAGATGGTTACTCTTCTGATGACCTGCAAAACAGACACCGTGAGCTCGTCACTGGGAAGGGGGGGGTACCTCCTTGTGACCACCCTCCGGCGTGAGAATCAGACTAGATTGCTCTGAATATAAGTGTATATTAAGAGAAATAGCTAGAGCAGATAAAATATGTGATGGTATAAGATAATATGATAAGATATGATACCGTTCCAAGGTGTTGGAGTATTTATAGCCGAATGTAGGTTTCCAAGCAGGTACAGCCAGCTGTATAATATTCCTTTTCTACCAACTGTGGGCTACGCACGTGCCATGCTGGTGGTTGGTGTGTAGGCAGCGGCTGATAGTGACATGGCCGGCTGTGTACTATTCCCTTTTCCACCAACTGCAGGCTATGTACGTGCCACGACAAGGGTTGGTGAGTAGGCAGCGGCTGATAGTGACATTAAGTACTAGAGCGTGCTCCTCGTCGTACTGTTGTCAGTGAGCTGTCACTGCTTTGGTCAGATCTTGTCCATACCTTGGCAGGTATAGTACAAAAGATCCTCCAGAAGCGTACGAACTGGCTCATTTGGGCGGGAGTATTCTCGCCTTGCTCATTCCTTCTTCAGGTGACATTATTGAATTATTGAGAGTTAGTGCCTTGTGCGTGTAGCCTTACTATTAGTGCGGGTAGCCTTCCCTGATGGCTTGTATCCGCAGCTGCGGGAACAGGCGGGGTACTTCACCATTGGGAGGCTTTTCCTGCGGGAACAGCTAGTCGTACTGCGCGTAAGGTCTTCATCTCTCTGAGCATGGTGGGTCCTGCGGAACCAGTTGGTCTTTGCGCAGACGTCCCTCTTCAAGGTGAGTCTTGCGGGTCCAACTGGGCTCTGCTGGGACCTACCTCTTCACTCATTTTCTTTCTTCCTCAATCTGGAAGTTAAAATCGACGAATCCACGTACCTGTTAACGCTGAGCTGAAATTGAAAGAACTTGAAATCGAGAGCAATCGAATCGGAACCCTAGCAGATAGATAGATCGGCGGAGGGTTTAGGATAGACCAAATTCATAAACAAACATTTTTACTCTTAAGTCTAAAAGACAATTATGCCCTTGTCTATTTTATTTTATCCATATTTTATTTAAGGTTCGGTTTTGACGACTTGTACATTATCACCGAATAGCCACTGTTCGTGAGTTGGCATAAAATTCACATCGCCAGCTTGGTTTCAGGATAAAGTCGGATCGAAACTTTAATAAACTTGGAAAGTTTATACCAATCTTGAATTGGTGGTTAGTTTCTTTGTTAACTTATTTTACTAATACTAATAATGATAATAAACTTGTATTGCGAGTACGGGCTTGAATCGGTTGTTCGGTTCTTTATCGGCTTATTTTACCAATACTAATGATAAAAATTATAATCAACTCATTACACATATAATCTATACATGTGTAAATAATATAAAGCTAAAATTCTACGCATGTGTAAGTGACCTTACAAAATTAAACTATATATGAACGAATTAGTTTGATCAATTTAAATGCATAACATACGCATTTATGTGTAAGCATACACAAAATTATATGTAGAAAAAAATAACCATTGATTAAAAAAACCTGTTATTTTTTTATAAACTTTACCATAAAGTCGGACAAAATTTTCAAGTGTCAATATAATTTTATTATATTAAAATAAGCACTTTTTGACATGTGTTGGAATTAGGGTGTTTAACAATGCATCCAGTGTTTAAAGGTTCGCTAGAATTTCAATAAGGATGTAACAAGATTTTTAACACGTTAGTAATTCTAAATGTCAGAATTTAACGGCGTATGAGGAGTTTAATAAGTGTGTATGAGAATTATGTATCTTCACGCAAGACCTTTGGGTTTTTTTTCTTGTGTACAGGTAATTCAAAACAAGTAGTGCCTTGTGATGGCTTCCTACATTTTTTAGACACGATGCCACTTGTAGCATAACTCCTTACACAAATCACACACTTTGTGTATGTGTGTTAAAAGATAGATTCATATCAACAATTTCAGCTATAAATAGTGAAAAAAAATGATGGTGTTTCTTCAAATTAGTTTAATGGTTAACATTAAACTAATGACACTTTGATAACTAGTTGGAAATTACAAACAACAGTGCGGGTAAAAAAAGATGAAATTTGCCCATAGTGTAATTTTTTTTTAATTAAATACCGATATAACATCCTGAAAATTTCCATACAAATGTTGGTAATTTAAGAAGTTGAGAGACCAGTTAGTCATTTAACTAAAATTAGTATATTTTCTTTCTCATTTTCAATTAAATAATACCTTTTTATGGCTTTATTATTATATTTTCTCTCTCATTCACTCATAACACTTTTTACAAATATTAAAAAATAATAAAGTATGAATACTGTTTTTCTAAATTTACTCGTGAATAGTAAATTTTTCCTTTTCCTCCATCCACAACCACTCCATACAAAATAAAGAATTCACTCAAATAAATATAAATGACCTGCATTAGCCTTATGCTTTATATCCAATGTGCCACCCCTTATAAAATTTTCATCTTAATTACATAAATTCTATAGGATTGTAACGATTAGTTTATAAAACTTATCATTAAGTATTTGAGTGCCGAAAGCCAGATTTTTGTAGTAAAGGAAGGGTTATAAAATTTAATAATTAAATATTTGACAGTTAAAGCCAATTTTTGCACAAAAGAAAGTAACGGGAGGGTCTTAAGAACTGGCTAGTATTTGAGTGTCGAAAGCCAGAGTTTTTGTATTAAAGAAAGGGTTATAAAATTTAATAATTAAATATTTGACAGCTAAAAGCCAGTATTTGCATAAAAGAAAGTAACGGAAGGGTCGTAAGGACTGGCTAGTATTTGAGTGCCGAAAGCCAGATTTTTGTATTAAAGAAAGGGTTATAAAATTCAATAATTAAATATTTGACAGTTAAAGCCGGCTTTTGTACAAAAGAAAGTAACGAAAGGGCGTAAGAACTGGCTTTGTAAGTTAGACACGCATAGATATTGTGGAAACAACACACATATTTATTGTGTATACTGTATACAGCTGTATTTTGTCCATAGATTTAACAACAGTCGTTGGAACACATGAACTATTGCCAATCACCATTTCAAGACAACTGGTGTTTCGCATGAGAGTGGGCCACACCTAAGTATCACGGCTAGCATGCCACTCTATCAGTGCCCACATTATTATTTCTCTCTCCAACGCTTCTTTCTTCTATATAAGTAGTAATCGGTTGAGGTTACATATGCATACATTTGTAAGAGAGAAAGAGGTAAAAAAACAATGATGCTTTTTTTTTTACCAATTTGATAGGTTGCATCTTTCAAATTCCTATCATTAAATTATATTGTTCATGATCAATCTTGCAATTAGGACTAGTGTAATTCTTTTATATAGTTATGTCTGAGTTGCATAAGCATTCTAGCTTCTTTGATTTTGTTAACTATGTACATGCTTTATATTCTTTTGTTTTATGTTTTAAATTCTTCGGTTTTATGTATTTTCATGTAAAAAAGGCATATATTTAATTGTTGATAGATCCGTATTATATTTTCTTCATCATATGGTAACAAATCAATTATACATTTCTAGTTACCTATTTTTTTCCCATGTCATTTTGATAATATATATGTTGTCGAAATTTTTGCAAGTGATCAAAGACAAATACAAGAAGAATCAAGAAAACATGTCAGGGGGTTCATTGGGAAACAAGAATCTAGTAGTTGAATTTCGGGTTTATTTTTCTTGCAGCATGCTGAAATGGGAGGCATTTGAGCCTATTAACAAGAAATGGATGCATGTACCGATGATAGATGGCGATGCAGGCTTCGCTCATTCAGACAAAGAGTCCATGGGGGTTGGGACCGAGCTTTTGGTTCTTGGCAAACATGTTTCTGGTCAGGCTGTCTTCAAGTACAGCCCGCTGACGAATTCATGGACCGAAGGGCCGCAAATGAACAGCCCAAGATCTTTATTCGGGTCTGCGAGTCTTGGGAAGATCGCGATCTTCGCAGGCGGCATTAACAGAAAGGGACAGATCATGGACACCGTTGAGGGTTACAACAGCGAAACGGGAGCTTGGGAGACGCTTCGAAGCCTACTCAAGCCAAGAAAGATGAGTTCCGGTGTGTTTATGGATGGGAAGTTTTATGTGGTGGGTGGGTGCGGTGGGGCGGATATGAAGCCGCTTTCATGTGGAGAGGAGTATGATTTGAAGACCAAGACGTGGACGGAGGTTCCTGGCATGTGGCCCTTTGGTGGTGGTTGCGATTACTCAATGTCTCCACCGTTGCTTGCGGTGGTTGATAATGAGTTGTATGCTGCTGATTGTGAAGACAAGGAGGTGAAAAAGTTTGACAAGAAGGCCAAAATGTGGGATAGCATAGGCAAGTTGCCTGAAAGGGCTAACAATATGGATGGTTGGGGCATTGCTTTTAGAGGGTGTGGAGATCGGGTGATAATTGTTAGTGGTCATTGGACTGATGAAAAGGATGCTCATGTTGAAATATATGCATGGGTTCCGAGTGAAGGACCACCAAAGTGGACCATGGTTGGTCAAAAGAAGTCCGACAACTATGTTTACAATTGTGCTATCATGGGTGTTGAAGTCGAGGTTTAAGCAACTCTTGTTCTTGATTATTTTACTATTTTGGTGTTTAAGAAAATAAACTGTGGATGGTAAGTGGAAATGTATGGACTTTTGTCAAGAATTTGCTTTTATATTAAGTAAAATATGTTTGTGTTTCGTTCGTGTCTAATCCTGTCTATGGTTCTCAAATACAAATCTTTAGATATAAATCATTTAGAAAAACTAAATAAGTTATATAAAAGTCCTCTAAAACCAAAACTTTTAAAAAATTAGAAAACATCCAAACAATGAGTGACTTGAAATTTAATGTTTCAATTGTTGAGACAGAATTTCGAATATGATGAAAATAATACAAAATTAGAATAGATCATAAGACACTAAATTTTATACAAATCTTACTTCACACTACTATATTAAAGTAACATTATATAGACACATCCATCTTTCTAAAGTGCCCACATAGGATGACACATAATTTATTTTCAAAATAAAACCCTATTTAAATATATTAAATTAATATGCTATATTTATTATTATTTTTTTTAAAATTACTAAATTAAATTTTCATTAACTCTTATTTAATGGTGATTTCCAGAAATAAGAAAATGTTTAAAGTCTTTTAAACTAATTTTTTAAATACTTTATTTCAAAATATTATTATTATAAAGATCCATTTGATTTGCATACAACAACTGAACTATTAAAAGTCTCTTTTTCAAGCGTGTGTACATATTGATTTATTTTACAATTTTAAACTAAAGTTGTCATTTCGTACCATTGAATTGTATATAAACATCTTTTTTTATTGATGTTACATTCTTTATTCAGCCCGTGTATTACACGGGTTACTAACATAGTAAATTATATATTATTAACATGCAATTATTAAAGAATTAATGGCTATTTGATAGAAGTAAACAAATTATATATTATTGACATGCAATAAAAGAATTATTGACTATTTGATAGAATTAAACAAATTATATATTATTGACATGTAATAAAAGAATTAATGACTATTTGATAGAATTAAACAAATTATATATTATTGACATGTAATAAAAGAATTAATGACTATTTGATAGAATTAAACAAAAGATGTAACTGTTTGCATTCTTATAAAGATTTTTTGAATGTATCACTAAAACACGCATAATTCCTATGGTTGAGACCAATATTTATATTGTCTCAAATCTTTATTATTAACCATAAATAAAATTGTTTAATAATTAGGGAATTATATCCTTCTTTTTGAAGGGCTAAATAAGAAATTATCTCCTTTTGAAAGAAGAGGGATGCTTAAATAGTTAAATCTTGAGACAGCCCGTCAAATTGGTCACCAACAAGCTTCGTCGTGTGTTGCTTGATTGGTTTTGTTACATAAAAGACATATTATGCCGTAACATGTCATTTTAATTATATACACATACCTTTAGATTGATAGAATATTTCAAATATATTAATTACAAACCCAAATAAATCACATTTTATATTCAAATACGACAATTTACACAAAGTGATATCGGGCCAAATCACTCTCAAATAGTTTCAGTCAATGGCCCTTATAACTAACGTGAGATTTTATGTAAGAAGCGGGGATTTAATCACGTTATCAGTAACACAATGTCCAATTTGCTCGAAGTGGGCAACACATACAAATAAAATAACTTTATATGTGTGCACATGAGAGACCATGAGAAAACAACTGACCGTACTAACCTGATTTTTTTATATGAACTTAGCACAAGAGGCAAAAATTTCATTTGAGTCTCCTTTAGAATACATACAACTACAAAAAAAAAAAAAAAAAATACCGAATAACTTTAACTGAATAATCCAAGACCCGAACAACACTCCTACACACATTTGTTTTCTAGCGTGTGGAAAAATAAGATCATAATAAGCCTCTTGTGAAACTCAACTCTTGTATGATCTTATGTGTGCTGTTCTATGCATTAAACACATCATTGTAGATAAGAATTAGTTCTCAAAATTCATCTTTGTTCGTGGCTAGTGCCTTAGTTGGAGCCAAATGCATGGTTACGGTTAGGCCAGGTCATGTACTCAGGTTGGTCTGACCCGCAAACACTTTTATTCCTTTTATTATATTTCAATAATTGACAAATGCGTTAATATGATTAGAAATTCAATCTAACTCGATTTATGTTTTGTGCTAGCTGATTTATGGCAAACAATTGTATTGCATACCATGATAATTACATTTTTCTTGTTCGGAGTTTAAGCAAAGCATTTCATTGATGAAGACTCCACCATCGTTTCACAGAATGATACGCTGGATCTGCCACCTGTTTAGTATATAAAATGCCAAACAAGTAAAAAAAAAAGATCAGCTTAAAAGGAAACAGGTCAAAGAAACGGGTCAAAAGTCCCCAAAATATAAATGAAACCATAAAATTTCACATTCATATTTGACAACCTAATTATTTACATAATAATAAATTTTGGAACTATATGTATTTTGGGTCAACCCGTCCTAAAAAATTGCCCTTTTTGACACGAACCATATAACTTCACAATCTTGTTAATGTCTGCGTTGAAGAACCATCATTGCATTTTGCAGCAATTCTCTAGCTTTCCTATCTGGCGAGCATCCACTAGCCTCCATATCTTTATACACACTATAGGCACCTTATCAAACTCCTTTGCTCTTATCAAAGCTTTCATAATAGTAGTGTAGGTAACCACGTCTGGACTTACACCCTTCACAAGCAACCAAGAGTACAAATAGCATAAGCAACTCCAATTTTAAGATATTTTATGCGGTTTATAACAGACAAAAGAACATACACTTTCTTTTATGTGCTGATATACCGAGAGCGCCTCCAAGTGTCGTCCAGCAATGCCAAACACATTGATCAATACGTTAAGCATAATAAGATTTGGTTCGATTCCTTCACGTTCCATCAACTGGAGAACTTTAACAGTTTGCTCACACAAACCCTGTGTAACAAAGTCGCATCAAATTGCCAAATGTATGTTATTTTCAAGCATTACAAGACAACATAAATACGAAAATACTTGTCAGTTGGGCATAGGCGTTTGCAAGCACACAAAAGATTCTAGCTGACAATGAAACCCCTTCAAGTTTTAATGTATTTATGCACTCTTCTGCATCTTCAAACCTCCCATACTGCCCATAAATATCAACCAAAACTGCATAAATGAGCTCGCTTTGCCGATGACCTCCATGTTTCAAACGGTTAAACGTTTTCTCGATTACATCCCACTTCCCTTGTTCACCTAACCGACTACTGATGGTAACAAAGATACTTGGATCAGGATACAGCCCTTGTGCTTGCATTTCACCAAACAGTTTAAGCGCATTCATGAGATCGCTGTGCTTGCAATGCCACCGAATCAAAGAATTCCACGTACTGATATCTGGTGTAATCCCTTCTTGCAGCATTTTATCAAACACCTGGCGTGCGTCTCCTAATTCACCCGATTTCCCAAACGTGTCTATAACACTATTAAAAATCTTCTTATCAAGAACAACTCCATTGTTCCTAAGTTCCGCTACAATGTTCGTAGCCTTCTTCCACATTCCATTATCCCTATAAAGCTCAATAATCCTACTGTACACAAACGAATTCGGTTCAAACCCATCTTTCCGCATATCAGCCACAACTTTCCAAGAGTCATTTAACAGTCCAGCACTCGCGTAACACCCAAGGAGAATCTCGTACGTTTCCCGATTCTTCAACACACCCAAATCATTCATGGACTCCATAACCCTATCAGCAGCTCTTAAAAGCCCTCTTTTTAAAAACCCTTTAAGCAAAATATTATACACTCTCTGTCTTGGATGAAACCCTAGGGCGACCATTTCATGAAGAATTGCTTCGGCTTCGGAAGTCTGCCGGCAGCAGCGAGTGCTGTTAACAGACAAGTGTAGGAAGCATAAGTTAATCGAAAGCCTAGGGCTTCTAATTGGGAAAGAAAGTCCATTGCTTTATCAATGTTTCCTGATTCACATAGTTGACGGATGTGCCTGTTGGATAGCTCCGCGAGAGCTCTTGGCCGGCTGTGTGGCGATCAATTGAGGGTGTGTTGTTAATTGCATTTGGTCTGTAGAGGTTTGGTGGAATTGAGAGTTGGAATGATTTAGGGTGGGTAATGGAATAGAAGCTGGTGGTTCCGTTTAACTGCATAGAGAAGAGAATTTCACTAAAAGGTTTCAGAAGATTTAGCAACTGCTGAGGCGGATGATCATGATGATGACGACGATGACGACGACGTGGTGTTTTTTTGCACCTGCGGAAGTTGACGCGTATTTATTTTTGATCGACTACGCGGCTACCCGCACGAGCAGCGGGAAACGCAGAACTTGATAGTCACATAACAAATTTACGTGTGCTCATTGTTCAGTTTGAAATCATTCAAACCGGTTGTTGATTTGATTTCACGGTTGATTTTTTTCTTTTATTGGCCAACCGATTTCAATTTTCAGTTGGTTGGTTTCGGTTTTCGACGACAAAAAAACATTACTAACGGTTTCGGTTTGGCTCACGGTTTAATTTAAAAACCATCAAAACCTGACCGCAAACACCTCTACGTAAAATGCTTTTTTTTACTGAAAAAACTATAGCAATATCATACTCAAATTAAAGACAATAAAACACTAGTTTTTGTGGTGCAATGTGTTTTAAAAAATATTAATGTGCGAAAAAGTTATAACCTTTTATAAATCATGGGGGAAGTTGGGTTAAAAGTGAAATTAGAAAGAGTAGATATGCAAAAAGATAGAGGTTAAATTTGTAATTATTCTTTAAATTTACAAAAAATGATTAAAATGGAGGTACTAATATTGTAAGTATATTGGAGAAATATAAAAGAAATGTGATAATTAAGTGTTATAATGACTACTTTGCCCCTCTTTAAAGTTGTACCATGTGCTTAAAATATTGTAAAAATCTTAAATCTCACCATCTTAATTTGCCCATGAATCTATATTATATATAGTATAGATATTGGCTACGCACATAATGGCGTCAGAATTGAAATAAAAAATAAATTCTTTGAATTAACAAAAAATAAATTAGCATACGACGGTGAGTCTACGCGAATTTGGTCAGTACCAGTATGTTTGTTATGATATAGGGATGAGCGTTTTCAGTACGAGTACCGATTGATACCGGTACCGAATCAGTACCAAGTTTTGAGTTTTCGGTATCGGTACGGTACCGGTATTTCCTGAATTTTTCACGAAATACCAGTACCATACCGGTACCGAACAGATACCGGTACTGAACCGAACATTTCAGTATCGGTACCAACTATTTCCAAAATTCGGGATCGGTACCGGTCGGTACCGGTACCATCCTGAGCTCATCCCTATTATGATATAAACAACGCCGGTTAAACTCAAATGTTAAACCACAAAAATAAATCATCAAGTTAACATATAAGCATAAAATATTTATCATATTTAAACTAATTAATGTATTATAACAATTTAACCTAAATAGAAGAAAGTTGACGTCTTAAAAAAATTATAACAATTTAACAAATCAATATGAAAAAATTGTCTTTTCACAAAAATACATCATTACAAAAGTTAGTTGTATACTGAAATAATATATGAGTAAATCTAGAATTACACATAAATCAACAAAGGAGAAAAGAAAACACAACATTTGGTAAAAAGTATATATTAACCACTTTATGTATAAAAAGAAATTATGAGCATTACAAGTCTATATGTTACATTGATCACACTTAAAAAAAAAAAATCAACCCTCTAACGCTGTTTATAAATTTATATGGTTTATGATAAATTATTAGTTTTTATAAATGAACTCAAAACATTTCTAGTAGGGACGTTCATGGTTTGGTTCGAAACCGTGAAACTACCCAAACCGGTCATCGGTTTGGTTTACTGGTTGGTTTTTTCATTAACTACTGGTTGGTCGGTTTCAAACCATACCAAACGGTTTGGTTTACGGTTTTACAACGAAACCAACCATATAAAACCGGACCTTAAAAACCCATCATAATTTCCCCGTATATGCTGAAAATATTTGCATCTTATCCATCACCAGTTCCACACAAACATGATCAGTCTCAGCATCCGCATGGCCACTCTAAGCTTCAACACCACCAGACTCACCACACACATTCAAATCCCATCAAACCCCATCAAACTCCCACCACCCTTTTTCTCCAAACCACCATCATAAACCCCTCACTATCCGACCCAGTTCGGTCTCCGAAAGCTCGGTTTCATTACCCGTTGATGAAGAAGAGCAAGATGACGATGACCCAACTGCAGAATTGAGTTACCTTGACCCGGAAACCGACCCGGTGAGTGTTACTGAATGGGAACTGGATTTTTGCTCCAGACCGATTCTTGATATTAGAGGGAAGAAGATCTGGGAGCTTTTAGCTTGTGATAGTTCTTTGTCTCTTCAGTATACCAAGTACTTTCCTAATAATGTTATTAATAGTGTCACTTTGAAGGATGCTATTGTCTCCATTTGTGATGAGCTGGATGTGCCTATACCCGATAAAATCAGATTCTTCAGGTGATTGTTTGGTTTTTTTGTTAATTTGTGTTCTTGTTAACAGTTGATTCAGATTGGTTTATTAATGATGGTTGCAGGTCACAAATGCAGACAATTATTACTAGAGCTTGCAAAGAGCTTGGGATTAAACCGATTCCTAGCAAACGGGTGCGTTTATAATATAACTTTAAGTATCTAGAAAGTGTTTATGCTTGAAGTTATGCAATTTCAGTGTTTGTCTCTTCTTCTTTGGCTGGAAGAAAGGTATGAAACGGTGTATAAACGGCATCCTGGTTTCCAGAAAGGGTCTAAGCCGCTTCTTGCGCTTGATAACCCGTTTCCGATGGATCTGCCCGATACGCCGTATGGAGAAAAATGGGCTTTTGTTCAGTTACTGTTTTCAGGTAAATTCTATTTTGGTTGAGGCAAAATTACTGTTTTTTAAGTAAAAGACTGTAAAGATTTTAAGGAACTTTTGTATTATTATTGTATCAATTAGATAGTTTGTTTCTTCAGATGTTAAGAAGGAGCTAGAGACGCTAGAAAAATCATTTGCCTTTGGCGCAACTCTGGATTTGGATTTGTTGGGGATAGAAATCAATGACAATACGTTGATTCCTGGATTGGCTGTTGCATCTTCACGTGCAAGGCCGTTGGCAGGTTGGTACATACATACATTCTAGGTGGCAAAATGGGTTGATAGAATAGTTAAGGTGTTCAGCTTTGAAAGTTTTCGATAAAATAGTTAACGTGTTAAATATCATTGCAAACACTAGATTAATTGAGTAATTATATGGAATAATTATGGTGTTAAGTTTTGTTTTTTGCACGACTTTCAACCCGGTTTACCACATATTTAATACATCATTGGAAACACATGATTTGACTTTATTTATTAAAACAATGTTGTTGCAGCTTGGATGAACGGTTTAGAAGTGTGTTCAGTTGAAGCCGACTTAGCCCGTGCTAATTTGGTACTATCTGTTGGGATTTCAACCCGTTATGTCTATGCCTCTTATAAGAAATCACCGGTGACTACAAGTGAGGCTGAAGCTTGGGAAGCGGCGAAGAAAAATAGCGGAGGGTTACATTTTCTAGCAATCCAAGATAGTTTGGATTCTGATGATTGTGTGGGGTTTTGGTTGTTATTGGATCTGCCACCATCACCTGTATAGGGGAGATTAAAATGCTAGTATTGTAGTACATAACGTGCTCGTTTATTGATTTTACAACGAAAGCTCATTATCACGTTGTGTGTGATATACTTGAACGACTTGTATTGTCACATACCATGATGCGCACCAGTTCAGCCTCCGAGTGGTTGTGCTATCATATAGCTGAGTATGATTTGGTTAACTAGACAATCTGGTTATTGATCTGATTCCTTTAACTAACCAAATTTGATTAACAAAACTATGTTATATTTGTTGCAACTCTAACCATTTGGCCAATTGTGAAAGCTACAAAGCTTTCTATTAACTTTAATCCAACCGAAGGGTGTCACGTAGCCATAAATATGAAAAATCTCATCGTTTGGGGCTAAATCGTGAGAATATAGCTGTCAACTGAGTTTAGATGTGATTGACCGGTCAGCCACTCACATCGTGACATGTGGGGTAGAAGTCTTGCTTTTTGGCTCTTTCCTACGAAGTTATATGTTTTTTATTATCCCATGTTTTCTTTGTGCTTTATAACAAAGTAAAAAAATATATTTTTTATATGATAACTGATAAAGAAAATGAGGATGATATAAGCCAGATTTCGGTAGATAATGGGAACAAAAACAAGTTTTTTGCTATCAAGTGTGATAATGAGACTACTAAAGCCAAACGGCTGGAACCTCCGCGGGGGTGGGGGTTGGGTTGGTCACATTTTGGGGATGACCTTTGTGGATACAATGTGGTTGGATCGGGAGAGAGAGAAGAGAGAGAGAGAGATGGTGGGAGGATAATTAATGATTGCAAAAGAGCTGTGAACATTTTACCGCTATAACTGTTTTTTGCAAAACTTCACATGACGTAAAACACTGGTAAATTTTAACTACGCATAGTGTTGTAGGGTAATTTTAAGATGAATCAAATTATTATTATTATTATTATTATTATTATTATTATTGGTGATAGTGGTAGTTGTAGTTGTAGAGTAGTAGTGGTAGTAGAGGAGCGGTAGTTTATTATTTTGTATTTTTATAAATTGTTAATCATTTTTAAATGACAGGGACCAAAGCCGTAACTCCGAAGGGCCGATTATTATAAGTGACTTGTAAAAACCCTAGACAGGTTCCATCCCAAATCCTAAAACCCTCAAAGTTTATCCACACAAATTTATTTGCAGAAAGAAATTAATATTATCACAGTGGTGAAACCGTAGCAAGAAGACAAAGAAGATGGACTCAGATGGATAAGGAATGGTTACATCATCATGCAGAAACTACTTTTACGCCTAAACCTTAACCCTTGTCCCATCTTCTCTTTCTCTTCCTCATCCCACTTATTTACCCCTCTAGGGTTTAACCCAATTTCAATGTCGTCTGCCGCCGCAATAGGCTGCAGAAACCCTTTCGCTACCAGCACCAACACATGCTCTCGTTTGGGCTCTAATTTTAGCTACAATTGCCGCTGCTCTATTAGGGCTGATAGTAATAATATTAATAGGGCTTGGAGTGTGTTTAAGGAGAATCCTAGTGCCGCTTGGTTTCATACGGATAAGGGGGTTTCGGTGACTTCCGAAGGCAATACTGAGAATGGAGGTGATGAGAAGCCTGTGAAGTTTACTAGGAGACAAAGGGGTTCTTTGACTCCGTTGTTGTTACCCGGGAACCCGGATTTGTTGACGATTCCGGGTGTGGGTCCGAGGAATTTAAGGAAGTTGGTGGAGAATGGGATTGGGGGTGTGGCTGAGCTTAAGAAAATCTACAAGGACAAGGTATTATTCTGCGTTTGCAACCAGTTTAGCTTATTTGTCAACTATTAACTTTTGATGATATAGTATATATATAAATTACTGGGATAACAAGGGTATATAAGTAATTCTATAGCTGTCTTATGTTATAAAACCTGGGTATAGGTGGCAATCTTGATTCATTCTTCATAGAATGGGTTGATTTAGGCAAAAATAGTATGTGTATTGGTTTACTTGGGTCACCTCAGATTAGTCAACGGGTCAATTTGGGTTTATTTAAATTAACCCAACAGGGTAAAACAGTAAAGTACTGTAACATTCTTTAACTTAAAAAAGGTTCAAATGGGTTACCATCACTATTGTTTGTCTCCACTTCACTTACTCGTTGCCACCAACGTTTCATTACCGCTGCCACCATGATCAAGTCTCGAGCCGACCTGAAAAACCCAACCAAGCTAGTTATTTATTTATGCATGCTAATGTA
Organism: Bidens hawaiensis; assembly: GCF_021521415.1. Taxonomy (NCBI): domain Eukaryota; kingdom Viridiplantae; phylum Streptophyta; class Magnoliopsida; order Asterales; family Asteraceae; genus Bidens; species Bidens hawaiensis. The sequence continues at coordinate 186,757 of NW_027491822.1, read as the reverse complement.
TGTGTGTGATACAGTGTATCTATGATATATTGACTATATGTGGGTATGACTGTATGTACGTGTGTGTATGAAGTAGTTTGTGTATGTGTATGAAACAGTCTGTGTGTACATGGCAGATAGGCAGCCCATGAATGTATGTATGCGTGTATAAACTATAAACAGTTTGTGTGTAAATCACAGCCCTTAAATTACTTAGCTCCATCTAATTCGGTTCAACCCGAATTGTATTGCAAGATGAACAGGAACAACCTAAAAAGACTGGCCTGGCTCACCTCCATATGTTCCTCATTGACCATTTTTTTAGCCAATACGGTCAGCCGGTTCAGGTTTGACTCATTGGTTACTCCACTTGCCAGTTGCCACTACTCACCATAAAGGGTGAAGTGACCTATTATGTACAGTTTTCTAAAATGGCTCATTTCAACCCGATTTGATTTTGGCCACAAGTTCTTTTGGCCCGAACCTGATACCTTTTGTTTTAAAATAACCCATTTTGACTAGAATTCACTTTGCTCAGAACCCGTATTGACTGAACTCGTCAATCAAACGTCGCCGATTCGCGTTGTTTGCCAGGCTTAGGTGGGACATTACTGGGTGGTTTGTTTGTTTACTTATGTATCCTCATATTTCTAGTATTGATCTAACATCCATATCAGTGGTAGCATTCTTCTTGATATTAAATTGTGGTTCAATGTTTTTAATGGCATTATTAGTTTATTCATCACAGTTGTTGTGTTATTTTGTCAGTTTTTTGGGAAATCGAATCAAAAGATGGTGGAGTTTTTACGAAGCTCTGTTGGCATTGTTCATAAAAACCATGCCGAAAGTATAACAACGTTCATCAAACAGAGTGTGGATGAAGAGCTGAAAGAGAATGTTGTGAACCCTACACAACCAAAGAAACGACTCACTTTCTGTGTAGAAGGAAACATAAGTGTTGGAAAGACAACTTTCTTGCAGAGAATTGCTAATGAAACACTCGAGCTTCAGGATCTTGTTGAGATTGTTCCTGAACCCATTGATAAGTGGCAAGACATCGGCCCTGATCACTTCAACATTCTAGATGCTTTTTATGCCGAGCCCAAAAGATATGCTTACACGTTCCAGAACTATGTATTTGTCACAAGAGTTATGCAGGAGAAAGAGTCATCAAGTGGAATTAAGCCCCTTAGATTAATGGAAAGAAGTGTTTTCAGTGATCGGATGGTATGTTTTATGACTTTTTTAAGTAACTGAACTATGTATATGATATGTTTAGTGTTTACAACAATATACTTTTTCTTTGGTTAAAGGTGTTTGTGAGAGCTGTGCACGAAGCTAACTGGATGAACGAGATGGAAATAAGCATCTATGACTCATGGTTTGATCCGGTTGTTTCTTCTCTTCCAGGCCTTATTCCAGATGCTTTTATCTATCTGCGGGCCAGCCCAGATACTTGCCACAAACGGATGATGCTTAGAAAGAGAGCAGAGGAAGGCGGGGTCAGTTTAGAATATCTCCGTGATTTGCATGAAAAGCATGAGAGTTGGCTTTTTCCATTTGAAAGTGGGAATCATGGGACTCTGTCTGTTAGTAATCTTCCTGCTCACATGGATAGTGCATTACATCCTGACATCAAATCCCGTGTATTTTATCTAGAGGGAAATCATATGCACTCAAGCATTCAGAAGGTACCTTTAAAGTTGAATATGGTTACTGTTTTAAATTTGTTTTTTTACATTTGGTTATTGACTATTTTCTACAAATAGGTGCCTGCTTTGGTTCTTGATTGTGAGCCTAACATTGATTTTAGCAAGGATATTGATGCTAAACAGCAGTATGGCTTCTTTATCTTACATGTTTTTCATATTTGTTCTAAAGTGATCTAATTTTAGTACATCAACATATTTTCTTTTTTTATATGTATGTGAAAAGGTATGCTCGACAAGTGGCTGAGTTTTTTGAGTACGTGAAGAAAGTGAAAGAGGTTCCTGCTGAAGGCGAAGAAGTGAGCAGCAACAAAGGGAGGCAATCACGGGTATTGCTGCCACATGGAGGATTGTGGGTCCCACCACAGGGAAGAAATATTTCAGAGTCTGTCAAGTCGCTGGATTTTAGACGGGCCATGTCGTTCATGCCTGGATCGGGCCCAGGGTAATGGTTTGTTGGTGTACTTTAATCTGTCCTCTGCTTGTATAAAGAAGTTTTAATCTCCCTATCACACACACTGCATGACTGAAGTTAATGTAGGATGATTGTAGTTTTTGTGCAAATTTTAATCAAGGGTTTGTAAGTTTGTTATTATGTTGCTGGGATTGAATTGGTGTACCAAAAACTACCGATGGGCCAAAAAAGTCTTCTGGAAACTTGACTTGAATTGGTGCATTGTGTACAAATTTTTCGGCCTTTGTCAAGAACGGGTAATTTATTTGGTTTATATGGCATTTTGAAGGTGATTCCACATTTCCACCTTCTATTTAAGGGTTTTTTTTTTTTCAAAAACTTGTTTCTGGTGATTTCAAAATTTGTATGGAAAAGGTGTATTTTCGACTCGTTTAATTGAGCGGCAGTTTCACATAAATAGTGTTGGTTTACAGTAGAGATGAAATACAAAGAGGAAGGGCAATCCCATTCAATTGTGGTGGTCAAAAGTGAGGTTTGAGTTTGGGAATTAATTCCAACTAAAAGACTTGGGTTTTTTACATTTTAGGGTTAAGTAATAATTTGCATCTAGTCATTATAAATTAATAACAAATGAAATCGTACAAGTTTCATTATTTATTAAAATGTAGAAACATAAAAGAGTAAGCAATCGATAAACCATGAACTATAGCTGTCTGCATATTCCAAACATAAACCTACTAAGCAAGCGGTCCCACAAGAATACTATTATTATTATTATCATTATTGTTATTGTTATTATATTATTTTCCTTTAACCAACCGGATAATCAGTCTTGTTGATTCTAGACTCCATAATATCGTCGGAAACTCAAAACCAAACCCCTAGTGACAGTGATGATGGAATCTGATGTGTCCATCCCACCACTTTAAACCTACAGTTACGATGTTCAATCGCTCTATTTTCTTCTTCTTCTGTTTGACTGCTTCTAGGTCCTTCGCTGCTGTCGTTTTGATGGGGAATAACCTCACTTTATCCTTCCAAGACATCCAGGCTAACTTCGGTCAGTCGGTCTGTCTTATTTATTTAGGCTAATTGATCAACAATTTTGAATTTTTATTTAGGATCCAATTCAATCCTTAATAATTTTATTCTATGCTTCTAATTAGGCTCATTCTCCGAGCAAGATTTGGGGTTTTAATTTCTACTTTGTTTCACCTTTTTTTGTTAACTTGCTGACTTTGACTTGGAAGTCTTGAATTAATGATATTTTGGAGTTTTACCCATTTCAATTTGAAAACTTTGTATGAACTGAGCCGCTCGCTTTACAAACGAACCGCACTACTGCTCTTGATCTAAGTTTCTTGCAGCTCCACCTGTGAAAGGATCTGGGGAAGGTGGAACACTGTTTCTTGCAGAGCCATTGGATGCATGTGCCCCGCTGACCAATAAGTCAATCGAAGAAAGCGTAAATCAACCCTTTGTGCTAATAGTTAGAGGCATATGCAGCTTTGAGGAAAAAATTAGAAGAGCACAATCTGCAGGATTCAAGGCAGCAATCATCTACAACTATGATGATACTGATCTTGTTGCAAGTATGATCCTTTGTTCTTGCTTTTACATTAATACGTTATACTATCAGTTTACCACATATTATGTGTTTACAATATATTTATATTTGCAGTGGCAGGGGTATCAACGGGCATAAAGATACACGCTGTATTTATTAAAAAATCAGCAGGCTTAAAACTGAGCAAGTATGTGGGTATACCCGCAATGGAATTATGGATCATTCCAACCTATGTGAACTCAGCATGGTCAATCATGGCCATATCGTTTATATCCTTGCTGGCAATGTCTGCCGTCCTGGCAACTTGTTTCTTTGTACGTAGGCATCGGATAAGGCGGGGCCGCCCTCAAGCTACTCGTGTTCGGGAGTTTCATGGAATGAGTAGTCGGTTAGTTAAAGCAATGCCCAGTTTAATATTTACAGCGGTTTTAGAAGATAATTGCACTTCAGCTACTTGTGCTATTTGCCTTGAAGATTACAATGTTGGTGATAAACTTAGGATTCTGCCATGTGGACACAGTAAGTAACGTTTTCATGTTTTTTTTTGTCAGGAAAACTTTGATTTGTAGGTGTGTATGCGAGTTTCAATTTTATTTTTAGGTGGTATAGAAAATGTAATATTTCGAAAACTAAACCAAATTTCCTGCAAAAGCAGGGATTTATGGAAAAGTTAGGTTGCGGACTGCCTAGAAACCAAAACCTAAAACACACCTAAACCTCAAAAAGAATTAGTGTATACACATGTTATTAGTGTGTTTTTGCTACTCATCTTCACTTATGTTGTATTTTAACAGAATTTCACTCGATATGTGTGGACGCGTGGTTGACTTCCTGGAGAACATTTTGCCCGGTTTGCAAGCGGGATGCTAGGACCACCACGGGTGAGCCACCTGCCTCAGAACGGACACCATTGCTTTCATCCAGCCCAGTTTCTATAGCTTCATCAGCTGCACTATCTTCTGCATATTCATCATCATACGCATCATCATCACGAGCAATGCAAATAGGCGAAACATCACGTACACCTACTAACATTCATTCTGTTTCAAGCACTCCTTACAGCCACCACCAATCGCCTTATATTACTCCATCAAGAAGCTCATTAGACATTAGAAACATGGCATCTTCTTCACATAGATCCCGGGCCTCTTATTTGATCTCATCAAACTCGTTGGGATACCCTTCTCTATCACCTTTGAATTCACGACACCTGTCAGCATATTATCCCAGTCCGGGAAATGCATCGTCGAGTTATATTTGGTCGTCAAGTCAGCAGGCGCACCCTTTGCGTCATAGTGATTCTGCTGCTAGCTTTTCTCCGTTTGCCTCGGCGCATTCGCTTCCTGAATGTTGACTATAGTGTGTAAATTTATACATTTGATACTACTTCTGGCTTATATTTTTTTTGGTGTTTTGGTTGTGATTAGAATGATGGTTTTCGTTGTGTGTGATTGGTGAGTTGCGCTTGTACGTTTGAAATGGAAGGGGGTATTAGTATGAAAGTGAATAATAGTTGATGCTTCTTAATCTTATTATTATAAGAACACATTAAAGTAGCCAGTTTTTCTTTTGTGAGTGATGTATATTAAAACGTAAGGCAAGTCTTTGCCTAGTTATAAATGAGTATTAATTGCATGCATGTGAAGTAGTACATATAATTGATGTAAACATATTATTTTATTTTGTCCTATTATTTGTTTCTTGGTAATTTTACGTTGCTCTAATCATCAAAAGTACAGTTTCTTCTACTAACAACCATTTGTGACTTGGACTAAGTTGTTACTAATTACTAATAACCATGTTCACTGTCCTCCATGTCTTATAACTTCTATCCGAATAATTTTACTTATATTTAGTCATTATCGTGGTTCGTTCCTAACTTAATTATGTTTTTCTATTCAGAAAATAACCTGTTATTTTTATTCAAAGATAAATTATGTTTTTACCAATGTCAGATCCGGATGCCTTCCCCACGTCATATTGTAATAATATGATATAATAATATTTATAAAATATAAACAATCGAGCATAATTAATTACCCCATATTGTCTTGATCCATCAGGTTTTACAAGCCCAAATGTATGGGCCAGATAGAGTTTTACACGTCCAGTAATATATACTAACGCTTAAGAGGTAAAATATATATGGAAAATAACCAATTATGGTTTTGATCCGTGTTTTAAAAACCGGATTTTGTATAGAGACCCGGCATTTTAAGCCCGGTTTTATTGGACGGTTTGTTAGATTTTTGAACCGCCGGTTTTTAGCCCAATATTTTTTTAACTCTTTAACTGCTATCTGTTGTGGGCTTGCGGCCCATTTTTTTAACTTATAACCTACCAATAACTGATAACTCATAGGTCATAGCGATTATAGTCTGAGAAGAGTAAACGTCGATTCCCATTACAATCGATTGATAGCAAATCCAAGGTTAAATTCTAATCTAACTCCCTGTTTAATGATATGAAAAACTGAAAGAGATGCTTATTTTATTGACAGTGCTCATACTCAATACTTACATGAGAATATTATATGAATTTTAGTGTACAAGTTGTGTGAAAGCATAATGGATTTGACAGAACTTTGACATAAATCATAATGGATTTGCATATTTTTGGGTTATATTTTTAGTTAAAGTTGCATTATATAAAATTATAGGGTAAACTATATAGCCGGTTGAACCTTCCGGTACAACCCAGTTTAACCGGTTGTATCATTTTTGAGCCAAATCCGGTGCACATAAAATACCGGTTTTTAAAACATTGGTTATGATTATTATTTGCGTTCTAATAATAACCGCCTACGGTTCATTCACTTTCGCTTGCATTAGATTTGGATAGATAGCATATGATGATTTGTTAGGGGATCATGAAGCCCTAGAAATTCACGTACTAATTCTGTTTGTTTTTTCTAGTGACTTTTGGAAGTTAATTAATAAATAGTTAGACGATGGGCAATCCACTTCAATCGATATTACATTTCGTTGGTGTTCCTTTCAATTTTATCACCGGCAAGGATTGCGAGTGAGTGTTATTTTACATTTGGTTGAAATGATCAATCATTAATATATATTTCTGCTCATTGATCAGCAAAGTGTGCGGTCCAACATGGGATATTTTATGCTACATTGAACATTTCTGCGTCACACATGTACTCAAATTTGTTGCTGTTACATTATTGCTCGTCATTGGTAACTTTGCCCCCAAAATTACCCAAGATTATTTATTTATGGATCTTTTGTTACTTAACTGTCCAACATCATACATTAATGCAGTTCTGCTAGTGGTTTTTTTGCTATACAAATTGAAGATACTTCACCTTGTTTTTATATCAAGTTTCAAGATGCTCGGGCTTTTATAAGGACGGTTTTCTCATGTTGGGAAAATGGATGTCGTTGTATCTTCGGCGTAGTGAATGGCATCAACACAAAGCTGAATGCCATCCACGAGAGGCGCAAACAACGAAAGAGGGACATTGAACTGGCAAACATGAATAGTAAAATATGCGAGGAAGATACAGATTCGGAGGCGAGCGTTTCTTATCATAGGGAACGTTACAGGAAGAGACGGAGATCGAGGTCAGGAGACCACAAAAGAAGGTCGTTACGGCCTAGGACACACCGGGTGCATGTAGGTGTTGATGATTCGGTTCATTCCATGAAGAGAAAACATATTAAGCATGATGATGTGCGGGTTATTAGGACGTCAAGCTTTGCAAAGAAGAGGCTGAGTCACAAGAGATCAAAACATGCACGCAAGAACCATGACATGTAACATGTGATTTAACATGTTTACAACCCATGTAACATAGTGTTGTTTCTTTTTCTGTTGTATGTAATTTGACACAATTTAATGTCATTTCAAATAACTATATGTAACATACTAGCATATTACTGGTTTTAACCATTTAATGTGGCTGTCATACAAACAAATTTGGTTTTAACCAAAACTAAAAAACAAAGGCCCAACAATATTTAAAAAAAATGGTCAAGTTGTCTGTACAAAATACCAATGACTAGCTAACAACACCTACACATGTTGGATCAACTCTACAATATCATCACTAATCTCTTAAAACCAATAGCCGAATTCACCGGCACCATCCATCAGACCAAAACCGTCTGATCAACTAGTAATACTCTTCCTACTAAATGTTACGATCGGCTTAACGAATTTCCTAACTTACCCCTGGAAAATACACACCATCGGGCACCAGAATCGACCCGATTAAACCAATCTTACCTGCTCATGAGCTTTTAAAGCATCACAAGTAAAACTCTCTAAAGCCTTAAAAATAGGAATTACGCCACCTTGTAAACTAGTTGAACCACCTTTCCCAACTAACTTCATAGCTTCTTTAAAATCAAGACTCACCCGGTCTTCCGAAGGAACCATCGACCCGTTTGTTTTACCCAGCCCATGATTTTGTCTTCTCGCAAAATCCTTTGCAATATACTCCTTTTTTAACATTAGTCTTTGCATATCATCTTGTCTCTCCAGCAGTTGCCTCAAATTCAAAGCAAAATTAAACATTGCTCTCGAGACTCGTTCTTGAGACACGTCTTTAATCTCCCGGTGCCAATCGTTGCATATTATGAAAATCGGTGGAGCTCCTAAACGACCCGGGGAATAAGGAATCTCACCATCAATGGTTACTTCTGGTTTATGATCAATGCATTGTTTTAGCCACCCGTTTAAGGAATCAACATATGATTTCTGAGCATTAATCCAGCTATTAAAATGTTGGGCCCAAGTTACAAGTCCCGCTTCAAGCTCGAGAGTGGTTCTCAGGTTTGAATCTCTTTCAAGACTCGTGCTTGCCCTTAAAGTCCGACTTCTGCTCTCCATGATCGCTTCAAATTGCTTTCGGTGACATTTTACAATCGCTTGCCACATTCTTATTAGCCTGTAGAGAACACAATAATATCCACCCTTACGGTTGTTAATTGTTATGTGATAGTAATAGCATAAACTATTTGCATTAGTACAAAAATAAATTCATACCCGTAAATTAACTCACTGACTTGTGGCTGCAGTTCTTTGTCTCTCACTTTATGGATCTCACATGATATGGCATCAATTGCTTTGATAGATACATTAAGTTTAGTCTTTAATCTTCTTATAGAAGCCTGCAATGCATCAATCTTACTAGCTTCTGCTCCTTTTGCATCCAATTCATTCAGTCTTTTGCACATTTTCTCATAAATCACCCTTAGCCTCTCTTCACCCTAAAACCAGACCAATCACCTGATGTATCAACTTCACATTACTAGAATCAAACCAAAACTAAACAGCTAAACACACAATCACAGTCATTCTTAAACACACATCATAAGTTTTTGTGTAGAACTAGCATTACCTTTACTTCTTTATATAACTTCTTCTCCCATACATACAGCTTCTCCAAAGTAGAAGAAAGATTAATAGGCCGAATATCCTCAACTGCATCCAGATTATAGGATCCTGACAATTTTGTAACTCGAGAAGACAGTTTTACAGATTGTACTTGATGATCTGAAGATGCCAATGAAGGTGCTAATGGATAAAGAATCTTGGATAAGATCACTGCAAGATGACATGTATAAACAGTCTGTGATAAAAGCTTAGAGGTTTAAAGAAACTTTTCAGTAAATTTTCTTTACCCTTAAGAAGTGCAAACTTTGATTGATAAGGCAACTTTCCTGCTTCAAGCATCAATGCCACTTCTTTACCATAGCTAAATGCAACTTCAAATTCATCTTTAATCTCATTAACTACTTCATGCAGATCCCGTGAACCGTGAGGAGATAGTGTTGTCAAACTACTAAAAATTGAGGATTCTAACTCTTGTGTAGACTCATCCAAATCCAAATGGACCCCTTTTTTACCCTGGTAACCTTCCTCCGTGCTTTGTGAGACGATTGTCTCAGAGCTATGTTTATCTACTTCAGTGTTGTGAACCGAATGTGTTCCTTTATCTTCAAATGGCACTGAATTTGCAGTGCCTTCACTTTTAGGTGGCGGTTTTCTTCTAGAACTATCCTCGGTACTACTAGAAGGTTCCGTCCAAGAACTGAAATCAGATTCTTCTTTCCCTTCATCAAGATCTCTCTTTGTACTAAATGTCTTCAATTTTATAACCTCTTCAACGTGAGACTCGGTTTCTGTTTCTTCTTCCAAATCAGGAATCCCCTCCCTCTCCCTCACTTCATTAGAATCCGGACTACTACCCATTGATTCATACCCGTATCCATACCCATACCCATATCCATACCTGTGGTACTCATCATCATAAGTATCAAAAAAGCTAAAGTAATCAGATGCTGTGGCTGCAGGAGGCGGAGGCGGAGGCGGACTTTTAGGTTTCTTTAGCTCTTGAGGAGGTGGTGGTGTTGCACTCACACCACCATACGAAAACCCATACCCATATGGATCATAATGCATCGGGTCAACCCATTCACTCGTTTCCTGAAAGGCCCTTGCTTCCTCTGGTTGAATCATGGTATGACTAACCGGTGCAGACTTTTTCATATAAAAAGCATACTGATTCGTATTCAAATACTCGTTCCCACCATAACCATTGTAAGAATCAAAACCCTCTTGATACACCCCCCAAGGAGGTTGAAACTGCGATGCAGACGGGTTTACGACATACGGGTCAACCTCGCCCCAACCCTGATTCGATCCCCAAGGAGGCTGAAACTGGAATCCAGATGGATTCACAACATAAGGCTCACCCCAATTAGACTGGTTTAAACCTTCAAACTCATGCAGTCCTCTAGGTTCATTCGAAAACGATTGCGGATTACCATAACCATAACCATTATTATTATTATTATTATTATTATTATTATTATTATCATGATCATGTGCATGAATATGGTGTAAAGATGAGCTCAAATCAGATTCAGAGTCAGATTCATGATCAATAGTATGAATATGCGAAACCGAACCGGAAGAAACAGAGGCGATATTCTTAGTTTTACCCGGATCTGAAGGCAATGTGAGTAGAGGGGAAGAGGATGGAGGTGGTGAAGGGATAAGAAGCTGCTCATCAACAAATCTAGAGAGTGCATAGCCTATATCTTGAAGAGAATGAAAGTAAGCCAGATGCGAAGAGGATAAATCGTACCGGTAATCCGCAGCAGACTTGATCAGCCTCTTTCGTTGTCTGCAACGAATGACTAATGGCAGATCATCAGCAGCTTTTGAAGGTCTGCAGCCCATTGAAGTAACCACCCCCAAACCCTAATGCTAATGTGATCGAAATTGAAACTAAAGCCATCTGAAAGAACTAATCAGAATTCAGATCTACGGTTGTGATTGTGAATTCATACATTGTGTAATAACATGCATTGAAATCTGAGATTGGTAATTGACAGAGCAGTGGAAAATAATAATAGTAAAATAATGAAATCGAGATGGTGTAAACAGAGATTTGAAGAAGGTGACGATGACGATGCATGTGTTTCGAAATAATAATATTAATTTAAGAAGGTGGAATCCGGCAGAGAGAACGGAGGATGTCATAGATATAGATATATAATAATTATTAATATATATATATTGTTTTGGTGTTGCAGTGTAACCAATGATGGTTTGTTGAGATACGCATGGCTTCTTCTTGTTAAAAAGTAACCAGGGACAACTTTAACTTTTACAATCCTTTCCATATAAAGTTGTTGCCCTTTTTATACACAAATCTTTTATAAGTTATAACTAGACTTCACCCAAAATGTTGCATGTTACTTCAATTATTTTATGGTTTTTTTAGTTACTCCTCTCATCTTTCATTGTAATTTATAATTATTAAATTAAATGGGAGGAGAACACACAAAACAAAAACAAATTTTTTATTTACTTTTTAGTTTGAAAAATATAAATGGAATAGGAATGCAATGTTGATTTGTTCTCCAAAAATACACACACCTCATGTGCAGGTTATATTATATATACATATGTAATTACAAAGGTTTTTAAATCATAAAATTAGAGTGTAATATAATCCTAAAATAATTCAAATTTGCAGTGGTAGGTAGAATATTAGCCCACGATTTCTTGTGTATTTTCAGTCGTCATCGTACTTGGTTGACTTTATTTTGGTTATTATTTATGAAGAAAGAGTTCAATCACCTATATATATATATATATATATATCTTTTTCCTTTTTTTTTTTTGGGTTATAAACCGACTTTGATAAACAAACCAAGAGGATAAGATCTGTTATTAGTTGCAGTGCTTAAAATATTATAAGACAAATGATATCCAAAAAATAAAAAAGAAAAAGACCAAACAAGCAAAATTGGATGCCTAATCATTAGTTTGTATTATTATAAGTTTTAAGACGGTAAAGATGGATGGTGACTATAATACATATTCGTAACTACATATTAAAAAATAAAAGAAATATGAAGTTTGGTAACCAAGTCCATAAACACAAAAAAATGAATTTAGATCAGAAGCCCGATCTCTATAATTTTCATTAACTCGAAAATTACAATTCTTAATGATATAATCCACAAGCTCGGGTATATATCTATATACTAATTTTGATTTGAACCCAACTAAACTAGAATACAAATAACATAATCATACTCAAATATTAATTGATAAAAACAAATCTAAATAATAATTAATAGTAAATTTCTTGTTGTAAAAGTCATCAGCTCGACTTGTTCATCAAGTAATTTATTCCATGTAATCCAAATCACGTGCTTAACTTGATAAACAAGACCACCAACCCATCATAGGCCAATGAGTCCGTCCAACCCGCCTCATTGACTCGAGATGGTACATGTAATAAAGGTTTATACCTGCGGTTCGTTCACAAAATCAGTTCCACATTTCAACACGGACCAAATTGCTATGCCAAACTGTGAAAAGTGAAAACTAACTGTTTGGATCTCATACTTGTCGACTTGCTTAAGTTTGAGCGAATCAATCAGTTTCAATGGCATTTTTAAGACCCCTCATGTAATAATGAGAGAGAAGAATGAATTCTGGAGAGATTTAATATCTTATCTTCTCAATACAGGGCTAAGTACAACTTTCAAATGATTTAGTTGAAAAACATTACACAGCAGTCCCTCTAGAACCAGATAATTACAAAATAGTCCACGTATGTATCAAGCTAGCATGAACCCGAGCCTTTTAAGAAGTTACTTAAAACAAATAAAACAAGAAAGAGATGAACAAAAAGCCATTTTGTTTGCAAAATACAATTCTCAGTGATTCAAATAAATATCCTAATTGCCTCTTACGATAAAAAACAGGAGATGGGCATTTAACAAATGGAAACAAAAACATAACACTTATTAAACAGAACAGCAACGATAACGAGATTATGATACAAAGCAAGCAAGCAGTGTCTTATGCTTCACGACTGTAGAAGACATCGAGTGTTTTGGCTGGTATACGGTTGAAGAAACACTAACCGGACCCCGGGCAGGTTACTGGTAACCTGGGGGTTGGAGAGATGTTTCCCACGAGGGGTTAGACCCTTGGAAGATGGTTCTTCTGATAACCTGCAAAACAGACACCGTGAGCTCGTCACTGAGAAGGGGGGGGTTCCTCCTTGTGACCACCCTCCGGCGTGAGAATCAGACTAGATTGCTCTTTAAATATAAAAGTATATTAAGAGATTGCTAGAGCAGATATCAGGTATAATATGATGATAATGTAGTAAGATATGATGAGATGAGATGATCATACCATTTGTGGTATTTATAGCCGAAGGTAGGTTTCCAAGGGGTTTAGCCGGCCCAACACGCTACCAACTGTAACCTATGCACGTGCCCTGCCTGTGAGTGGTGGATAGGTAGCGGCTGACACAGAGCAGGCGTGTCGTGCACTCTTCCTCTTCTGCCAACTACAGGCTAGGCACGTGGTATGGCAGGAGTTGGTGGGTAGGCGGCGGCTATTGGTCACAGTGCTGTGGCGTGCTGTCTGCCATGCTGCTGTCAGTGAGCTGTCGCATCTCTGATCAGATCTTTTGCCCATACCTCGTCAGGTACAGTAAAAGATCCTTCAGTATACGGACTGGCTTATTTGGGCGGGAGTATTCCCCCTCCCGCCTCTGTGCGGGATTGCTCCCGGCTTGGCTCATTCCTTCAGGTGACACTGAACGATTGAGAGCTAAGTGCCTTGTGCGTGTAGCCATGCTGCGCGGGTGGCCTTCCCTAATGGCTTGTATCCGAGGCTGCGGGGACAGGCGGAGTCCTTCACCATCGGGAGGCATTTCCTGCGGGACCAGCTTGCGTACTGCGCGTAAGGACGTCACGTCTCTGAGCATGGTTGGTCCTGCGGATCCAGTTGGTCTCTGCGCAGACGTCCCTGTTTAAGGTGAGTCTTGCGGGTCCAACTGGGCTCTGCTGGGACCTACCTCTTCAAGTCCCCCCAGTCCAATGTTCTTCTCATGAGTGTTTAATGAAGTGAGGTGAACTTTTGGACTTGAGCAAAGGGTTTTGAAAAGGGTTTTGTAAGGTTTTCCATGGGGATTTTTTCCGCGGAAGTCCTTGTCACTTGCAGAAATGCCCGAGTTTCCTGCTTGGTCTTTGGGTATGATGCGGGTAGGTCTGTAACCTCCTCGCAAGTCAGGAGCATTGAGTCCCAGTTGTATGTATTTTCCATGAGGTTTTGGTAGTTTTGAACATAGTGATCAATTATGTTAAGACCACCAATTCCATCCTGGAGCTTCAAACAACGTAGTTCTCGATGTTCCCGCTATGCGGGGATGCTATTTCCGTTTCCGCAAGCATTGCCCAGAAGATCCTTCTTGGTTTCAATTCCCAGCGGAGCGCTAGGTATGTGAAGGGTTTTGCCTTAACACTGTACCTGTGCTCGTCTTACGGTTACTTTACTCTCAAGGTATTCCTGGCGTCAATTCCCTGCGGGTGCTAGGTATGTGAAGGGTTTTGCCTTAACACTGTACCCGCATCCGTCTTACGGTTACTTGTTCACCAAGGTTCTTGGCTTCAATTCCCTGCAGGTGCTAGGTATGTGAAGGGTTTTGCCTTAACACTGTACCCGCAGCCGGCTTACGGTTACTTGTTTGCCAAGGTTTATTTGGCTTCAATTCCCTGCGGGTGCTAGGTATGTGAAGGGTTTTGCCTTTACACTGTACCCGCATCCGTCTTACGGTTACTTGCTTGCCAAGGGGTAAGGGGGTATTTTCCCGCTTACTTTTTAATACTTTCGAATTTTGAATTTTGAAATTCGAAGAGTTGGTGAAAAGATAAACCTCTGAAACGTCGTGCGACGGTTTCTTCTGACTGTGTCAGGACGTGCAGGAAGTTATGGTGACGTGACAGAACATGGTCATTCCAGTCGCTTTTTCAGGCGCGTGGGAGCGATTTTTCGGGCGCGTGGCCGCGAAATTACTGGCACACGTCCTTTCAACAGCTGTTGCCAGCTTGCTTTTTGCCACGTGTCATAGTTTCATTGCACATTTGATTTCTCTCTCCTCCGCATTAAATTCACCGCATTAATTGCGATTACTATATAAAGGGGGAGAGGGTTATTTGCAATTCACACTTTCCACTTTCATCTCTTCTTCTCAAGTAATTTCCGGCGAATTTTTCTGTTCAGTAAAGCATTACCCTGAAATCTCTTTTCGTCTTTCTTCCACCATGTCTTCTCATGATGCTGATGACCAGAAGACTGCTGGCGAATGCCAGTGCTCTCTTCCTGTCGATCTGTACCAGTATATCATCAGGAAGTTCATGCTCGAGTCTCTCGAGCCTGAGTTTCCTGAACCCCACCATACTGTGTACGATGCCCCTAGTGGCAAGATCGGGGTTTATGCTGCATTCTTTGTCTACGGGAACCTTAGGTTTCCGTTGACAAAGTTTGTGTACCGTGTCCTAGAGAGGCACGGTGTGCACCTGACAGAGGTGCACCCCATGGCCATTGCCAAGGTCCGGCACTTTGAGTGGGTGTGCCGGATACTGGGCCTTGAGCCCCTCGTTGATCGCCTGATGACCTTCTATACATGGAGGTGCATCCAAGGGTGGTACACTCTTACAACCCGTATCAAGGGTTTAAAGATCTGTACCACCGAGCGGAGTCTTCGCTCATGGAGAAGAGAGTTCTTCTTCATATCCGCTCGCGCCATCCCCATCGCCATGAAGTTCAAGAATGGCCAGGCGCTTCCGAACCTTCCCGCCCTCAACTACGAGGAGGCGGAATGGTTCTCGAAGATTTCCCGGGTCCAGTCCCCGGTTTTCCGTTTTCCGGAGTCGGCGATGGTGATGTTGGGGATGAGCCGGGTGTGGAAGGCGGCGAATGCGGATAAGGTTCCGATCGTCCTTGAATATGGTTCGAACTCTGTCCCTTATGGTACGTCTTGTTTCATTTTGCTGACTTCGATTTTTACTAACTTTCTTGTTGATTTCAGAGGGGAACGATCTTCAGTCGCTCCTGAACCCGCGGGAGGAAGATGGTCCCGCGCGGATGGGTACTCGTGCTCTGGACGAGAACGAGTTGCCCATCTTAGAGCAGACCGCGGGTCGGTTCGTGGAGGTTTACCCGCCAGGCCAAGAGATCCTGAGCCACCGACGGCCAGGTAAGCCTATCTTCTACCCTGAACCTCTCAATGCTGTGCCTGCTGCTGGAGTTCATGACATTTCTTCTTCTGAGGAATCCGCAGAAGGTCCTCCACTGGTGCGGAAGAAAAAGGCTGCCGTCGGGAAGGGCAAGGAGAAGGTGGCCTCTACGGCCGACCCGGTAGTCCTATCTGACTCGGAGTCAGATAATGCAGAGGTGGCGGGGAAGCCCGGTGGTGAGGAGACCACCGCTCCGGAGGCTGCAGGTGTTACCTTCGGGGAGGCAGCGACGACGACGGTTACCGGTGTCAAGAGGCCGGCTCCGTCGGGTTCGCCCCCGCTCGTCCGTGCGTTCAAGCTCAAGAAACCCCGTGAGTACCCCCATAATTCTTGTCTAGATTTGTTGTTTCAAATAAATTTTTCTAACACTTTTGCTTGTGCAGGTGTGGATGTTGACGCATTCCAGGGTGGAGTTGGAGTAAGTATTCCCCCGCCAATGACGGTAGGCTCGGTCAGCCTTCCCGAGGCGTCGACCCAGGCGTCTACGCTTGCTTCCGCTGGTTCCAGCCTTCCTGAGGCTGTTCCAGCTGAGAAGGTGTCTCCGCCGGCCGTGAGTGCAATTTTTACAGCATCTTTCACGGAGCCGGCGGTTACTGTTGCTGAGGAGACGGCGCCAACAATGGCTACCACGGCGGCTGCCACTATACCTGCGCCACCGGCACCGACGGCCGGACCATCAGGTACGCGCCGGGCTTCCCGCCGATCTACGCCACCTTCCCGTCTGCCTGACCTGTTGGATGGATTTCCTTTAGGTTCAGGTGATGGGTTTGGCGGCTATCGGCCTGTTATTGACCCTACAGGTACGTAGGGTTCTTTTTCCCTTATATATTTTTATCATCTTTTCCTAACTGCCTTTGTTTCTTTTGCAGTGTCGGATTCCAATGAAGTGTATGTTCCAAGATGGAACATACGCCGAGGAACAACCCTTCGCACCCCTGTGGAGTGCGTGGACTGGGCTCGCCACGCTGCTCCTCATGGTGCGTTGGGGGAAGCCATGGCTAGCTACCAAGAGGGTAGGCTAACCAATGAGCTTCGGGTTCTCCAGGCCCGAACGCAGCCCCGCGTCGAGCTGCTTTGTCGTGAAAACGACAAGTTAAAAGCAGCTCGCGCCAAAGATATATCTGAAGCGCGGGCTCTTCGGGAGGAGAACCGGCAGTTGGCCGCTGCAGCGGCCGAGAAGGAGATGGCATTCAAGGCCCTCGAGGTTGAAGTCCAGGCGCGACTCGAGGCCCGCTCCAAGGCTGCCCAAGCTGTGAATGAACAGCTTCGGCTGGCCAAGGAGACTGCGCGAAACTCAACTGAGAGGGCTGCCAAGGCTGAGGCTGTTGCTGAGCCACTTCGCGAAGAGAATGAGCAGCTTAAATGCAAATTAAAGGCTCTTCAGCATGCTCATGACGCCTTGGCAATGGAAGATGCCAAGAAGCTGCAGGAGATCCTTGACCAGAGGGGGGTGCTTGACCGCACTGAAAGGAAACTCAAAAGCGTCGAAGAGGCTGCCGCCAAGGAAGTTCAACTTGCCAACCTTGATAAAAACGGAGCCGAACGTGCTTACAAAGAAAGTCAAGCTACCCTCCAATGGCTGCTTCGAGAAGCGTTGCCTCAGGTATCTTTATCTTTTTCTTTACGCTTTCCGCTCGTAATTAGAAAATGTTCTAACTTTTCTTTTGTAGGTTGCGCGTCGGGTCCTTTCAGAGACCTCTTATGACGATGCGATGAGCGCAGCACTCAACGCTTCTCATGAGGATGGGGAGAAGACTGGCTTCCTGCTTGGTCTAGGGTTTGCTGAGAGAGGCTTTCCGCCCTCCAACTTCCCTTTATTCAATGTTAATACTGAAGCTGCTTATGACCAAGCTGTGAACCAGTACGCTGCCTTCCCGCATCCAGTGGTGGAGAAGGTGAATGAGGCTGCTGCTGCTGATGATGGGCTAAACATCCTTAAGGCTTTCCTTGGGCAGCCATGCTCAGACGGTGCTGGTCCAAGCGGAGGTGGCCCTGAAGCCTGATCCTGAAGATCCCTTCCCACCGCTAGGATAGACTTAGCTTTGTATAGATTTCTTTTAGGCGGGTAGTTACCCGGCCACTGTTGTAATACATCATTGAAATATTAATCTTTTTGCGTATAAGACTGTTATTTCCTTCTTTGGGTTCCTTGCTTTATAAACTTATGACTTGCATACTTAGTTTAAATTAGCAATTTTCCAAGTGTTCAGAATAAGAACCTTTGGACGTGGTTGATAGTGGGTTAAAGTTTCGCTTCCTCCTTTGTGATTGTGCGGGTAGAACCGTCACTTGCACTTGGTAGGATGGCTAAACTTTAACTTTTATCTAACCTGCGTGCTGGTTTTTCTTACTTTTTTAGGATAAGTTAACCTTTGAACGTGGTTGATAATAGGTGTGAAGTTTTGCTTCCTCTTTCGTGATTGTGCGGGTAGAACCGTCACTTGCACTTAGTAGGATGGCAGAACTTTACCCTTATCTGACCTGCGTGTAGGTTTCTCATCTTTTGAGGATAAGTTAACCTTTGAACGTGGTTGATAATAGGTGTGAAGTTTTGCTTCCTCTTTCGTGATTGTGCGGGTAGAACCGTCACTTGCACTTAGTAGGATGGCAGAACTTTACCTTTATCTGACCTGCGTGTAGGTTTTTCTCATCTTTTGAGGATAAGTTAACCTTTGAACGTGGTTGATAATAGGTGTGAAGTTTTGCTTCCTCTTTCGTGATTGTGCGGGTAGAACCGTCACTTGCACTTAGTAGGATGGCAGAACTTTACCCTTATCTGACCTGCGTGAAGGTTTGCCACGTTATTGGGTTCGTGCGGGTAAGACCGCCTTCCCACGCAACGACTTCACGTAATGTGAATGTTGTCACCAGTGTTGGATAGTTTTAACCGTTCGACGCGCGGTTGTTGACAGGTTATTATTCAGTTTCCTTAATGATTCATGCGGATAGACCGGCACTTTCATTTAATGGGATGAACTCTTTCAACTGACCTGCGTGAAGGTTTGCCACGTTATTGGGTTCGTGCGGGTAAGACCGCCTTCCCACGCAACGACTTCACGTAATGTGAATGTCGTCACCAGTGTTGGATAGTTTTAACCGTTCGACGCGCGGTTGTTGACAGGTTATTATTCAGTTTCCTTAATGATTCATGCGGATAGACCGGCACTTTCATTTTTGGGTGCTGAACTTTTTCCCCTTCAACTGACCTGCGTGAAGGTTTGTCACGTTATTGGGTTCGTGCGGGTAGGACCGCCTTCCCATGCAATGACTTCACGTAATTATGCGGTGAAAACCGGCATATTAGTGTCCAGAAAAGTATAAATGTAAAATCATCAGCTTCGATATTCTTAAAGAGAATCATTTCCATTAGAAGTGGCTCTTGGCCTTCTCTTTACAAATTGGAATTGATTACATGCAAACTGTGTAATTGAACTCCCTTCCATGTTGGGATGGGAGTGCCATCGAGCCGATACGCACCTGGTTCGGGATCTCGTTCTTTACGCAGCATGTAGTCTCGTTTTTGAAGCTGGAATTGGTTCGTGTTTTCCCCAGCTGGGGTTTTAACCACGTGGTCGTGGGTTCGAGTCCCACGGATGGCGCCAATGAAGAAACACTAACCGGACCCCGGGCAGGTTACTGGTAACCTGGGGGTTGGAGAGATGTTTCCCACAAGGGGTTAGACCCTTGGAAGATGGTTCTTCTGATAACCTGCAAAACAGACACCGTGAGCTCGTCACTGAGAAGGGGGGGGTTCCTCCTTGTGACCACCCTCCGGCGTGAGAATCAGACTAGATTGCTCTTTAAATATAAAAGTATATTAAGAGATTGCTAGAGCAGATATCAGGTATAATATGATGATAATGTAGTAAGATATGATGAGATGAGATGATCATACCATTTGTGGTATTTATAGCCGAAGGTAGGTTTCCAAGGGGTTTAGCCGGCCCAACACGCTACCAACTGTAACCTATGCACGTGCCCTGCCTGTGAGTGGTGGATAGGTAGCGGCTGACACAGAGCAGGCGTGTCGTGCACTCTTCCTCTTCTGCCAACTACAGGCTAGGCACGTGGTATGGCAGGAGTTGGTGGGTAGGCGGCGGCTATTGGTCACAGTGCTGTGGCGTGCTGTCTGCCATGCTGCTGTCAGTGAGCTGTCGCATCTCTGATCAGATCTTTTGCCCATACCTCGTCAGGTACAGTAAAAGATCCTTCAGTATACGGACTGGCTTATTTGGGCGGGAGTATTCCCCCTCCCGCCTCTGTGCGGGATTGCTCCCGGCTTGGCTCATTCCTTCAGGTGACACTGAACGATTGAGAGCTAAGTGCCTTGTGCGTGTAGCCATGCTGCGCGGGTGGCCTTCCCTAATGGCTTGTATCCGAGGCTGCGGGGACAGGCGGAGTCCTTCACCATCGGGAGGCATTTCCTGCGGGACCAGCTTGCGTACTGCGCGTAAGGACGTCACGTCTCTGAGCATGGTTGGTCCTGCGGATCCAGTTGGTCTCTGCGCAGACGTCCCTGTTTAAGGTGAGTCTTGCGGGTCCAACTGGGCTCTGCTGGGACCTACCTCTTCAAGTCCCCCCAGTCCAATGTTCTTCTCATGAGTGTTTAATGAAGTGAGGTGAACTTTTGGACTTGAGCAAAGGGTTTTGAAAAGGGTTTTGTAAGGTTTTCCATGGGGATTTTTTCCGCGGAAGTCCTTGTCACTTGCAGAAATGCCCGAGTTTCCTGCTTGGTCTTTGGGTATGATGCGGGTAGGTCTGTAACCTCTTCGCAAGTCAGGAGCATTGAGTCCCAGTTGTATGTATTTTCCATGAGGTTTTGGTAGCTTTGAACATAGTGATCAATTATGTTAAGACCACCAATTCCATCCTGGAGCTTCAAACAACGTAGTTCTCGATGTTCCCGCTATGCGGGGATGCTATTTCCGTTTCCGCAAGCATTGCCCAGAAGATCCTTCTTGGTTTCAATTCCCAGCGGAGCGCTAGGTATGTGAAGGGTTTTGCCTTAACACTGTACCTGTGCTCGTCTTACGGTTACTTTACTCTCAAGGTATTCCTGGCGTCAATTCCCTGCGGGTGCTAGGTATGTGAAGGGTTTTGCCTTAACACTGTACCCGCATCCGTCTTACGGTTACTTGTTCACCAAGGTTCTTGGCTTCAATTCCCTGCAGGTGCTAGGTATGTGAAGGGTTTTGCCTTAACACTGTACCCGCAGCCGGCTTACGGTTACTTGTTTGCCAAGGTTTATTTGGCTTCAATTCCCTGCGGGTGCTAGGTATGTGAAGGGTTTTGCCTTTACACTGTACCCGCATCCGTCTTACGGTTACTTGCTTGCCAAGGGGTAAGGGGTATTTTCCCGCTTACTTTTTAATACTTTCGAATTTTGAATTTTGAAATTCGAAGAGTTGGTGAAAAGATAAACCTCTGAAACGTCGTGCGACGGTTTCTTCTGACTGTGTCAGGACGTGCAGGAAGTTATGGTGACGTGACAGAACATGGTCATTCCAGTCGCTTTTTCAGGCGCGTGGGAGCGATTTTTCGGGCGCGTGGCCGCGAAATTACTGGCACACGTCCTTTCAACAGCTGTTGCCAGCTTGCTTTTTGCCACGTGTCATAGTTTCATTGCACATTTGATTTCTCTCTCCTCCGCATTAAATTCACCGCATTAATTGCGATTACTATATAAAGGGGGAGAGGGTTATTTGCAATTCACACTTTCCACTTTCATCTCTTCTTCTCAAGTAATTTCCGGCGAATTTTTCTGTTCAGTAAAGCATTACCCTGAAATCTCTTTTCGTCTTTCTTCCACCATGTCTTCTCATGATGCTGATGACCAGAAGACTGCTGGCGAATGCCAGTGCTCTCTTCCTGTCGATCTGTACCAGTATATCATCAGGAAGTTCATGCTCGAGTCTCTCGAGCCTGAGTTTCCTGAACCCCACCATACTGTGTACGATGCCCCTAGTGGCAAGATCGGGGTTTATGCTGCATTCTTTGTCTACGGGAACCTTAGGTTTCCGTTGACAAAGTTTGTGTACCGTGTCCTAGAGAGGCACGGTGTGCACCTGACAGAGGTGCACCCCATGGCCATTGCCAAGGTCCGGCACTTTGAGTGGGTGTGCCGGATACTGGGCCTTGAGCCCCTCGTTGATCGCCTGATGACCTTCTATACATGGAGGTGCATCCAAGGGTGGTACACTCTTACAACCCGTATCAAGGGTTTAAAGATCTGTACCACCGAGCGGAGTCTTCGCTCATGGAGAAGAGAGTTCTTCTTCATATCCGCTCGCGCCATCCCCATCGCCATGAAGTTCAAGAATGGCCAGGCGCTTCCGAACCTTCCCGCCCTCAACTACGAGGAGGCGGAATGGTTCTCGAAGATTTCCCGGGTCCAGTCCCCGGTTTTCCGTTTTCCGGAGTCGGCGATGGTGATGTTGGGGATGAGCCGGGTGTGGAAGGCGGCGAATGCGGATAAGGTTCCGATCGTCCTTGAATATGGTTCGAACTCTGTCCCTTATGGTACGTCTTGTTTCATTTTGCTGACTTCGATTTTTACTAACTTTCTTGTTGATTTCAGAGGGGAACGATCTTCAGTCGCTCCTGAACCCGCGGGAGGAAGATGGTCCCGCGCGGATGGGTACTCGTGCTCTGGACGAGAACGAGTTGCCCATCTTAGAGCAGACCGCGGGTCGGTTCGTGGAGGTTTACCCGCCAGGCCAAGAGATCCTGAGCCACCGACGGCCAGGTAAGCCTATCTTCTACCCTGAACCTCTCAATGCTGTGCCTGCTGCTGGAGTTCATGACATTTCTTCTTCTGAGGAATCCGCAGAAGGTCCTCCACTGGTGCGGAAGAAAAAGGCTGCCGTCGGGAAGGGCAAGGAGAAGGTGGCCTCTACGGCCGACCCGGTAGTCCTATCTGACTCGGAGTCAGATAATGCAGAGGTGGCGGGGAAGCCCGGTGGTGAGGAGACCACCGCTCCGGAGGCTGCAGGTGTTACCTCCGGGGAGGCAGCGACGACGACGGTTACCGGTGTCAAGAGGCCGGCTCCGTCGGGTTCGCCCCCGCTCGTCCGTGCGTTCAAGCTCAAGAAACCCCGTGAGTACCCCCATAATTCTTGTCTAGATTTGTTGTTTCAAATAAATTTTTCTAACACTTTTGCTTGTGCAGGTGTGGATGTTGACGCATTCCAGGGTGGAGTTGGAGCAAGTATTCCCCCGCCAATGACGGTAGGCTCGGTCAGCCTTCCCGAGGCGTCGACCCAGGCGTCTACGCCTGCTTCCGCTGGTTCCAGCCTTCCTGAGGCTGTTCCAGCTGAGAAGGTGTCTCCGCCGGCCGTGAGTGCAATTTTTACAGCATCTTTCACGGAGCCGGCGGTTACTGTTGCTGAGGAGACGGCGCCAACAATGGCTACCACGGCGGCTGCCACTATACCTGCGCCACCGGCACCGACGGCCGGACCATCAGGTACGCGCCGGGCTTCCCGCCGATCTACGCCACCTTCCCGTCTGCCTGACCTGTTGGATGGATTTCCTTTAGGTTCAGGTGATGGGTTTGGCGGCTATCGGCCTGTTATTGACCCTACAGGTACGTAGGGTTCTTTTTCCCTTATATATTTTTATCATCTTTTCCTAACTGCCTTTGTTTCTTTTGCAGTGTCGGATTCCAATGAAGTGTATGTTCCAAGATGGAACATACGCCGAGGAACAACCCTTCGCACCCCTGTGGAGTGCGTGGACTGGGCTCGCCACGCTGCTCCTCATGGTGCGTTGGGGGAAGCCATGGCTAGCTACCAAGAGGGTAGGCTAACCAATGAGTTTTGGCTGGTATACGGTGAAGAAGCTCGCGTGGGAAGATGCGCAGAAGTGTCCATGCTAAATCAAGCGACTGGAAGATGTTTCGCGTGTCGTATGCTCCTTGTGCCACAAATTTCCTCTCGAATTTGTCCAGAAACTCTAGATATAGCTATTATTATATTCAACCAATATCATCGTATCAATAACAATATTTATAACTATATATACTTTTTATTATTTAACGAGAGAGAGAGAAAGAGACCAGATCCTCAGAAGAGAGAGCCTCTTCTCCAACCACGGCTTTCATGGCCTGGACATCTTTTCCAATGGCATAATTTGCATATAGCTGACACGTGGGGGCAATTTGGTAATTTTATCTTAACTAACTACTAACTAACAAAGAAACTTTTAAATCTTTATTACCTGGTTGGACACATCAGAATGATCTCTGCGAGTCATCCCCTCGCCAATAGCACTCTACAAGAATACAAATGTCATTACAATATACATTCATGATTAACAACTTATTACTGTAAAAATAATTCTATAATACCTTCATCAATCGGGATAGTGAAGCACATTGATTGGCGGGTAAATCTGTAAATGTCCATCATATGAACCATTACAACTTCAACCATAAACTTTCTGAATTTAAAATATATATGGTTAGCATTTGATTATGATAATCTCGCCTGTCTGTTATGAAGCTGCCTGTCAATATAAATCTGTCCCTCAGTGATGTAACCCGTGAGATGCGGAGTGGGATGCGTAATATCTGATAAGTATAAGTTTTAGAAAAACTAATAGCAGTAACAAGAAGAAAAAAGAGGCTGAAAAAAGAAAATAAAAAAATAAAGGCAGACCATCATTGGGCATAGTCAGAATTGGGATTTGCGTGATGGAGCCCTTTCGGCCTTCAATTCTTCCAGCCCGCTCGTATATTGTCGCCAGATCAGTATACATGTACCCGGGATATCCACGTCTACCTGGCACTTCCTCTCTAGCAGCCGAGACCTGAAATTGCGACAGACGGGTACAGGTCGGTCCAGTAACGCGCCAAAATGCAAGTAATGGGCCAAACAAAAAGTTTTACCTCTCGAAGGGCATCAGCATAGGAACTCATATCGGTTAAGATCACAAGAACATGTTTCCCGCATTCATATGCCAAATATTCTGCTGTGGTGAGAGCAATACGAGGAGTGATGATACGTTCAATCGTAGGATCATTAGCCTATTAGACAAGTAGTAAAAACCATTTAAAACCTGATCCAACAAATAATGATAAAATAGCCATTAACAAAACGAAAACAAATACAATAAACTTACAAGATTCAGAAAAAGGGTCACTCTCTCCATGGATCCATTTTCCTCAAAATCACGTTTGAAAAACTGAGCGGTTTCCATGTTTACCCCCATTGCTGCAAACACAATGGCAAAATTGTCCTCTTCTCCCCCACCCTGTAATTAAAAATCATTTGAGTGTAAAGAAATGAATATAGATAGTATTATATAACTTTAACCACCTCAAGTAAATCCGCAGTTTTCTCCAGCCGCTTAACCAAACCAGCTTGACGACAGATCTGTGCAGCTATTTCATTGTGTGGAAGACCAGCAGCAGAAAACAGAGGAATCTTTTGGCCTCTAGCAATTGAATTCATGACATCAATTGTTGAGATGCCGGTTTGAATCATCTCTTCTGGATATGTTCTCTCACTAGGGTTAATAGAACTTCCTGAAACAATAATGCATTAGTTGGAGAAATATCATACTTTAAAGTATTCTTAAAGTTACCAGAAATATCGAGGTAAGCCTCTGGCAAAATAGGAGGACCGTTATCAATTGGCTTCCCGGAGCCATTAAATATGCGTCCAAGCATATCCATAGAAACGGGAGTTTTTAAAACCTGAAATTGTCACTTATCAAACTATATAATGTGCTTTGAAGTAAAATATGAAGGAAATAAAAGAAAGGTTGCACACCTCCCCTGTGAACTGAACAGTGGTGAACTTATTGTCAATTCCTGATGTTCCTTCGAAAACCTGGTAATGATATTTGCATTAAGGGGCATGTAAATTCTAACAAATCAGCTTATATTTAATCTTTTGTTTCTGAAATTAAGAGCTTGTTTAACTAACGAACTGCATTAAGACTAGTGAACAAAACAGTCAATTTTCTCCCATTAAGTTAATGCCGAAGACCAAAAACCGAACGTATTGAAAACCAAAGAATATAATGGGAGGTGGCAATCATCACCTGAACAACAGCTTTCTCCCCATCAACTTCCAAGACTTGACCGCGTCTAGTTTTTCCATCTCCTAAACGTATGTTGACGATTTCTTGATACTTGGGTCCCTATCAAGATCAAAACAGAAACGCATCATCATTTGGGTCGTATAGAAAAGAAACTTACATAGAAAGAAACCAACCTTGACTTTATCAAGAATAACAAGCGGCCCAGCAACTCCAGAGACGGTTCTATATTCTGCGTGAAAATGTTGTGATTAGGTTTGCACATATTAAGAAATAGAAAAATGAAGGTGGTGGTGTGGCCTCCTCATTGCCACTATTGTTTTGAGCAACTCCCATATTCAATTAACAAACCTACACACATAAAAATACATACAACAAGTGTGCATAGATTAATAAATAGGCATCCAATCATCAACACTGATCAATTGATCCAATTACAAGATACCTGAGGGATCTGGGTGTTATTACGAAATCTATATGCGCATGATGATTAATAATAAAAACTAATAGGGCAATGGTAGTAGCAGAGACTCACCTGTTGTTCGTTTCGTTGATGGATAGATCCGATGGTCGTTAGAATTATATCAGAGAGAGAGATGATGGGCCGGTGAAGACGACGACAGGCTCAATACAATAGAATAGATAACCAAGTAAGCTTCGTATTCAATGTCACAAACAGAGGCAACCATGTTTTCTTTTGTTACAATATTTCGTTGGTAAATAAATTAGATAGATTGATTGTCCAAATAGTTGTTTGTCAAAACTTTTTCTTTTCCTTTTTTTTTTTTTTTTTTTTTGTGAAACGCCTACGATGGACAACTAGAGATTTTTACTGACGTTCAGGTTTTTTTGACCTTTTTGTTTACTTTCGCTATCGTAACAAACGTAACCGAAACTTACCGAATTTGCGTCAACTCACCGTCGCAATGCCCGGGAACAATTAGGTTTTTAACGACTCTTTGTTGCAGCGCCCGATATCAACAATGCTCGGGTTTTACCGATCGAACAACTGTCATTTTTTATATTTTAATACTTTATATGTTAATCAACCGGACCCACAGTAATGCAAGTAATGCACGGCTGCAACGTGACATAAACATATTTGGCCTACCTGATACATTATCCGACCTGTTCGACGCAACACACCAGATTATATAACTAGTTAAAATACAAACACAAATAGCATGATAGAACACATTACGCATACATACGTGAAGACAGTTACATACAAAGTTCGCTTAAGATGTAAGATAATCTTAAGCTCCCAAGACAAAGCTAAGAAACAAACGTAAAATCCCCTAAAAATCTTTAACCTTGATGTTACGTTTTTACAAACTTCTCATGACCTCAGACAAGTGCAGCTTTACCAAACCATGCCTATTTCACTCATCCAAAATCAATATGGGTCTGTCTCTACTTCACCCCTCTATATTAAGTGTTTCCACTGCTCTAACTGTTGTCGTTACCTGACTCCTCTTCACGTGCTCAAACCATCTCAATCTCTCCTCTTTATATTATCTGATATACTAGTTAGTTTTTAAAACCCCTCCAACAAAAATTCCAAAAAATTAATTAAAAAATCATAACTCAAAATATAAATAAAAAACGAAAAGTGTAAAAAAACTAAAACGTTTCCGCCTTTTCCCCCGTTCTACAAAAAAAAAAAAAAAAAAAAAAAAAACCCCCGAGAAATGAACTGAAACCGAAAGTCGACGAAAACGAAACATAAACCAAAACTGAACCGAATTGATCGAAACCGAAAACATCAATCAAAACAAAACTAAAAAACTGAACCCGAACAGAAATGAAATTGAAAAAACCGACCACAACGAAACAAAAGGCCGAAAACGAATCTGAAACTGACCAAAAACAAACAAAAGAAACCGAAACCCAACCCATCCAGTGCTCCGAAACCGACCAAAAAGAAACAAAGGAAACCGAAACCCAACCCATCCAGTGCTCCGAAACCGACCAAAAAGAAACAAAGGAAACCGAAACCCAACCCATCCAGTGCGAAAACTCGTGTCGGCTCGAAACCTAAACCGAACTCGTTCCAATCCAAAACCCGTTTCACCCGAGCTTGCCACTTTTCCTTAAGACACTAACCCACATTGACCCATTTCTTTAAATTTGTCGACCCGTTTTGACCCAAAAATAAGAAGGTGGAATTTCAAGTGACCCATTTTGACCCATCTTATTAAAATTTATAACCCAAACCAACCTATATGATTTTTAAAACAACCCAAATTGACCCATTTGAAATGGTTTAGATCAAGATTGCCACCCCTAATTTAAATATCTCGTGATGCACTTGTGACAAGAAATTTTTTCAAACCTTAAAATATGTTGACATTTTCGTTGCTCTTGCATCATTCAACCATTGAATATATCACATGCATGCTAGTAGGAAATTAGACGCAAGCAAACCTTTAGGAATAACCCTAAGTCCCTAACAGAAATTAAAAATACGAAAATAACTAGACACAAGCCAATGCGCTCGTTCTATGTAACTAGGTTACGATGGGCCAACCTCGAACTTCTGCCATCACACCGGTGATCAAGTCTTGTCGCGGATATATGGGTGACTAGTTTGTTTTTCATATGAGATGTAAAGATGTTTTTTTAGTCATTTTCACTTAAATTTCAAAATGTAGTTGAGCATAGGGACATGATGTGAATGCTCTAAACTTAGAACATGGTGTCCTTCCATCAAGTGTTTAGTTTTCCATGTTAAAAAGATAAGCTCAAACCATCATTGAATTTTTTAAACTTATGTTTTATAATAAACACAACGTATCAAACAAGATTATAAATAACTTATAAGACGTTTTTCATAATACATTTATAAACTTAGTTCAATACTACGTGGCAAGTTGTTCTTCTAATATGGATACTCTATAAAATCTCCTTATTTTATAATAGAAGATAGGTAATTTATATAGATTTTTTAAAATGGTTCTTTAGATTTTAATAATCCCAACTTTCTGTTATTGGTCGATAATAATCCCAACTTTGTTTATACCCATCAGTGGTCTCAAATTTAAAAAAGTTGGCTCTCAATGGTCTCCCGTTAAAAAAAACCTCACGGCGTTAAGTTTTTTTTGAATTTTAAACTGATTTTTTAGGGCTTTTGATCGGAAGAAAGATACGAGTCGATTGATGTAAAACTTAGCTCGAAACGATACTCCAAACAACTTAATTTTTGTTAATTTTAAATTCAACTACCCGATTTGAAGCACTAATCAAACCATTTGAAGCATCATTTCGAGCTAAGTTTTATGCTAATCGAGTTGTATCCTCCTTTCTATCAAAATCTCTAATAAATCAGTTTGAAATTCGGAAAAAACTTAACGCCGTTAGGTTTTTTTTAACGGAGGACCATTGAGAGCCAGCTTTTTTAAATTTGGGACCACTGATGGGAATAAACAAAGTTGGGATTATTATTAGCCAACAACAGAAAGTTGAGATTATTAAATTCCTATTTTCCTAAAATATATTCAAGTAAATAGTATTAATCTTGTGTCAGTTACCTAAATAACACGTTAAGACCATCTCCAATATGAGGAGGACAGAGGATAGATACCAGTCGCATCATACCACTATCTGTCCTTCATGTCAGCATGCCCGACTTCACCACTGGTATTCTCATGCATTTGGCTCTTTATCTTCTCATCTTACATTCCCACCTCACCCATGGAGACGAAATTCTCAACATTTCTTTAGTTGATATTACATGTCTTTCTCATCCACATCAGCCTAAAGACGTCCAAGGGTTTGATAATTTATGAAAACATGTAATTGCTTGAGCACAATAACAAAATAAAAAAGAAAAAAGTAAATAAAAAGGTTTTTAATAATCTATCTATGCTGTATAAATAAAGCTTTAAGTGTAACATATCATCACCATGATGATTCTTACAAAATTATCCCCCCTCCCTTCATATTAAATACATTTCTCTTTCTTATTAATAATTTTGTATTTTATTTTAATCTTTCGTTTTCTCTTTTTAATAATTATTTCTTGATTAAAAAAATTCAATACAACATAAATATGTTATTTTGTTTTATATAAATATATTGTATTATTTATTAATATTAGGTTTTTATAAGTAATATATTTTCACGTTGATTTTGAATAATGATTTCAAAAATTAAGATTTTAAATATATTATATTAGTAAATTAACATTAAAGTTTTATAAGTGATGATATTGTTGGATGAAGAGGCAAGATTAACTTGTAATGTACTAATGTTATTTTATAAAATATTTTTTACAATTAATGTGTTAACTTTTGGAGAGTACCTAATGTCCAATGGTAGTTGGTCCCATCAATTTGATGTATGCTCAAATGAATATTTTGCTCTGCCGAGGAACTTACCCGAATTAGGAACGACCCTGTATGTTTAATGACTCCTATTAAATAATATATTTATTAAGTAACCCGAATTAGGAACGATTTTACACATAATAACTTCTATATTAAGTTTTACCTGACGTATAAGTCATTAATTTGCTTAATTTCCTAGTCCATTATCGAAAAAATGACCACTAATATTGTAATTTCATTTTAACGTCTCATAACCTAATTGTCATTGTAATAATAATGGATCAAAACAAAATTAATTGTTAATTTGAACAAAGATTATGAATTAATTTTGAGCTTTGACTATGTGTATGTGTATGTGTATATATATATATATATATATGTCGTTTTTTTCTGTTTCGTATGTCACAAGTTGGGGCCAATGTTACTCTATCTTATTTTAAGTTTTGGACAATATATTTCTTTGGAATGATTAATATCCCGTTATTAGATAGTACTTTCCCTAGCATCTTAAAATTATTGAGATTTTGAAACACATTTGTTGTCCCCAAAGCTGTATGTATGTACATACGTACATACGAATGCATGCATGCTTGTGCGTGTGTATGCACGTATAGATGTGCACATGCACGCATGTAACGATTTCTGGTTTATAAATAGAGAGGAATTGAAGATGAGAAATTGGAGTAGCAGTCACCTCTCTAGCCTCAACACAAAAACATTAATTTCCATATATAATTTCATCACATTCATCATGCATCCGAGAATCAACATTAATATCTTACACTTGTTTGTTCTTTACGCCGCATTTCAGTTCCTAGGATGTGCTTCAGACGCCATGTTATCACCTTTTGGGGCATCCGCTGCATCCTCGGCCACTGTCTTTTTTCAAGTCATTGGAAATGTTTACCCTGATGGGTATGCATGCATGTATATAAATAACACACGATCCACACACGCACACACACACATATATATATATATGATAAAAACTAAGTTCTAATTAATCCATCTATGATCATTTGTACATTATCAGTCACTACTATGCGAACATGACAATAGGAAATCCACCAAATTCTTACTTCCTCGACATTGACACCGGCAGCGATCTCACTTGGGTTCAATGTGATGCACCATGCGTCAATTGCCTCCCCGTACGTAACTTAACTTATAACAACTAAATCCTGCACCTAGACTTTCCTATCGGTTTTCTTTTTCGTCCCGTCTAATTATAGTTTTTTGCTGTGGTTTTATTTTTTTATATATGGTTTTTCATGGGTTAATTTGTTTTGAATTTTGGTCTTATGATGTTGTCTTACGTTCTAAAAAAACCAACAATTTAATTTGATGATGTATGCACTATATATGTAGGCTCCTCACCTGCCTTATAAGCCTAGCAAAGACCTAGTGAAATGCGACGATCCACTATGGTAGCTTTTCACTCGCCCATCACACCCGATTGTGCGTCTCCAGATGATCAGTGTGACTACGATATCACGTATGCCGATAATGGACAAACTACTGGTGTGTTGCTTAAAGACTGGTTTCCTTTGAGTTACTCTAACGGAACTGTAACCGCGCCTCGTCTTGCATTCGGGTACGTAGCTAGCCTCCTTTTCTTTTTATATTTTTAATTAGTTTTCTGGTAAATTAACTGCAACAAC
Source organism: Bidens hawaiensis (assembly GCF_021521415.1). Taxonomy (NCBI): domain Eukaryota; kingdom Viridiplantae; phylum Streptophyta; class Magnoliopsida; order Asterales; family Asteraceae; genus Bidens; species Bidens hawaiensis. The sequence continues at coordinate 154,473 of NW_027491822.1, read as the reverse complement.
ATTTTCAACTTACAAATAAGTGATTTGGTACAATAATATTCAGATGCGGTTACGATCAAAAAGCTACTGGTGAGACTGATCCACCTTATCTTGATGGAGTTCTTGGTCTTGGATTTGGGAAAGTAGGCATCTTGAACCAACTTCAAGAACTTGGTGTGACAAAAAACATAGTGGCTCACTGTTTTAGTTCAAAAGGAGACGGTTATATGTTTTTTGGAGATCAACTTGTCCTGGCCACCTGGATACCCTACATTCACAATGGCATCAAGTGAGAATATTATTATTAACTAATTAATTAATGACTTAATGTTTCTCAACTAATGATTACAAGGGACACATTCCCCATCTGACATCTAATCCAACATAATTTTAGTTTTAAAACGACTGTCTGACCAAATATTTTCAAAGGACTCATTTATGGTCTGAATAGCCATCCAGATATTGTTCTGGCCAACGATTTTCAAAGTTTGACTTTTTAGCAAGTGTTTTGTGGACGGTCGTTTGATTGATGATGTTTACAAAAAAAAAATTGTCATTAATACTTTACAGTGAACACTACTCTTTGGATACTGTTGAGGTCTTTGTTGGTGATCTAACAAGTGGAATAAAAGGTCTCCCTGTAGTGTTTGATAGCAGAAGTACCTACGCTTATTTTTCTGGAATCGCTTATAGAGTTATAGCTTCCATGGTGAGGATTTTTTTTTACATGTTTAGCTCATTTATATGATTTCGTCATGCTAATCGAGATAACTAATATCCTAAGTCCTAACGTATGTTTGCAGCTTATGAACAGCATAAAAGGAAGGCTACTAAACAAAGCAGATGATGATAACACCCTGCCAATATGTTGGAAAGGTTCAGAACCTTTCAGTTCTGTTCAAGATGTTAGAAACTTATTTGAACCAATAGTGTTGAGCTTTGAAAACTCGAAGAATGTTCGTTTTCCAATGGATCCTGAAGGATATCTCATCATTACTGTAAGTAATACATATTAGCTAGTGATTTAGTGTCCTAACGGTGTGTGTATATCTAACCCCGAAGTCGCAGAGAAAAAAACACACACATAAATTTCAATCTAAAATCTTGTCTCAGGAAAAAGGAAATGTTTGTCTAGGGATCTTGGATGGTACAGAAGTCGGCCTGAATGGTGTTAATGTGATTGGAGGTAAAAGGCTAAAGAAATAAATTATAATTAGTCCGACATGCAATATTATCGATCATATCTTTTATAAATACTTGGTATTTGCAGACATATCATTCCAGGACAAACTCATCATCTATGACAATGTGAGGAAACAGGTAGGATGGGCTCCTGCAAACTGCAACAGTATCTCAAAATAAAAATCATGAGTCTCTCTATGTAATTCCTTAACAGTGATCAGTTAGTCACAAGACATATAGCATATTTGTGTCGTGTCTCGGATCGCCTGCTATATTTATTTTCCGCTGCTCAATGAAATGATCTACACTTACAAAAATAGACGAATTAATAATATAGTTTAACTAAATGCATAACTTATAACACGCTTTATACATACAAACTTTGATTTGATGTTTTATACATCACATTAATTATTGCAAATTTTCTTTAAGTTATAAAGTTAAAATCTTCGTTAAACTGATATTTGTCGAGCCACGGTAAAATACTAAAGTGTTGTACTTATATAACAGTTTGGACCAAACTATAAACTGATTAATGTACGTACAAAGATTTAAAGGTAAGTAATTCATCCATAGTGTAGCCTTTAATACAATTTTGTGGAAAGCGAGGACAAACAAATACCATAGTTTTGAATTAAATGGTGTTTACAAAACCAACGGACCCGCTAAATTTCACATATAGCAAAACTATTGATAGTGTCTGAGGAATGTGATCGAGATGTATCAAACCTTACCTCTATTCATGTGAACAGATAGACTACTTCGAGAAAGAACCCCAACTCCATGTTCAAGAAAAGCATAAGTAAAAAAATCGACTAATTTCACTAATTACTTAAATTACATATATAGCTTGTTCCGAATATTAAGTTTAATCATGTCCAATGCTTTTGAAGTGTTATATATTGGCACCAAAGAGTATCACCGATGACATGCCTCTTTGATACGAGCATTGGAAATATGACCGTGAATAATCTAATTTGCTACCGGTTACTAACGAAGATTACCGAATGATCACTAACGGGCTAATTAGCGACGGATCACCGACAAAGTTTATAGCTTCATCCATGTATTTACTTTTTTATTGGTGAATTAGCAATAGACAGTTTACCGGCATAAAGTTTTTATCTTTATATTGAATACATATAATTTATTTTAATTATATAATATTAAGTCAAAGTAATAATAGTCATAAGAATAACAAATATCATTATTTATTGTTCGTTGATTATTAAACAAACTACAGTTTTGAAATCTATGCATACCTATTTACATTTCTCTGTTTGCATATTGCACCCTTCAAAATTTAATTTGTTTACACACACAAATGTTTTATATTATACCCTCAAGTTTTATTAATTGCACAATAAACCTCACATTTACATATGATTTTCCGCAGCTTTCATGTTGTTAGAGCATTAGGTTTTGTAAGCTATAAGATAAGGTTGTGGTGTGAGTGAATTAGAGATAAAAGCTAGTGATTTTTTATAAAATTTGGGAAAAAAAACTTGTTTGCCTCATTTATTTTTCTTAATATTTGTTATGAGTATAAGAGATAGAAAGTTCAATGATAAATGTATATAAAAATATTATTTAATTGAAATGAAGTAAGAAATAAAATATTTTTTTTAATGTAATCATTGATATGGAGATGAAAGATGGTTTGAGAATCCTCATTAACCTTCACGTTCTATTAAATTACACAAACAACCCCATAAACTTTTAACACTAACACAAAACAGATATTCTAACAAACCAAACCAACACGACCAAGTTCTCACAATTAATTTTAGGTACAAAACAGAATACCGCGTGAAAGTCAAGACAGTGTCGCCACGTCAGTCAGCGGTGTTGGTCAACAATCATCAAACTTTGGGCTTTGGGAGGTTTGAGTAGTTAATGAAGATGCATTCCAGAATCAATCTCGTCGTCTACTTGTTAGCCGCATTATTAATCCATGGATCTTCTCACTCCGCCGCCAAGCAATCAACTTCCGGCTCTGTCGTCTTTCAAGTCACCGGAAATGTTTATCCTAGAGGGTATCTATCTGTATATTAATTTTACTTTTGGACCTTTTTGCCCTTGCCTTTTTGACTTTACTAGTTGTGTGTATGTAGTGTTATTATTAGGCTTTTATAGTATGTATGTATGTATGTATGTATATATGTCTGTGATCCAATTTGAGTGTGGGGATTCCATTTTTTAAACACAAATGGATTATATGTGGATACCTATATTACTTACTTGTTATTAAGTATTATTTTGTAAAGATTTTCGCTTTATTGAAATGCCATTTGGAACAATGGTTTTTGGTACAACTAGGTGTTTGGAATGTTTACATTGTTGGTACAGAAGAAAGTTGTAGTTTTTTTATTTGTGTTAATTAAAGGGATGATGAATTTTACTGCTGTTTGTAGGTACTATCATGTGACAGTTAACATAGGGAATCCACCCAGACCTTATTGGCTGGACATCGATACTGGTAGTGATCTCACTTGGCTTCAGTGTGATGTGCCCTGTGTCAACTGCCTCCCCGTAATATTCTTATTCAAAATATTTAGATGATGTGTTTAGTGTGTTTTGAAAACGGCAATTAAACATTTTTGTTCATGTTGTAGGCGCCTCACAAGCCCTATAAGCCTAGCAAAGACCTTGTGACGTGTAACGACCCGTTGTGTGCATCGGTTCACTGGCCAGACTCACTTGACTGCAAGTCTCCGAAGGATCAATGTGACTATGAAGTTCAGTATGCTGATCACGGGTCATCTCTTGGTTTGTTAGTGAAAGACTGGTTTCCTTTACAGTACATCAATGGAAGTGTAGCCAAGCCTCGTCTTGCATTCGGGTCAGCCTCTTTTTTATTTCTTCTTTTTGTGATTTCTTGTAATGCACGCTCCATAATCTTAGTTTCATGAATTTTTAGATGTGGTTACAATCAAGAAGTTCATTCCTCAATGGACCCACCGTACACTGACGGAATTCTCGGTCTAGGGTTAGGCAAAACAAGTATTTTAAACCAGTTAAATGAACTCGGTTTAACAAGAAATGTGGTGGGCCATTGTCTTGGTGCACAAGGAGACGGATTTCTGTTTTTTGGAAATGAACTTGTTCCTTCTTCAGGGGTCATTTGGACACCCATGTCAACAACCGAAATCGAGTGAGTTTTTTTAGTTATCATTCATTTTTTCCTGTAAATTATATACTTCCACTACTTATCATGAACTTTTTCAGAAAACATTACTCTTTGGGAACTGCTGAATTATATGTTGGCGGAAAAACAAGTGGAATAAAGGGTCTTCCTATCGTGTTTGATAGTGGAAGTACATATACATACTTTAGTGCAGAAGCTTATAAAGCTCTTGTATCCATGGTTAGTCAAAGAGTTGTTGACTTTTCTGGTAATCGTATCTGTCACTTTTATTTTCTTATAACTGCATTGTGCAAACCTATGTTTGCAGCTTATGAATGACATTAAAGGAAAGAAGATCTACACTGCAAACGATGATAAAAGTCTCCCGCTATGTTGGATAGGATCAAAACCTTTCAAGTCCATCCAAGATGTCAAAAACTTGTTTAAGCCGATAATGTTGAGCTTTGCAAAATCAAAGTATGCTCGGTTTCAGATGGACCCTGAAGCATATCTCATCATCAGTGTAGGAAGTCAACTTAAAAAAAAGGTTATTCTTTTCACAATGTTGGTTCACATTTGCGTTTGTTGGCGCAGGAACGTGGAAATGCCTGCCTTGGGATCTTGAATGGATCAGAAGTCGGTCTGGAAAACATTAATCTAGTTGGAGGTAAGAAGCTTAAGACACAAATTTAGTCAAATCATCAATTCAAGTAAATAGTATGCGTTATAAAGCTGCTTTTTTACTTGCAGACATATCATTCCATGACAAAATCATAATCTATGACAATGAGAAGCAGCAGATCGGTTGGGCTCCTGCAAACTGCAAGAAACTCCCAAAGTCCTGAATCTCTCTCTCTCTTCTAACTCCTTAATTTTTGAAAATATATATGTGTTTGTGTGTGTGTATATATATTATATGTAAAGACTTATGTTACAACAAGAATTTTTTCTTGGTTGTTAACAGCATAAATGAAGATCCAGATCATGGAGGGCTTTGCAAGCCCTATGGTTCCAACATTGACATTTTACAAGCCTATTGTGCTGCTTAGTAACTTGAGAAAAGGTTGATAAATAAAGTGCTTCCAGACTTAGATATTGAAAATTAAGGCAATAAACAGTTATTGTATATTTTTAGTAAATCCATCTGTTCAGTTGTTAGTAACAGGTTGTAACTTTTAGTAGTGGCATTTTACATTTGTTATACATGTTTTGTACTTTGGTTTCGCATTTTCTATGGCTATGCAAGTATGTACAAATCTTACTATTTATATATGGTTTGAGGCATAACTTTAAAAATAAACTGATTATAAGTCAAATATCTGAAATTCTCATGATAAAGGCATAAGAAAAAACTATTTAATACACAAAACTTGGATAGGAACTTTCTTGCCAAAATTTGAATCATTTGTACATAACTGAAGCCAGTATGACTGATTTATACAAAGCTATTTTGCATATACGCTGTACATCAGAAGCCAACATAACATTAACCTTACCAGGTTACCAATACTGGACAGATCAAACGCCGACATCATGCATCATACTCGATAACCGGTCAGTCGTGTTCTCATCCAATGTCTTGTTGGACCATGTAATCTCTATTTCAAGTGTTCTAGAAGACCCCTCCTTTTTCGTTCCCTGCCCATTCCTAAGGCTAAATACACCACTGCATACTCCTTCACTCACAACTTTATCAATCTGGATGATCACTTCCCCAAGTGTCGTCTGAAAATATAAAATTAAATAAACACACAATGCCCGTCTAGTTATCGTTCATGAAACAGTTTCAGAAGCAAAATGTAAATAATTTACCTTCCCAAAAGCATTTTTGCTTTTGCATTCAATATGTAATTTCTGGCCCTTAGGAGGCACATCAAAAGCCCATGTAAACCCTTCTTTCCATTCTGGAGACGTATTTCGGCTCACAACCTTGGTCAACATAAGTCAATAACGTTATGCCAGATTAAAAAAACTAAGATATTTAAATGGCAAATTCTTTCATTGCATTACCTTGGTTTGATGAGAAGGACCCTGGCCTATTTTGAGTTTACAGAAAGCGTTAGTGCCTCCCATAACCTGCTTTAAATTATTAGCACGTTTGATGGTAACCGTCAGACAACCTGGTAAGCAATGCAAGAAACCGTCTGCTCTTTCATGGAAGCTTGGAGGGCAAGTTTTCATGAGTATTTGGAGGATGGGGATAGCTTCTGATGCAATCAGCAACTGGGACTTCAAAACATCTATTGGCATAACTGTCCATGAACGTTTCAACAGACATAACGTGTTTAAAACAGTGTCTTGAGCAGCCTCATTACCAGATTTAAGAGCGGTTAGTAAATGAGGGATACAGAGTGTAGCAGCTTCAGAAACATGCAATTTTGGAAAGTTGGAAAATATGACGTGTATCGTTTTCAAAACCTCCTCATTAATAGTTGATGTTGCCCATAATTCTCTCTCTAAAGCCGCTGCAACACAATAACAATAACAGCATGAATATATTGTAAAACGATTACTAACAAAAACGAATTTTAATCTCTTATTACCTGTTAAGGATCGGATAAGCTCATTTGATACATATTCTTGAAGAGTGTGGTTTGAGAATAGAAGTTTAATCAAAAGTGATGCTTGCCCTGCAACCTCTGAATTAGGAGACAGCAATAACTCTTGAATTACTAAAATGCCACCAGCTTCTGCAACAGCTTGTCTATTTGTTCTGCTATGCATAACAAAGTTCTGTAATGCACATATTGTCACCATCTTCATTTCATCAGTGGATTGATCTTCAAGCAAGCTTACTAACGCACGACATGCGGTAACAGAATCTTTAGCTCTAGCTAATCCTTCATTTTGTGACAGGTCACCAAGTGCAAGAGCAACAAAAAGCTTAGCTGGCGTAGATCTAGTCTGTGGATCTAGAAGGTACTGTGCTAAAGGTGCTATTGCATATTTACAATACTTCATCTCTCGTACGCGTACATTGTTAAACAAAGCTTCTAGAAGTCTTCCAGAAGGTTCCTCACATTGATGAGATCTTAGTAGGTCAAGCAAAGCATCTATAACACCAGCTTCAGCCATCTGTTTTGCACATGATAAATCAGATTTCTCTTGAACGATTAGTGCATCAAGAGCTACAAGAATGGTGGGCTCCACGTCTGAGTTCAACATCTTCACAAGAACAACAATTGGCACTCTGAAAAAGTAGTCAACATCAAACCGTAACACATTTGAGAGAACCAATGCAGCTGATTCCCACAATGCATGAGACGGCTGTGGGTCATCTTGAATGATAACTTTTGCCAGCTCAAATATCCCACCAGCATCAGCAACTGCACTTGGCCAGCTAAGCGAGATGCATTCTAACACCTTAATTGCAGTTTGTTGTAAATTCAATATTCCAATCCCGGCAAGCTGCACAAGAGGAATAACTGCATTTTGTGTTGTTATATCTTGCTGAAAGTGCTCCTGAGCAAGCAAATGAGTCAGCAACTCAGTACCAAGTTGTTGGATAGCTTGAGATGGTGATTGTAAGAATGATATTAACGGCTCGATTACTTGACTCGGAGTAAGTTTTTGAGTTTCGAGACTTTGTGGTTTCTCCAATATATTAACAAGTGCCTGCAGGGCATTGTGTTGTCCCCACAGACAAAAATCAGACCGAAGCAAAACATCAAAAAGTGGCTGTACAATCTTGGCAGCAGGCGGGCTTTTAGAAATTGCACTACTGTTTGTTAAGATTCTAAACAGTTCACAAATTGTGGAGCATAAAGCACTGGGGGCAGCTGGGAGTAATACAAGACAGCTATCAATGACACCAGCATTAACAATATCCAACTTGCAGGGAGTTCGGTCTTTTCCAAGCTTAATAAGTGCAGAAATGCTGGCTTCAATAAGCACATAATTTGATCCGGATATTAAACCAACAAGAGGATTAATAACATCATAATCTGCTGCAACACTTGCTGCTTGTTCATCATCCAACAGTTTTTCAAAAGCTAAAACACCAAACTCCACTGCTGAATGGTCATCAGATTGCATCAAAACCACAAGAGGGTCGATGCATCTAGAAGCAATCGGCATTGCACGGATTTTTGAATTTCCAAAAAGAACAGAGCATAACTTCGCCACGTGACTTTTTAATCCTATAGAAGAACTGGAAGATAATATTTTATATAAACTTTCAAGAGGATTTCCTTTCACATCAAGAACCATAGCTGCTCTTCCAGTGTCGGTTGAAATTAGTTTAATCAAGGTGAGAAGAGCAGCTTCTTGTTCACTTTCAGATGCTGCATTTAGCATATCAATCAACGGTTGAAATGCATGCAAAGCAGATTCAGATTCTCTTATATCCTCGCCGGAAAACAACTGATGAAGAGCTCTAGCAGCACTTAACCTAGAAATTCTTGACCCCAAACGAAGAACTGCTATAAGTTGATTTAATGAACTAACTGCTGATTTGTATCTCAAAAGATCAGGGTTGGTGTATATCATTCTCATCAGTTCACAAATAGTGACTTCGGTAAGGTCTTGTGGGCCCAAAGATAAATACTTTGTTAAAGCATCAAGTGCTCCAGATTCAGCCATAAGAAGTTTGTTTGCATCATTTCCGTCTGCAATTGAAGTCAAAAGGCTAACAGCAAAAGGTGGAGCACCTGGTCTATCTGCCATTGGTCTCAAAAGATCTACCAACAAGGGAATAGTTTTGCAAGCTGTTAATCCATTTCTAACTTCTTCAATTGCAAAAAGATGCTCTAAAACAACTTGATCTGGATTACACACCAATGAGAATTCATCAGAAATAGCAATAAGGTCCCGCATATCCTCTTCTGCATAACCAATCAAGGTTGTTAAACCAGCAACCGCACCAGAATTAGCAACTGCAAGACTTAATTCATTATTTCCATTACATACAAGACTAGCCATAGCCTGAGCAGTGAAAAACTTGTCAACAATTTCATCAGATTTCAGCAGACTTGCTAAAACTGGAATGATTTGCATGGTTAATGTTGAAGAAACCACATTTGCATCCTGAAACAGGATGGCCAATAGTAAAGCAGTTATCCATATCCCTTCAGTATCCTCAAGCTCTGCCTGTTAAACAAGAGCATATAAATATTCAGACAAAGTTTTTTAAAAAATATTATAACAAAATTGTGGGACCGACCTGTGAATTTGAAGTATAGTTAGCAAGCTTGACTGAGAGAACCTCAAGCCCTCCAGCTTCCACTACAAAATGCTTATTCTTCTCACTGAACGAAGAAAGAAGAGATAAGAACCACATGCCAGCTGTACCTCCCAATAGATAACCTGGATCGGGTACATCAAACTCACATCCATCATGAAAAACTGTTCTGTTGGCATAACTTCTTGCATTAGCTTCAAAAGTAGAACAACCAGAATTTTGTTTTACAATATCTACAAGTGCATATATAACAGGTTTTAAGTACCCTGACTCATCAAGTGAATCAACAGTTTGCTTTCTGTGCTCCTTTGAAGCACAAATGAGCAATGAAATTGCACCAATTCTCACTTCTAGACTTGTGGCTTCCAGTATCCTGTTACCCAATGCACTAATCGCTCTTGAATTTGCAGCCAACAAGTCACCTAACAAAACGGGTTGGTCTCCACAAAGCCCAGAAAGAATTTCAATTACCTTATCTTGCACTGATTGAGATCCGTCAGCTAAAAAACGCACAAGTGACTCAAAGTTTGAGATAAGTTCAGCAAGAGCAGACCATGGGGAGTAAGTTGAGTTCAAATTTTGTTTCATTTTAGCCAACAAAGAAATTACTTCTAAAGCTTCATATGCATCCTTCCCATTTACATCAAGTCCATTTAAAGAATCAACAATGGCAAGAACAGCAAATTGAAACTGGCCATTGCTACTGAGAACATCGCTTAGTGGAAAATGTTGAAGTAACTGAAAAAGTGCATGGGATGCCCCTTTCTTTCCTTTCAAGCTACCTTCTCCCAACACGCGTGTCAAAGCAGATACAATATCTTCTGCTAATGCCTCTGCAGCAATATGTGAATCGGACAAGAGGTTGGCTAAAGCAGACAAAGCAGTCTCTGCAGCATCAATGGAAGATGTTTTAGCCAACTTGATTAAAGGCTTTACATCCCCTTCAGTAATATAAGGCACTTTGTTTTTAAAATTAGTGTTAGTTGAGCGAGATAAAGCACCCAAGGCCCGTGCTGACTGTGTAGCAATGATTTGTGTGTTGCTTGTCAAAAGCTTCATACAGGGATGCACAACTTCATCTGTTGCAAGGCTTTCACATATATCTTGACGATTGCTGAATAAATCAGCAAGAACAGAAGCTGCATGTTCCTGTGTTTCTTCATTTGAAGAATTAAGAACCTGAACAAGCGATCTCAGCCCTGTATAAGCATCTGATCCTTTTGTCACAAGATCACTATGGGACGCCATTGTAAGCACATGACCCAATACTTCAATCGTGTGGGCCTTTGACTTTGGAGAGTCTCCCCAAAGTAAAGCTAGTAGTTGATTAATAATAGCACCATCAGCTTTATGGAGTAGCTTCTTTAGGGCATTAGAAGAAGCTTCTTGTCCCTTTGATCCACCATTCCTTAGAAACCACAAGAAAGCAGGAATAGCTTCTGCACTTTCAACGCATGCACAAATATCTTCACTATGACAGCATAAGTTCCACAGAACATAAGCTGCATCCCCACGCGCTTTATCAGAGCCCATTTCTAACAGCTGAACAAGTGGTGGAATGCCGCCAGCCGCGGTGATTGCCCACTTGCTGTCATCTATTTGGTCAGTCAAGAGTGCAAGCAACCAAACAGCATACTCCTGATGTTCTTCACTGGATAGACCTAGAAAAGAGATAAGCAATTGGATTCCTTCTCTCTTTTTAATGGCTTCCCATAAGTCAACTCCATCACAACATAAGCTTATCAGAGAAAATATCAGTTCTTCTTGCACATTTGATGATGCCATAGTTATAAGACCGGTCAGCACCTTCTTGGCTTCTGATTGGTTAAGATGTCTTGATAACCAATCATTGCCATACAGACTAGCCATTGCTTCAAGAATACGTTCCTGAACCAAATTATTCTCTCGAGATTTCAAAAGTGCTACTAAAATGTTCTCTATTTTTGTTGCATCGAATTGCTCATCTTCAAGATTTGAATTATGTTCAAAAATCATGAGTGTGTACGCAAGTGCACCGATTACATCATCAACAGGAGCAGCAGATGATTGTGGTGACTTGGCAAGCTCTCCTAGATGTAGAATAAGAGCAGACATTCCACCCCATATGTTTGCCAATGCACGTGTGGCATGTCCCTGAAGAATCTGACCACCTTCTCCCTGCATTGACTCCTTTGAAGGTGCAACCACAGCACCAATGAGAATTGAAACACCATTTGCATCAACAATGGCTTCTTTTGCATTGGATGACCTTGAAGAAACAGCTTCAAGAGCATCAGCAGCACTGCATCTCACAGGAATATCATTTTTTCCGCTTAAGAGTCCAAGTAAAGCCTCAATTGCTCCAGAATCCAAAATCTTTTGCATGCTGTTATTAAAAGCCAGCATTAAACGGGCCAAAAGAGAAGCAGCATTCGACTGAACAGCAGCATTATCAGAAGAAAGTAACCCAACAATAATATCCACTCCACCAGCCTCAAGAGTAACTCTCCAGTATCCATCTTTATCACCACAAAGATTTCTTAACGCCCTAGTGACAAACCCTACAACCACTTTGTCCTGACTTTTCTTGGAATTAAGCTGTTCCCATAAAGATGGAACTACACCTTCTGTAACAAATATCTTCATACCCACGTGATCATCAGAAAGCCCACCTGAAGAAACTTCATAAATAGCTTCAGCTGCAGCCTTTTTGGCCTCAACTGACTCTGATTTCAAAAGTGACAGTAATGGTGGGATGCATCCACCTAAAAGAACCTTCAACCTCAAGTCTTCATGTTTACACAAAGCAGTCAATGTTGCAGCAACATTAACTTTGGCCAAGGGGGTACCATGTCTAAGAATAGATATGAATAATGGCATTGCCTGAGAATGTGAGCCTATAATAGAATGTGCTTCGTTTTGTGCTTTAGCAATATCAAGTAAGCGTGCAGTAATAAGTTCTTTTTCTTGTGGTGAAGACACGTGCCCATGAAGCTGCTCAAGAAAATGAGCAACTGTTGACATTGTTTCTTCAGCAACGTCCATTTTGGTCCTGTAATGAAACCATATATCAGCATTCAACAGACAATTGCGGATCAAAGTGCATTTAGCACTAACCTATTTCCAGAAGCCGTATTCTCTGATGTGTCAAAGAAAGAATGCTTTGACATTTAACCAATACTTAACTTTAGAATATCCTGTACTTACAGCCTCCTGCAAGTCACAAAAAAATAACTTTCTGGCATCTCAATCAACATCCAAACTTGTGAATGAAGGAGCCATAATCCAAAGAATCAACACCTAAACCTTTGAATGAAGAGATGTAAAAAATCAGACGAAACTGGAAGGCTGTTGAAATAAAGTATTGCCTGTGTGGGTCGGCATAGAAGAAGTGAATATCTTGTTTGTATCTAGGGCAAAATCTGTTCCAGTGGTAGCAAATGTCCAGTATCAAATAAAGCAGCTACCTACTTGTGGTTTGCATAAAAACAAAATGTATGTATACTAGTAATTATTATTTTTTAAATTGTCATCTTCAACTTGAAAACCTTAAACCCATAAACATTTTGTTACATCGAAATAGAAGGCTAATCTGGGCAGTAGAATGTGATTGAGCATTTACCTGAAGAAACATGTGGTGGACTGCTGCTGCTGAGATGGTGGTGAAGAAATTAGGGGAAATTGGGAGTGAATAATAAGAAGCAGCAGGCAGGTACATGATGAGCAACTAATAAAATCATGAGAGATGAAATGGGAAATTGACCGACTGTCTGACTGTATGTGTAGTAAGCAAAGCAAAGCAAAGCAAATAATAATAATAATAATAAACAGCATCAGAAGTTACCTGCAAGCAAGAAAGAAAGAAAGAAAGATGTAAGTGTTGTACAAAGGCGATCAACAAATAAATTCACGGGTTAAGTTATAACAGGAAGTATAGTTTTTGTAGGAAGTTTGTCTATTGATTTGGACATGGAGGGTTGATTAGTTTAGGGAGAAATCAATAAGGGAAAGGGTATAAAAGAAATGGGTTAGGTTCAGATAAAAAGTTTGATTTTTTCTAAAAAGGCTATGAAGAAGGGTATTTTAGTCTTAATACTTTAATATCAAAATTCTCTTACTTTAATTTCAAAACCCACTTAAATTAATTTCAAAAACCCACTTACATAAAACCCAATTACATCTTCACTCATCTCTTACAACCACCACCGCCTACCGCCACCACAATCGTCACCCACTTACATGAATTTTAGGAGTCTCGTCAATAGCTTGAAAATGACAGAGAATGAACAAATAATATATTTGAATCATCGAGAATGAATTTTCAATGGTGGAAGACAAACAAATATACATTGAAATAACAAATTGGGTTGGTTTAACGAATTCCATAAAAATTAACTAATGCCAAACAACACTTGAAAATATATATATACTGAAAATTCGAAATGGGTCGGGTTTTCGGGTTTAAAAAGTAACGAATGTTACACATGTTAGTCGTCTTCCGTTTATAGAAAAGTAACTTCTATTTAACCAAAGTGTGAAGTTTAGATGCTAGAACGAGCGGTCAAGGACGAAATAATAAAAATAAGTGGTGGGTAAAGAAAACAACGGCGTCACTCAAATATAGTTACTAACGAGAGAGAAAATAACATTTAAAACAAGAGAAAAAGGTATTAAGAAAACATCATTTGAATTAATTAGTCTGCAAATGTGAACTTTTAAAATTCAAAATATAACGACAAAGATAATATATTGGCAAGAACTTCGAGGCATTAACGGTCGTTGACATTGAAATTCTTTAATCATGTTAAATAAATTTTATAAAATATACCTTTCTGACCTAAAGTAAGAATTTTTGAGTGTTTAAAATACACTGTCTCTGTCACTTGGCTATCAACACCAGAATAACAAAATTTCGTAGTTAAATATCATATAACAATACACTAAAACAACAATATTATGTAACATTTTTAATAAACAAATGAGAAAGATATTGTATTCTTCTTGTTATGTACTTATGTATAAGCAAATTAATTAAAAAAAAGTAATCTAATCAACGAAAAAAAACTCACCTTCAATCGAGGAAGTCATTGGAATTTATTTCAAGTAAACTCCCATTTAAACACATTTGTATCGTGAAATTCTTCTTTTATTTACAATAATTATGTCAAAAATATGTTGGTGATATTTGAGTTAGGTATCCCTTATAAACACAAAATTTCCTATGTCCATGATTAAGTGAGATTTTGGCTAGCTTGCTACAATACTCGAGACCAATTTGGTCTCATGAACGAATACAAGTGACACAAACTTACTACTAACGATAGCCAATCATATTTAAGATATATACAAACAATTTTGAAAATCTTTATACGTCGCTAACACTTTAAATTTATAATATGAAAACAAAATTCTAACACCTTTAACTTCAATCGAATTGAGTAAATTGTCTACATGTGTTCTATGATTTCTATCACAATACAATGAAGCCTAACACACGAATTCACAATCACCCATTCATGAAGTGTATTTCTCTTTCTAATAGGGTTAGGTTCAAATAAGAAGTTTAATTTTTTTAAGAAGACTAGGAAGGAGGGTATTTTTGTTTTAACACTTTTATATCAAAACCCACTTACATAAAACCCACTCACATCTTCGCTCATCTCCTACATCCACCACCACTTCACCGCCCACTGCCACCACACCCGTCACCCACCGCCACCACCTCGCCGGAAAAGTTCGAAAAAACACAATGGAAAACACTATGAAAAACACAATGTAAAAAACACAATGGAAAAAAACACTACAAAAAAAAAAACACAATGATAAAAACGCAATTGTATGACACAATGTAAAAAACATAACGGAAAAAACACAATGAAAAATACTATTGTATAACACAATTTTGTAAAACACAATTTGTAAAAATCTCACTAATTTTTTTTAATTTTTATATTACAATATGGTACTCGTATTAACGATAAAAAAGACACTCGTTATTATGGTGAATTTTTTTTCAATAAAAACGTATTAATAAAAAGTTATGGACGTTTTAAAATGATGGGAGAATTTGGCATGTGCCTTGCATGTGGAGAGAGAAAGTCAACAAATGTGTTATTCCTTTTATACCCTTCCCCTTATGTTCACACTTGATTTCCCCCTAAACTAATCTCAACCCTCCATGTTCAAAATCAATGGCCAAATTTGTCCATTTTTCGGGGTCTCAAAGGAGCGTGGAAACACATAAGAACTCTTGTATCTTCGCTTAACAGAAAGAAAATAAGCATTCATTTGATCTTGATCCTTGTGGATCGAACAGGGGCCTAGACTAGCTCTCCAGGGCTCCCCTAATAATATCCATAAATGACTTGTTTTTTGTAAGAGATGACCTACCTAACTCAGCGGTTAGAGTATTGCTTTCATACGGCGGGAGTCATTGGTTCAAATCCAATAGTAGGTAGAACTTATTAGATACCTTAAATCTTTGTGTACTGACCCCTAATCGAATTGTTTGGGATTCAGAGGTGAAAGAAATCATTTTATCTACTAATAGTGGACAAATTGGCGTATTACCAAATCACGCATTACTTCTTATCATTCATACAAAAACTATACTTCCTATTATAACCCAATCCATAATAATAATACCTACCCAGCCCCTTCCCCTTCCCCTTCCCCTTCCCCTTTCCCCTTCCCCTCTTCCTCGGTTTCCCGGCGACCGACTTCCGGCGACGCATCCCAAACTCCGACGACCCTAATTCAATCCCAAAATGCCAAATAACAACAAATAAATGATTATTAAAGCTTTCTCCGTCAAAGTAAAACATTAATCGTTCATAATTAACGAGTATTAACTATATAGCAAATTTAAACCCCCAACGGCCGAAAAATTTATAACATACAATAACGGGTATTAATCATCCAGACGGCTCGATTAAGGCTATAAATAGACCCTCTAATCTTGTCTAAACCTGCTCACAACGTCCATTTATACTGAAACACACTCTGGGTATTATAATTTCATCATCAAAAGAGATTCCGACCGAGCCCCTGTTCTTCGTCAAAACCTATCGCTTCCAAGTAATTAATTTAGGTTTTATACTCGTTTCTACAGGTATGACAAAAGCCCTAACTTAATTTGATCACCCATGGAACCAATCAGTGAGTTAGGAATCTAGGGTTTAGAATTGAAAGAGATGAACTTAATTTTCTATATAAATCCAACTTTTCACATTTGGTAAACTAAATAGACATCTAGAGCAGCAGGTTGGTGTGTTCTCTTGTGAACAAGAGGACCCGGGGAGTTTATGTATATTTTTTTATCTCTTTATTTTACAAACTTAAATAATTATAATACTTAAATAAATTAGTTAAAAATCAAATAAATTATATAAAATTATTTTTAAACCAAATAACATTTTTATAAAATAAATTATATTATATGTCACCATTGTCCATACAAAATCGATTTCCAAACTCGTTAAACCATCAATATAAATTCGTTTTCTTAATATTAATTCGTCGATTTAATAATTTAAATATTTGTTAACACCGTTAAAATAAGTTATAATTCCGTTACTTTAAATTAACCCTTTAAAGCTTTAATTTATTATAAACTTTAATCCGTTTAAATTATAGCTTGTTAGTTTATAATTCCCTAACTATAAACTCGTAACGTTAATTCCAATAATTTAGCTATAATTGTTTAAGATAAAATTTCCATTTAAATCCGCACCTCAATTTTTCCATATTAATATTAGATTATTAAAGTCATAATATTAAAATAAGATAGTTCGCTGTAATTTCGTTGAGGTTAAATATAATATAGTGCCATAAAACACTAATACAAATATAATAAAATAATACAATTCTCAAAAAATTTATACAATAATTAACCTTATTAATTACATTAAATCGTCGTTAAATGCTCGTTTTATTTTACTTATAGCTCGTGAGGTTCAACCGATTCGATTCATTTTTGACGCTTTCGGCTTTTACTTACTTTTTACTCCATATCAAAGGTGAGTTTTCATAACCCCTTTTTACTTTTACACGTTTTGGGGTGTAGTACGTCCAAACTTGGTTTTCTTGTGTCAAACTAAAATTCACATACGTGTCCGGTATGTATTTGTTTTGTATCATATTGATTGTGAACTATGTGATTATGTGCTAGTTGTTTACTGTTTTTGTTGGTAGATATTCATACTCATAGCGGGAGGGTCTGACGAGACGTACCTACACCGTCCATTTGTTAATGGCGGTATCATATTCATACTCATAGTGGGAGGGTCCGACGGGACGTATATGCGCCGTCCATTTGTTAATGGCGGTATCATTATCATATTCTATACTCCAAGTAGCTCGGCGAACGGGGGTTCCTTAGTAGATTTGACTTATGTCAAGCGAACAGGAATATCATGTATTTACTTTTCTTTTGCTATATGATTGAGACTATACATCTTGATTTGTGAATTTTATACTTTTCGTATTATATATATGCAAAACTTTATGAATTCTCACCAACATTATTGTTGACAAAATATATTATTTTTAACGTGTTGCAGATTGAAGTTTAAGGATCGAAGAATAGAATAGTTGGACCATTAGGTCACAAGAGACGAAAATTTCAAAGTTTATTGTATTAATATTTGATTGTGTATTTGCGATGTATTGAAATGAATTAAATATAATTATTGTCACTTTAATAGCGTTACGAGCTTATGATGATCTGTATATTACACCCGGGCGTATTCTGCTTTAGCCGGGGTGTTACAGGTTGGTATCAGAGCCGTAACTATAAGATAGGTTGTTAGACGTATTGGCCTAGTATAGTTAAAGTTATTTAGGGCCTAGACTGCATGTTTACTCTATATGCTATTTGCCCGCACTTATATTACAAGTTCATTCATGTGGTCTAAATAATATTTATAATATTTCATAACGTCTATGACATTTGTCAATTTCGAGTTATTTTATACTTGTATTCTTAATGTAAACCCGACCCGTTTTGTATCCCGAACCTTTCGATATTATCAAAATGATGAATTTTATGTTACATATTTGTTTTATAGTTGTTGGATCTAAAAAAAACACCCTTTTCGGTTCTTAAAATGCCCCAAAAACACTCAAAACGAACTCAATGGACTAAAACTACCAAAATGGAAACTTGAAGGACCCATTTGTAGTTTGTGTTTTCTTGGGTCTATAACCAACCCATTTTCATGCAATACCCTTTATGAAATACCCATTCAACTTACCCTATATATACACATCCATCTTCTTCATTTCTGCTTGCTCATTTCCTCATTTCTCTCTCAAATTCTTGAATTCCAAGGTTGTTTTTCATAAGCTAATCTTTCATTTTAACAAACTTCTCAATACTTAAAGCTTGATGTTACAACATATATATAATATACACTCCTTGTTTACCTTCGGTCTTTCATTTCTCTGGTCTCGGCCGGTTGAAATGTCAGGCTAGTAAGGCAAGGTTATATGGAGGACTTTGCAGTCCTTGTTTATATATTTAACAAATCTAACCATATAACTTGTTATACTTGCTTAACTTCTGCATATTTTAGTTTATTATTCATATTTGTCAAGTTCCATGGTGTTGGGTATGTGGCGACTAGCCTCGGTTTCATCCCGAGTTGAGAACTGAACCAAAAACCGAACTTTCGTTTAAAAGCTTTATTTTTAACTTTTTGAATGTAAAACTTGAGTATTATTATTTATAAGTTATTTTACAAGTTCCATGGTAATTGGGTATGTGGTAACCATCCTCGGTCTTATTCCGAGTCAAGGACCGAACCAAAAACCGAACTAAACCGAGTTCACTCGCTTAAGACACACAAGTGTGTTTTTAGCCACAAAAACTCATATTTTTCTTCAAGATTATATTTTAAATCAATGTTTTTAGCCACCAAAACTCATATTTTTCTTCAAGATTATATTTTAAATCAATTTTAGTTAATTTCTAAACATACTTGGCATGTCGGTAACCAACTTGATCTTATAACAAGTTCGGACCGATAAAGTCGTATACTCGCTTAACGAACGTTAAGGTTCTTCACAATAAAACTACATACTTGGTTAAGTCTATTTTGATTTTATTGAGTTATATCAAAACATTTATTATTTTGGGAAGTTAACTTTGAGCTTGGTCAATTATCAAGTCTCGAACCGACAAACCCGAACACTCGTTTAAACCTCGTTTTGGTATTCTTATAACAAGGGTTTTGCAATATTGCATTTTAACCCACATTATTACTTAACATAGGTTGAGTAAAAAAAAGAAAAAAAACTAATGAATACAATACCGAAACCCGGTTTCGAGTAAACTTATTTTACAAAACTCGTTTATTTAATTTCTCAAATATTTACATTTTAAATCCTAAACTTTATTTATTTACTTTATTTGTCATGTATTTTATTTTAAACCCTTCCAAGACTACCTACTAACACAAGACCCGTTTAATATAGGTCTTGCTCATTAAACCGATCTCTCCGATTATTCACGACACTATCTTTCAAATTATTTGTTAATGTGAGTACTTTTTCATCCCCCGTTTTCAATCTTTCGTTTTAGGGGTGGCATTGCATACTTATTCAAATTCAAATGATTTATACTTGAGTCTTAAACCACAACACTTATTGTATATGTTTACTTAAACAAATGCTCGATTTGGTGTTACATGCTTTACATGATTATGTGCAAATTCTTGAATGCTAAGGCGGGTAGCCTCATCAAAGTATGATCATACGTTAATTCCGAGTATATATGGTATTCTCATATAGAAAGGTGTCGTTAATGTATTCTTATTGACGATTTCATTATTGTCGTCAATTTATTCTTATTGACGGTTTTATTATCTAAATTGTTGCTATTATTTATTGTTTTCATATACTGTAACATTCGTTACTTTTCAAATATGAAAACCGACCCATTTCAAATTTTCGGTTTTTGTTTATAAATATATATATTATTAAAAGATTCTTAAGTTTCACTTCAAGTGACATTCGTCATTTTTGAGTTAGTATTGTGTTCGTTAAACCGACTCGGTTTTTCATTTTAATGTACTCTTGTTCGTCGTTTATCATACCTTCATTTTCTATTCGTATTGAATTCCGAGGATTTACGGTTATCATTTGTCGCTTTCAATTAATTTTGCGCAATTAACGAAAGTAAATGTTTTAAAGATAAAACAATTTGCAAACTGTGCAGGTAAAATATAAAAATATCCAAGTTATATAAATTCTATTTCATATAGATTGCACCTCAAAGTTCAAGGACTAAAGAGTAAATATATTTTGAAAACTAATCCATTTTATTAGTCGAGGTGATCCATTTAGTTATAAATACAATCATATGTTACATATTTCATATGTAATAGCTTTTTCTAAAGTTATTTAAATATATTAACCATTACTAATATATATATATATACTTTATTCAAATGTCGCATAGATAACATTACTTACGTATAACCAAAGTACATTTTTTTATTATTATTTAATTATGTCACATTTTTTTTACTTAGTTGGTTTTAAAAGATGAAGAAAAATACATTCCTACTACATTTAAATCTTGGTCAAAATTCTTTATGATGATAATAAATGTGTTTGAATATAAATTGTAGGTTACAATTTAATTTTTATGACCAATTACAAGTTTTAAATGACATTCATGACCCATTAAGTATTTTGACCAATTTAATACAATTGAAACAACTCTAGCTCACTTCACTTATAAATAGAGCTCCATTCCTTCCCATTTTCTCACAACTCAATTTACAAAAGATTCTTGTTATTTTCTCATTTTGGTGATTTTCACCTACTTTGATTTATGAAGTCAACCCGTGAAGTTCAAGATTTCTTCTTTTATTATCTAAGTTCTTGTTCCGGGTATGTTTTTAGTTTCTGCTTGTTCGTGTCGTTTAGAACTTAATGTTATATTATTTATTTAACAATAGTGTAGTTCATCAAAAACGATCTTGACTCGCTTATGTATTAATTCGGTTCGGTTTAGTTATTTTATTTATCCAACATCTAAAACTAATTCTTTTCATCTCACTCTCTAAAATATAATACTTTTTACCATGTCGGAAACGAACCCAACCTAAAG
The DNA here is from genome assembly GCF_021521415.1 of Bidens hawaiensis. Lineage (NCBI taxonomy): Eukaryota > Viridiplantae > Streptophyta > Magnoliopsida > Asterales > Asteraceae > Bidens > Bidens hawaiensis. The sequence goes on along the minus strand of NW_027491822.1, from coordinate 132,909 downwards.
TTGAGTCCGGGTCCGACCGGAAATGAACCGAATTCTTTTAAGACGTCTTTATTATTAAATAAACCAAATAGATTATTAAAAATTATTTTAAATCAAATAAAATCATTTTAACATAAATAAATTATGTATATATCTAAGTTTAACATTTTTCACCTAAAAACTAACGTTCACCTTCATTAAACCCGATAAAATTATTTTATTTTTCCGTTTCGTTGACTATAGCTCGTTACCTTTTATAAATTATAAACATAATCATTTTTTTTAGATAAAACTATAGTTAAAATCCGTGATTCGCAAATATCATAATTCTCGTATTAGCGTTAAGTTATTAATAAAATATTAATTTAAATCGTTAAAGCTTAAACAATATTATTAAAATATAAAAATGCCATAAAATAATAAAAGTTACATTAAATAATGCTTAACTCCGTTAACAAAATAATTTTAACCTTTTCAATCCCGATAGTTAGACTTTGCTTTTGTTTTAATTATAGTTCGAGAAGTTCAATCGTTTCGGATTTCTTTAACGCATGTTCGACCGCTTCGGTTTCGTTATCATGCTTTCGGTTTTCATTGCAACGTTTATCTTCAATTTCAAGGTGAGTTTTTCACCACCCCTTTTTAATATTTTTATTATTTTGGGGTAGCATATGTATCCATATTGAAATTCAAGTATTGTTACTTCTATTACAAAACTACAATTCGTATATGGACTTGTGTGTTACTTGTATTACTTGCACGAATATTACTTGCACGGTTGGGAAGCCTCATTAAGTATGATCATATGCCCCCCTTTGCACTCCGATCAATTTGTATCGAGTGGAAAAGGGCCTCATTATCCGAGTACGTTGATTGCTATCAACTGGAAAGGACCTTACTTGCGCGATTTCCCGAGTACGTTGGTTGTTACCAATTGGAAAGGACTTACTTGCTCGTTTATCACTTGTCCATGAGTTGTATGGTTTTTATGTACGTATTTAAACTGTGGAAGCTCACCAGCTATGTTCGTAGCTGACTTTATTTTATACATATGTTACAGGTGTAAAGATACGAGGATGAAAGTTAGAAGACACATAGCATGCCTATAGGATATTCAAATAATAACTTATCATTTGTTTATTTATTTGTTACAACTTGTATTATTTGATAAACTTGTGTTACATGAAGAGTTAAATGAAATAATGTTATTATGGTCACCTAATAGTGTCACGTGTGTTTGAGCAATCTGTACGTCACACTCAGGCGTTTCCGCTTTAGCCGGGGTGTTACATATACTAGTTGTGGATTTCATACTATATACTTATTGTCCAAAACTATGAAAATTGCTTACCAATCTTTGTGTTGACAAACTCTATTTTATGCAATGTTACAGGTTTGATGTTAGCTTTATTAGATTACTTGAAGAAACTTATCATCTTGGCTTTAGGATATTAAAGAAATGAAAGAACAAGTTATTTGTTTATCTATCTATTTGGCATTTTGTATGAACAATTGTTGTGTTATTTATGATGATATGGATTTAAATGAGTTGTTTAAATATTGTAACTTTATAGTGTCGTTGTGCAATGAGCAATCATGTCGCGCCTCGACGTTTCCGCCTTCATTGGTCGGGGTGTGACAGATTGGTTCAGAGCCATCGACTATAGAATAGGTGGTTAGACGTAACAGCCTAGTATAGTTTATGCTCTAGGGTCCCTATACGTGTGCTCATACGTGTTTACCCTACTTGATTGTTTATTGCAATTATTTAATTATTTATAAACTTGTTTAAAAATCTATCTCATCATAAATGTACACATGCACACACTTTCAATAGTATTCTAAGGTATTTTTACCTTAAAACAAAACATTAGCTTTTATATTGTGTTTTATGGATCACAAGGTTAACTTGGATCTCGTTGTTTACAATCTCCTTAAAGCTAGGTTCTATAATTTGTTTTGTGATGACCGTAGGGAACGAAACACTTGATTCGATCATTTGACAAAAAGATTCAAAGAATCGAAGGTGATTTACTAACCTGGGATGATTGGGTTTAGTGTTGGTTTCTAGGTCAAGCTACTCGAGTTATATGAGCCGACAATTTAAGTTGTCGAATGCGAGCATTCCGGTCGCCTCCTTATTTTTGGTGTTGAAAACATAAAAGCCACGGTGATACGTGGACAAGTGTTTTTAACATCTCGTTGTATCTTCGTTTTATTGTATGTTATTATCATGATTTGAGTCAACAACATGAAAGACGCGGTGATACATGCACATGTTCAACTCCATATATATTACTTTACATAAGTTTTTATTGCCGGTATATCAAATCATGGTGGTTCATGTACGATTTTCCCGACTATATATATATGTTTACAAGAAATTTTGTTATTTTTTTTTCGGAATATCAAATCATGTTGGTTCATGTACGATTTTTCTGACTGTATACAATTTTCAACACTTCAAAACATCCAAATTTTAAATTCTCGAAACTTTGAAACATATACTTATATATACGTTTTTATCATTTGGTTTATGTATAAACTTTATTTCTACTAATATTCTTATACTCATGACACTAGGATTCACGTAAAAAAAATGGTTACATACATCTTCTATTAAACTCAATGCCCTCAAACTCACTACAATTCTTTATAATTTTTAGAATGCCTCCGCTACAACGCCACTACCGCAAGGACTCCAAACGTAAGATGGCCGCTTTAGTAGCCGAACAAGTCACCGCTGTGATTCCCGAACTCCTAACTCACTTGCAAGCAAACCAACCTCCACCCGTTGTAGCACCTGTGGCCGCTTTAGTAGCCGAACAAGTCGCCGCTGTTATTACCATTATTATTATTATTATTATTTCAATAAAACCATTAAAATAAGATAAAATAAAATAAAATATTTTGCTTCAAACAAGTTCTAAGCCCGTGGGGCTATTATATTATATTATATGATCACTACAAATTTTTATCTTTAACGAGGCATTTTTAATTGACGATTCTCTATAATGATTTCATAGGTTTCACCCAAAAGAAAATCTTTTACATTAAAAGTTTTATAAATTTCTCAAGCGTTAGCGTTAATTCAAGACTTTCATTCATCCTAAATAAAAAAAAAATAAAAAAAAATTATTAACGCATTAGGTTTTTGTAACCGGTTTTCACAAACTAAAACGAATCTCAAAAATCATATTTTCTTCTCTCCCACATTACGTTTTTGTCAACGCCAATGAGTTTCGGTCAAGGAATCATGGCACCGCCCACACTCGCCTTTATACCCAAAGACTCACCTATCCTCGAAGGGACGAGCGCTGCGGACAACATTTGTTTTCTTTTTGCATTTATTACTTTAGTTTTTGTTCTTTCAATTTGAATAATGTCTTTATATACTCTAAATTTTTCAATGGTATTGGTGAATTTATGTTTGCATTTGATTGATCAAATTTACTATTCTCACAAAACACGACACACATTCCATACATTATCTATAGAATAAGATTTATTTAACTCTTGAATTAATTCAATCTAACGGCCTATGGCCGGTTAACCCCTAACGTAAACGTTAGCGGGAACCGAGACCATGTTCATGGTTATGTTCATGGTTATCTAATAGAAACCATAATCACTCTTTTTGGTGGTCTATAACCGGTCAACCCCAAGCGGAAGCGTTAGCGGGAACCGGGACTATGTGCAAGGTTATGCTCATGGTTATCTAATATAAACCGTAATTAATCTTTTTGGCTGCCTATGACTGGTTTACTTTCAAGCCGGGGCTATGTGTTTAGCTAAAGACATAGCTATCTAATAGGAGCCTCATGTACTTGGTTTATTTCAATGATTCGATATTCTATTTGCGTTTTACCAACATCTCAATGCGGACGTCTCAAACATAAACCTCTCCCTTTGACGTTTTAACTTCCTCAAGATTATTAATGCTAACATACTTGTGTCATTGTTTTACTTATTCTAACTCTTTGATAGTTTCTTGTGGTTATCCTATGTTTTACGAATTTTATTCTTTCATGACCCCAATGTTTCATGTATTTAATTTCTGATTTACTATAGTACCCTTAATATCAAGGGTTTTCTTTAATACTCTGTTAAGTTATTTCATCATTCAATCTTCTGTTTGAATATCCTTAAATTCTAGAGACTTCGTTATTTAAGTTTACTCATTTATTTTGTTGGTTGTTGCTAGCCCTGACGTTACATTATTTATCTTAATATTTGACCTCAAGGTTTCGTTTATATATTTTTATTTAACTTTTGATTTGTTCTTAAATTTTAAAAATTTTCAAATAAAGACTTATATATATATATATATATATATATATATATATATATATATATATTAAACCCGCACAATGGGGCGATTTATGTGGACTACCCGACGATAAAGGTAATTATGGGTCGACACGTAATTATCCAAGTAGTCGCATGGAAGACATAATAGGTATGTTGTGTGCAAATAACTCGAAACCTGGAATGGTTTTGAAAGACGGGACAAATGCAGTATGATAAGGGCATGGTGGATACGCCGCTGGTACATCCTATAAATAAGTGTCCTTGTCATATTCACATTTGTGGCGTCTTTTGGGTCATTCAAAGATTAACGTTATTTTTTTTTCTGTGTATAAAATTGTTAAAACTTTTAACAACTTCTGGTATTAGTTGTTTTCTTTTAAAATTTTGTTTTTATTTTAATTTCGGGACGAAATTTCTAAAAGTTGTGAATCCTGTAACATTCGTTACTTTTCAAACCCGAAAACCCGACCCATTTCAAATTTACCTTTCTTTTGCTATATGATTGAGACTATACATCTTGACTTGTGAATTTTACACTTTTCGTATTATATATATGCAAAACTTTATGAATTCTCACAAACATTATTGTTGACAAAATATATTATTTTCAACGTGTTGCAGATTGAAGTTTAAGGATCGAAGAATAGAATAGTTGGACCATTAGGTCACAAGAGACGAAAATTTCAAAGTTTATTGTATTAATATTTGATTGTGTATTTGCGATGTATTGAAATGAATTAAATATAATTATTGTCGTTTTAATAGCGTTATGAACTTATGAGTGATCTGTACGTTACACCCAGGCATATTCTGCTTTAGCCAGGGTGTTACATGTAAGTTGATTGTATCTATCAACAACTATAAGATGCAAATTCTTCACAAAAGTACATGAAACACGAACCTAAACTATGAATCCTATAGACCATCCACGTGGGGTGATAAAACGGATGGCCCAATTGTAATCATCACTTCTTAATGGTCTTGATTTATGAATTGTGACAATAGAGTTGGACACGAGTGACTCTAATATAGAAAAGAAAATATTATTGCTTTAGGACCCACATTCATTGAGCACCATTCGTTATGTGGGGGTTTCACCATTTGTAAGTCTTGAGTTGCGATTTATCGCTGTTAGATTTATTACTAAGGGCTGTGTTCAAATAAAAAGTTTAAAATTTTCTTAGAAATGCTAGAAAGGAAGGTGTTTTTGTCCTAACATTTTAAACCTTACGTCCACTTGAAAACCTCACCAGTCACCATCTCCCAACCCCCACCGTCACTATCACCACCCCTACCCTCCTCCTGCAACGACTCGCCGGGACACGCCATCATCATCACCGCCTCATTGATGTCTTTGAACTCCATGGTGTGAAGCTCAAGTGAATCAAATGACTGTGATTCGGACGCCATGGCATCCGTCGTCCGCGACGGCGTTCGTTTTCTCTGGTGAATTCACGAAAACACACATCGATTTTACTTTACTCCAAGCTATCCGTTCATGATTTCCAGCTTATCGTTTCACCTGTAGGTCGCCGCCGATGTTGGTGGTTCGTAATTTCCCGGCGACTATTCTTTAACGGCTATGAGCATGGAATTTATTAAAGGGGTGGTGGTGTTGGACTTTTGGTTCGATGTGTTCACACTGTAAAGTGTGGTTGGTTAATCTGTAGTGCTTTTTATTGTGGTCATATTTAATTTTTTTATCAGATGCAAAACACAATGAACAAAGCAATAATGTAAAACACAATGGATTGATGGAGTAAAAACACAGTAGACCAAACCTACTTAAAATACAATGAAAACACAATTGTGTTTTTTGTATTATTCGGTTAAACAGTAATATAAAACACAATGGACTGATGGAGTAAAAGCACAATAGACTAAACCTATTTAAAATAAACACAATTGTGTTTTTCAACTATACAAGTTGTTTTTTGTATTATTCGGTTAATCAATTTAAAACACAATGCAAAACACAATAATTAATATATAAAAAAGCACAATACTGTAAAACACATTTTTTGGTAAAACACTATGTATAAAAAACCCACAATTTTTTTTTCTTTACTTTTATATTGCAATATGACACTCTTATTAAAGATAAAAAAACACTCGTTATTATGGTGATTTTAAAAAAAAAAAAACAATGTCGTATAAAAAGGTTATGGACAAAAAAAAAAACGTTGGAGGAAAATGACATGTGTCTTGCATGTGGGTATCAAAGTCAACAAATGTGTTATTACATTTATACCTTGTCCTTATTTCCCCTTTGATTTCTCTCTAAACCAATCTCAACCATCAAAATCTAAAATCACTGGATAAGATTACTTCTCATCCTTCCTAAAAAAATAATACTTCTTATTATAACCTAATCCTTATTACTAATACTTCTAAAATCACTAGGTTAGAAACCTATCTATTAAATAAGTTGAATAAGTTCAGCATGCTTTAAACCAACACTTTTTATGAAGATATGTGTTGGATATCATCTGTCATTTGTAAAATAAGAAATAATAAATATTTAAGAATTACAATTAACATGCGATTGAGAATTTAAGATTATAAAAATTATATGTTGTTATGATTTAATAAGTTTTAATAAACTATCAGAGTAAATTTTAGATATTTAATTATTTATATACTTACATTTTCGTCTAAGTATGTGCAATGTAAGTTGTACCTTGCGTCTATGATGTTTGTACCTAGCTTATGTCATTTAGTAATCTGCTTTGTTGTCGGGTGTCCATTGTTGTTGCTGCGTGTTCGCTTATATGATGTTTTGATAGTTGTTTATCTTTTCCAAACTGGCCTTTTCAATCAGTGATTGTTACCTTTTGAACTTCACATATGCTAATTTGTTTGAAATCTAGGGTTATTGGCACCCAATTTGTGCTTTTGGACACTCTAAGGTGTTACATCGGGATTATGTTGTTTTCGATTACAATCAACCCAGATTCATTCCAGAAAGGGGCATCCTTGGTATGCTATAACGTAATGATCGTCTAAGTTTGTGCAGTATGGGTTGTACCTTGCGCTTCTGATGTGTGTACATTGCCTATTTCATTTTGGCTATCTGCTTTATTATTAGGGGTGTTGATACGTGTAAGCAGTGGCGAAGCTTGGGCATCGTCATGGAGGTGACCGAAGTCAGGGATCCAAAAATTTTTGGGTCAGCGATTCGGTTCGTGTCAGTGGTTTGGTTCGGGTCGGATCAAACAATATGACATCCATATATATAATTTTTTTTTCATTCATTCAAATAGGTTAAATTAGAGTAAAATTTCATCATACAAAACCTATTACAAGCTTAATTGACTAATTTCTCTAAATCCCCAATTCACTATTACAAACCTTAATTTTATAATCATTGATTTAACAACACAATAACACAAAGGAAGAGCAGATAAAGTATTACCTTGGGGTGGTGGATGAGCAGGGATGAGCGGCGGCGGTGGATGAGCGCGGACGGTGGTGGGGCGGTGGGGCGGCGGTGATTGGCGAACTCAGAGAGAACAGAAGGCAGAAGGGAGCAGCAGGTGAGGCCGATCCTTTTGTTAAAATTCCCATTTGCTTTTTGTTTTTTCTTTAAAGTTATGTTATCTAACAATTTACAACAAGCCCCTTCAAGTTTGAATGCTATTAAAAACTAAGTTTTTATAATTTTTTATAGCATTTGTTTATAAAAACCGTGAGGTTTTATAAAAAAAATCAAACAATAGGGTATTATATTTATAAAAAAAATTGGTGGTGATCGGTAGCTCTTTGGAAAAATAATTTGGCAGTGACCGCGCTTAATACCTATAAAAATTTTCGGAAAAAATCGCGAAATTTACCTTATTAACGGAGAAAATGGCAGTGACCGGGGCCACTCCCGGTCCCTCTAAAGCTGCGACCATGCGTGTAAGCCTTGCTTATATGGTGTTTCGGCTAGGGTTGTAAACGAACCGAACGAACACGAAAAAGGCCTTCTTCATGTTCGTTCGTTAAGTAAATAATGTGTTCATGAACGGTTCACGAACACTTACCGAACGAGATTTTATTTTCGTGTTCGTTCGTTAAGGAAATTAATGTATTCACGAACACAAACGAACACAAATAAAATCGACAGAGCCTAGAGATTGATACCGATGTATTCATCAATGTGAATAATGAAAGCTGTACACGAATCGAATGAACACGAACAAGGGCATGCTCATGTTCGTTCATTTAACTTTAAAATAAAACAGACACTTAATCGAACAAATATTTATGTTCATGTTCGTTTATTTAAAATGGACATTTGCGTTCATTTGTTTAAAATCTAATCCAAGTCTGTCCATGAAAAAAACAATCTTCTTTAGCGTTTCAGGGACTTGTTCGCTTTCAACGCCGAATGCTTTCTCTTGTATGCTTAGATTCCTCTTCAGCAGATCCAATATCTCACCATCATCTCTTCCCATTATTTTCTGAATGCATATTAAACAGTCCAATGCCTCCCCCTATAATTACATAAACATCATAACACATCGAAACAAATAACATCTAAGGGATTGTAATCAGCGCGTATTGTCAAACAATTCATTCGTATAAATCAGAATGCGTGGGGTCGAGCCAAACACATTTTGATCATTTAATGTTCATATATGTTAAGATAGTCAAAGTCAAACTTGGCTTAGGGTAGTTACAATTGCAACTAATTGACATGTGACAATTTAACCAATAGTTGACTTTGAGTACTTTGACTTTTTTTTTAATTTATATATATATGGAATGAAAGTATTACACAAAACTAAAACACACTGATAAGATACAAATGTTGAGCACAAAAACATAAAAAAAAACAAAAAGACAAAATGCCGTAATCTATGTTTTAATTATTGTCTTTAGTATGAGTACCAACTGAAAAACACAATGGCTAAAATTGTAACACAAAATGCATAGAAAAACCCAATTAAAAATCACAATTGACAAAACAATAACACAATATAAAAAACCCGCTAGTTTTATTTTTATTTTTATATAACAATATGATATTCATATTAAAAATAAAAAAAAAATGTTTGTTATTATGGTGAAATTTTTTCTTATAAAAGAAATGTCATATGAAAAAGTTACGGACATTTTAAAGTGATTGGGGAATTGGTATTTGCCTTACATGTGAATAGAAAAAATTATCATAAATGGATTATTATCTTAATTACCTTCTCATCAATTTTTATTCTTAAATTAATCTCCATCCTTCAAATTTAAGACCAATGAATTAAATTCCTTTTCATTCTTAAATTAATCTATATCCTTCAAATCTAAGACCAATGAATAAAATTCCTTTTCATCATTTTTCTTTTTGTTATACAATCCTTGACATGACCTAATAAGAGTTTTATTATAGCATTATAGAAATCTATAACAAACTTACAAATCTCTTATAAAGTTGTAAAACTTGTTATTATCATTGAATTAAAAAATTATAAATTTAATTTTTTTTAGGGAAAAAAGCTTAATTTTAATAACTAAATACTACTCAAAATTTAAATAACAGATGCTGGCCGGTTCCTTTAAATTTTAGAAGACACATGTTGTGCATGTGGTTTAATTAGTTGAGCCCACAAGACAAGTGGGCTAAGAAGCAGGCTCAGGAGGTGGGCCAGTCATTCGGATTTCGGCATGGATATGGATCCAAGAGGACCAAGAACTAGCAGATATCTCATATCTCCATGTGAACAACGTGGCGTTCACTTGCGGCAGCTGCTGGAACAATGGAAATGTCTGGCGACTGCCAATCTGAACCACAAATGTTACAAGTGTTTAAACCTGAGTGCCTTAAATAATGGTCTGGCCCCACAAGGAAGGACATGAACATGAACATAAACATAAACAAAAGTATGTTTGTGTTCTTCATTTAACTTTAAACCAACGAACATGAACACGAATATTTAATCAGATAAATATTTGTGTCTATATGTTCGTTCATGAAAAAAAATGAACATGCTTGTGTTCGTTTATATTCATTCGTTTAAAAAATGAACATATTCGTACTCGTTTATGTTTGTTCATTTAAAATCTAAACGAAACAGTTCACGTATATAATTGAACACATATCATTTAACATATTATGAACAAAGGTAAATGAATACAAATGAACAAATTTAAAAATTAAGTAGATTACTCATCTAGATAATATTTAATATTTACTATTATATGTAAACAAAAGTAAACAAACATAAATAAATGAGTATAAATGAACATAAATGAACGAGCGAAACATGTGTTTATGTTCGTTCATTAAATTAAACGAACACAATTTTTTTGTTCATGTTCGTTCGTTTATTAAACAAGTGAACTTCCCGTCGAACAGAGATGGAGATGAACGGATATGTCAGTGACCCGTCAGTGATCCAAATGTCCGTTAAAAAGTGTATATTTACCATCATCATTATTTTTTATATTTTGATATGGGGGATTTTTATAAGTATTACAAAACATGCGACGATTTTTTCAATCTTGGTGATCATAGTCATCTTATTGTATACAATACATGTTAAGTGTTTCACACGTTCATAAATATTGCATTTCAGATGACAAATCAAATTTTCGCTTATCATTTTATTTTAAAACACTATTTCTTCATTATTATATTACGCTCTTTTCTCGAAAATTCATTTATTTCGGTATCAGTACCCCTCTTTTATATTTATATGCAGCATCAAATTATTTTTATAATAAACTATTTTATAAATAATTTTACACACATACATTAACAAAAGTAATGTAAACCATCACAAGATGACCTTTTTCTAACCAATCATATTTTTCAGCAGCCTATCTTGTCCCTGAACAAACAAAGAATTAAAAACATCCATTAACAATCATGACTTCGCACAAGTGACTCCGATCAAACCCACAAGGTTCCTGATGACTGCGAGTTTTTGATCTTCCCGACAAGTTAACAAGACCACGTTTTTGCATGATCATAGACCCACTCCCCTTTCTTCTTCGTTCAAATTTACCATGGTTGATGTGTCCTCTTTGCAACTTCTTCATCAAGCTCCATGTTGCAACACTGCATACTCCGTATTACCATCACCAATAAGCATAACTGTTCAATATGCAAAATCCATTACTGTTGCTAACACATAACTAAATTCTTACCATATAACTAAGTTGCTATCAATCATTAGTTTACTATCGAAGATTAGTAACTCTGTTGCTAGCGATCAGTAGCAACTCTTTTATTGATTTTTGTCACTTTCGAAAATTAATATTTATAAAAGTTTTAGTCATCCATGTTGATGAAATGTGATTCCAGCCACGGGCGTCGTACCCTAGACCCATCAAGGAGCCAGCCCCTTGATCCTGCCAAGATGTTACCTTGGACCCCGCCAAAAGGAAGCTGCCCCTTGGAACCCCCTATGGTTTGCCAGCTTCAACCCTAACAATTTTATAAGTAACTTGTTACCAAAGTCACAATAATATTGTAAAAGTATTCCCAACCCATCACCAAAAATTTTGTGAGATTATTTTGTAAGTTATAGGATATGGTTAGGAGTGTGGTTGTTAGTGAAGGAAAAAAAAATGTTAGTGACATTTTGTAATTTGAGGAAAGTTTGTTTGCTTATATTTATTTGCTAATATATGCTGAAATTGGTTGTGAATAGGGAGAGAAACTATGAAAATAAATGTATAAAAATTATTATTTAATTAAACATGAGAGAGAAATGCAATGTTTTTAGTGTAATTATAGAGATATAGATGGGAGATGGGTTGAGAATGCTCTAAGAGCATTCACAATGGGTTCTCACTATTATGTGAGTGTGTTCTCCATTTTTTAAGATATGGGTGGAGTGGTTGTGAGTGTAGGATAGAGAAAATGTTGTTACTCATGGTTAAATTTGAAGAAACATTGTTCATCATTCATAATTTTTAATACGTTTTGAAAGTGGTTGTAAGTGAAAGAAAGAGAAAATGTAATGTTAAATGTATAAAAAATTATTATTTAATTAAAAATAAGAGAAAAAAACAATGATTTTTTTTTATGTAATTTTAGATTTAGAGATGAGAATGCTCTAACACCCTAAAGTTGATACACAAGATACCACGTTTTAAATGTGAAAAAAAAGCTTTTCTCTAATTTTATAATTTTTTTATTTTATCAACACCACAACTTGGTTTTGACTTCAAATAAGAAAATAATTGAAAAACCATATTATTCCTTTTACATGCGTGCACACACATACATATACAGATGTTATTTGTGCTCTGTCCTGGACGCTTTATCACATTCATTAGCATATATTAGGGCTTGCTTAAGGCAATACACCACCATTTCTCCAGTATAATTAGTGCCTAAGATCATAGATACACGTTACATACAAGTTTCCACCCCAAAACATGAATAATCGTAAAATTTAACTAAGCGTACACCCCAATAAAAGGCCAGCATGTATAAATGGTCTTCATCGTAAGAAATTCGTATCAAGCGTAGGGCATGTTGGGGTCAGTGCTAGACAGCTAAAATAAAATATCAAGAAGATAGTAAGGTATAAATTTCAGACATTGCATACTTGCTTTTACTCAACGTATCACAAGAAATGATGATAAACACATAATCTAACTAATACCTCTTCTATCATATCCTTATAGCTGATTGTTAGCAGCAATAACCTCAACAATTATATCCTCATAGCTGATTGTTAGCAACAATAACCTCAACTAGCATTAGTATAACTTAGTTAAAAACTACCATTCAATTTTGCAACTTAGAATTTACATTACCTCAAATACTAGTGCATTTTCAATCATACAACTCAAATACAAGTTCAATCTTGTGATTTATTATTAACTCATGTCGCTTAGATATGCATTATTAAATACTAGTATGAGAGCCCGCACTTCGCGACAGGTGTGTCCTTTATAAACTAATTTGCTAATAACTTAATGTACCAATTCACAATAACAACTTGCAATGTAAATTAACAGCAAAGTTCTTCATAATCAATTTGTAAATAAAAAAAACATGTAGCATTTAAGTTTAGAACAAATGCCAGTATGGTAATTTCACAACATTAATGAGTAAAACCGAAACCAAACAATTTTCAAAAAGTCAAAGAAAGACGAAAAAGACTGCAACAACTACCAATAGGCTCAAAGAATTACTTGAAGACTACATAGGTCGATTACCAGCAAACATGTTGAACTGATCACGCTATGCAAAATCAATTGATTCTTTTACCAGCAACCACACCTTGTACGAAAGTCAACTATAATAACTACCGAAACATCAAATCTTGAAAACCAGCTGAACGTTCGAAGAACACTAGATCTTGGAGGACCAATTATGAACGATTTAGAGATGTTGGTAGGGTATTATAATTTCAATCGTCCATTAACATCACGAACACTTAAGGAACAAGGGTTGTAACGACGAGAATTAAAGATTGTTAGATGCAACGAATTGATTGATGAAACCATAGAGAATGCAGATGGCACGTTGCCGGAGAAGAGGGTTCACGCGCCGGTGATATCATAAATATAACGGCGTCTACACTCACACACAAAAATCAGATGTCATGTTAATGCCGTCTGAAAAAAAAATTAATTAAGATTGTGAAACAGTAATTGAAAAATAATAGCATGAGAATGATGAGTTACCATTCCTCCAATTTGGTCGTCACCACCTACCAATTCAGCTCCTGCTGCTCCTTCAACAAATACAGCAACCCGAAGAGCCTGCAAAACACAAACCATCATGATTTAATCAAGTTACTATAGCAACATCAAACATAAATCAAAATTGAAATCATAATCAAGTAATTAAATTGTTCATAATCATAAACTCAATGAACCATTAAAATACCATCTACAACTAACATGTGCTATATAAGATCAATGTAACCTAAAAATTAAAAACCATTGAAACCGTCATACTCTTCATTGGTGCCCAAATTTTACATAAAGATCTTTGATTAATAACTTAAAACTGGAAACTCTAAACCTATACCAGCCCCATAATCATAAGATATACATTAAATCACAAAATTGCACACGCCCCATAATCTTAAGATTATACATTAAATCACAAAAATGCACACCTGGGTTAATGTGAGTGCTGAATTCAAATGTTGTTCCTAACGTTGCCGGAGGGTGGGGGCTGCGTTGTTTTGAATGAGAGTGATCTAGTTAGGTTTTGAGAAACACGGATGGGGGTACTTCAATTGAAAGATGTGAATCCATAAAGCCGGTTGTCACACCCCAACCTAAGGCGGAAATGTCGGGGCGTGATCCGATTGCTCACAGCTCGAAGATACTATCATAATATAAAAACGACAATATCTAATTAATTATTTAAATTCAAATATACATACATGTTCACAAATACAATAACCAAATTAAATAAACAAATATGAGTTCAAATAAAGTTTAACTTGATTATATCCTAAAGTCTTGTCTACGTGTCCAAGCTTTAATCTTCTACAAGTAACTTGCATATGCGTATGCAATGGAGTTTTGTCAACATAAAGTTGAGTGAGAATATCACCAGTTTGACACAACAATAAAATAAGCATAACGTGATAAATGCGATAAATGAAATCAAACCGTAAACAAGTATGTGGACCGTTGCCAAGCGAATCGGGCATTGATCACCAGCAGGAACACCCGCTATATGATTGATTGAATAGTAATTCCAACATATGATTGATTGAATAGCAATACAAGTAAGCAAGTAACACGTATGTTTGATTAAATCACTTCACAATAACACGTATGCATTTGTTTGAATATATATATATATATATATATATATATATATATATATATATATATATATTCAAACAAATGCATGCGTGTTATTGTAAAGTGATTTAATCAAACATATGTGAAGTGATATATATATATATATATATATATATATATATATATATAGTATGAATACATGAATACGTACGCATGTGTCCCCAAAACATTTATGAAAATCGAGTAAAATAGGGGAATGATAAACTCACCTTAGACGGAAGACAAGTGATTAATAAATTCAACAACAAACTAATGATTTAAGCGAGTCGTCCAATACGCGTCCAACGAGATTAATGATCAGAATCTGAAACTTTGGGATATGAAACTATAAATAAAAACGAACTTAATGCCGCTGGAATCAATCCAAACGGATGGGTAGAACTCTAGTTATGTTGATTTTAATGTTTAAGCGAGCTGGTACTGACCAGAATCCGAATAGCGATTCGGAAGTCGGGTTTTGGGAAGTAGCCTTAAAATTATGTTATGAGAATAAAAGTCTTCTAGACCGAACGTTGAATCTGTCCAGAAGTATTAGAAAACGGATAGTCAAACTTGTTGACTGTTTTGTCCTTTAACGGGTTTTAAGCGAATTGACCAGTCAACACCCTTCAATCACCGAAATTGATTGAAGGTTATTGACTAAGGAATATGTATGAACGATTTTACAGTTTACAACTTACCCGGAAAGTGAAAGGAATGATGAGAAACGGAAGTCAAAGGTCCTTGAGTTTGCAAAGTCAACGAACAAGTCTTGAATCTTTAACGAATATGCAAAAACCGAAGGGTTGGAGGATGAAAAGAGGTAAGGGATGGCTGGAGGATGTTCCTTAGGGCTTGATTAAAGTTTACAGCAGATGAATGAGGCTTGTTTATATAAGAATAGCAAAAACGAACTAATTATGGGCTTTTGGCCCGTTTAGGTAAGAAAATACTATTTAAGGAAAGAATCAATGATTTATTCACAAAGATCTGATCTTGGACAAGGGAAAACGAATTAGGAATGGTATTTTAGTTGTATGATGTTTACTTGGACCTTAATTCACTCAAACATGCTTAAAATAAAAGATTTTATACATTAAACGAACTAGAAAACGAACTAAAACATAAACGATCTGTCCAGGTGCACCAAGGCGGCACGTGACGGGGGGTGGGGGTCTGCCCGCGCGGCGCTCCGACATCCTATGGTGGAGATTCACTAAATGGCAGATTTGGCCCATGAAGTTTGATATTTGGTTACTTATTGAACTTTTTATGCAATAAGGAAGAAATGGACATTATATAAACTATGAGGGGTTTAAAGTGAAGTTTGGAAACTTAATTACATATAGCTACTTGGTTTTGATTAATATTAATGATCCCAAAATATTTTCGAGCCGGGTTATACGAAAACGAATACGGTGTCGAAACATCCGAGATGTTACACTAGTGGCGATGATAAAGCGGTAACTGGTGAAGCCCTTGTGTCAACCACTTTGGAGCCGGTGATTGATTATTGGTTGGGTTATAATCAATCGCAGTGTTTGTTTATAATCAGAACCTTGTAGCCAAAGGGTCACTGATGAATGAATGTCAATGGTAAACAAAAGATCGTATCATTAAAGCGAGAGTATGTTGCAAAGGGAGAGGGATGGTTGTTGTTGCTAGTTGCCGGTGTCTTATGACAACGGTGGAGACAGGGAACATTCAATTTTAACAGCATCTATAGGAAAAAAAACAAAAAAAATGATTAATTACCATTTTGTCCTCCTAATATATTTTATATGTAATATAGATTATCAATGGTTCAAAAACACGTCTTGTAACACCCCGACCTTCGGCGTAATATGCCGGGGTGGAATATGTCGGGGCGGTACGTACAGATTGCTCACAAGCTCATGACACAATTAATGTAATAAATATAATTACTTCATTTCATTAAATTACAAGTACACAATTTGGCACTAATCAAATAACAATATAATAACTTTGAATTTCATTATGATACGTTTCTAATAACCTAATGGTCCAGTTATCTAGTCTTCAATCCTCAATTAAACTTCAATCTGCATGATATTAATAATGTTGGTGAGAATTCATAAAGTATTGCATTATGTATATAATACGAAAAGTGTAAAATTCACAGGTCAAGTTGTAATTTCTCAATCATAAAGTAAAAGAAAAATAAATACATGATATTCCCGTTCGCTTGACATAAGTCAAATCTACTAAGGAACCCCCGTTCGCCGAGCTACTTGGAGTATAGATAATGATAATAATACCGCCATTTATTAACAAAAGTCAAAAAAATGGGCAGCGCAGGGCGTCCCGTCAGACCCTCCCACTTTGCATTTGAGTATGTGTATGAGCCTCTTCCACCAACAGATACAATAAACAACTATCACATAATCACATAATTTACAAGCAATATGATATGAAACAAATACATACAAGACAGGCGTGTGAATTTTAGTTTGCAACATGAAACATGAAATAACAAATAAAAGTTTGTAACGTGCTATATCCCAAAACGTGTAAAAGTAAAAAGGGGTTATGAAAACTCACCCGTTAAATAAGAAAGTAGAGCAAATAAGTGAAAATGGCTTTGAGTGAGTGAACCGACAAAGTTTGGTTCAACGAGCGACCCGATAATTGATTAACGAAAGAGCAAGACTTGAACAATTTGACTTTTAATAATCAAACCATGGACTTGAACACTAAAAAGAGCTAGAGCATGAGTGAGAGTTAATTGAGTTACGGTAAAGGATTTGCAAAGGTAGAGTATGAATTTATAGTGCAAGAGTCACTAATAACAATGCTTGACCGGATTAATTGGTCAAACTAGTCTTTAGCCAAGTCTTAAGCAAGAGTAATGATAAAATTAAAAGGTTTAACCAAAAATTGATAAAAGGTAAAGATGATATACATTTGAATATAGTGTAGGTGAATTAAAATCTTCAAACCCAAGTCAAAAGGCGAATCTCATGGGCAAAAGTCATGGAATTGGTCAAAATAAATAAATATAGTTAGAAGTTATTTAAAATATGCAATTAATCATAATTAGTGAAAAAATAATAGTTGAAATGTAATCTAACATAAATGAACTGAATTGATCTTTACTTAAATTTAATGCTTGAGATAACAATATTACTAAAACATCATGATAATCATAAACAACATAATGATCAAATTCAATAAATTAACCGTCTTTAATAATAACTGAAGGTTCGAATTACATCAAACATTTTAAACAGGTCGGGTTTCGAGTTTGAAAATTAACGAATGTTACATGTCTTACCTCTAAACTACTTAATCTACTGTAATTCTATATATAAAATATATTAAAAACTATAACAAATCTTAGACCACTTTAGCTCGCCACAAACGAGGCACACCATATCATATCGTCATGAGGGCTGAGGCTAACTTAACTTACTACAAATGGTAAATATAATGCACTTGCTTTTTTATCGCTCAATTACGGGGGTTGTTTTCTATTTTTCGTTTCTAATATTTATAAACTTTTTTAAATTTTAATTTTATTTATTGTAAGAAAGTTAATAATATACTTAGGGTTTGATGATAAAAGGGTTTCACAAATAAATAAGATGTTATAACCCGTTTAAAAGCTACTTGGGTTTGGTGAGACTCATGATCCGCTTATTTTTTTTACTGTAAAATTGTTTCTTAATTATATTTTTTTAAATTGGATATTAATTTTTATTATATCTCAATTTTATAGGATTTTCATATCAAATATTTGGTGAGATTAATTTTTAATTTAATGAGATGTTATAACCCTTTAAGGACTATTTGGGTTTGGTGCGACCCATACCCGTGAATTCGGGTAAAATGCATGAGAAATCTTCATTTACAAATAGAGCAATCCGGTGGGTTAAGAGGAGATGTTATAACCCGTTTAAGGACTATCTGGGTTTGGTGAGATCATACCCATGAATTTGGGTCAAATGCATAAAAAGCCTCTATTTACGAATAAAGTAATATGGTGGCTTAAGAGGAGATGCTATAGCCCATTTAAGGACTATCTGGATTTGGCTAGACCCGTACTCGTGAATTCAGGTTATATACATGAGAAACCTCCATTTACAAATAAAGCAATCTGGTGGCTTAAGAGGAGATAAAAGCAACCATATAACTTTTAAAAGGTTTCATATATATATATATATATATATATATATATATATATATATTTAAAATAAGCATTTACCTACAATAGATTACCACAAAACCACACTCAGGTCAAGTATCACACATAGAGGTGCTTAAATCGGGTTTTTCAAATACCCGGTTCCAGGTATGACCGGGAATTAGAAAATCGGGTATTAGCAATACCCGGTTCGGGTTCGGGTCCTGGTATTGGCTCTGAAACTGTACCCTATGTATAGGGTTCGGGTCGGGTATAGAACCGGGTATTTGAATACCCTATTTTCGAGTATTAAAAAAGCCCTATTTTTTTCGGGGTATTTTTTGGGTATGGGTTGGATTTTTTAAGGGGTTGCACATTTTAGGGGTATCTTTCGGGTATTTTCATGTATTTTTCTGGTAATTTCGGGTATAGATCGGGTATTTGAAAAACCCGGTTTCGGGTATTGGAAAAACCCTGTTCCGGCTTTCAGGTATTACCGGGTACAAATCGGGACCGGTTCGGGTACGTGTTTTAATACTGAAATGCATACCTTATTCGTATCCTAGGGCAGGGTAGGATCGGGTACGGGTTCGGGCATTAGAAACCCCAGTACAAAAAAAAACTGGTTCCGGTTCCGGATTCAAATTTTTTTTACATCTCCAATCACGCATACTCATATTGCTACCTTGAATTTCTTGTTTTCTACAATACCACACATGGCGAAGATAATCCATAATAATTACACTTCCTTGTATTACTTTAGATTCTATAGGGTCAAGATAATCCATAATAATTACACTTCCTTGTATTACTTTAGATTCTACAGGGAAAATATGTAATTTTATATAAATTTAATAATTTTTAAAGTCTATTTATTTCAGCTAGGAGTGTTCATCGAATCAAATAAATAATTTTCAAGTTAAATCGAATAATCCGAATAATTATTTTTTTTGTCATTACTCGTATTCGATTAAAAGTTGAATTATTCGACTCGTATTCGTATCCGTATTATATACCCAATTCGAAATTTGATTCGAATTCTTATTTGAAATTTGATTTCGAATAAATTTGATTTGATTTCGAATAAATTCGAGCGGATTCAAGTTCATCTATGCCAAAATCTTCGAAAACCATACTCATAATTACAAAACACACATATAAATTTAAAGTAGTTACAATATTACATGATAATAAGTTTAAAACTAGAGTTTAAATAGTCTAACATTCAAAATATTCAAAATGAAAAGTCATTAGCACCCATATGGTATATGCTAAGAAACGATAGTATATGACATATTGGCCTTTAATTAATTTATATATTATTTATGTATTGACACAAACTAAAAATAATATATATATATATGTATGTATGTGTAGAATTGGAATTCGAGTGCCGAATCGAATAAAAAATTATCATAAATTCGTATTCGATTCGTATCGATTTATATCCTCGAATACGAATCGAATTGGAATTCAAATTTTTTAAACCGAATTCGAATCTTAATAATTGAATCGAATTTTCAATGTTTCGAATTCGAATCGAAATCTAAACACCCCTAATTTCAGCAACTAAAAGCAAAACGTTCGAGTGAGAGTGAATGTATAAACCTTAACCTTATTTTGTTTTAAACTAGTATTAACACCCACCGCGTTGCAGTGGAAGCGTGTAAATCGTGTATTTACACATCCACTCCACTCGAAAGCATGAACTTACCATCACCACATCCTTCGGTCACCCTCTCCTCTCTCGTGGCCAGCAATTATCGTTAACCATTAAAAAAACCGAACAAAAAGCATACGTAAAAACGTTGAACCCACACGCTCTTTGCGTGTGTTAACACACAAAAGTTAGACTGAAACAAAAAATTAGGAAAAAATAACTAAGTCAACTTAATATCTATGCGTTGTAAAGGGGCCTATAAATGAGAAAAAAAAAATAGATATAATAACGTTGAACCACGCACACGCGTTGCAGCATGTTAACTCGTTAAATTTAGGCCGAAACGTTAAAAAAATTGTAAAAGATGAAAAATATACGGGATCAAAGTTGAAAGTGAAAAAATATTGGGAGCTAAAATTAAAAATATTTTGTGACATATTTGTAAAACTATGAGAAGTGCATGAGCCAAAAATAAAAAAATGAAAAATTGATAAAAAAAAAAACGTTACTAAAGCATATAGTACAAATATATATACACGCAATCTCTCACAAATGTATACATATAAATAAGAATGAACGTGAAATTTTATCATTGTGTATAATTTATCAGGAGTTCAAAATAAGAATTGAAATGTTAGTTTTATGTTATTATTGATTATTTTTTTTGAACTTTTAACATAGCTAATGGGTGCTTTTAACTTCAACATTGTTTGTACTTTTAACATGGTACTTTTTCACTCGTCATTCAAAACAAGCTTCCGGAAGAAGGCATTATATGCAATATATTCGTGCGAAACTCGATTAGGCGTTATATGCAATATATCAGATATAATTTCCCTATTATAATTGCTTTAAAGGCATCTATTATTTTATCTTGGGAAAATTCCTAAAATAGCCTTTTTTTAGAGAGAGGGTTTCTAAAATAGCCCTTTTTTCTTCAAAATTTTTTAGAATTTGGACTGTCAAGACGCTTTGGGAAAAGATAAAAGTAAAGAGGGAGTAGGCCAAATTTTGAAAGAAAGTCAGGTAGGAGACGAGATTTCGGGAAATAATGAAGGTAAAGTCCAAATTATTTTGTAATCTTGGAGGAAAAGTTCAAATTTTTCCAAATCTTTTTTATTCAAAAAACCGTCTTGAGAGACTGTTTTTTTATGTTTCCTACCTTTCCCGTCCATATTTTCAAATTCTTGGAAAAAGAGATTTTGAAATCTCGTTTTGAGAGACGCATTTAGAATGAATTTGTTCTTAATAGACGAGATTTTTTTCTTTCTTCCAACCTTCATCTACACACACACACTTATACATACATACATACACACATATATATATATATATGTATATGTGTGTATATATATTCCGTACATATATATATGAGAGATTTTAAATAAGAACCCCTTTGAGTTTTAAGAACTCGAAAGAACTCAGTGTAACGATTTTTTTTTCGAATTTTTTTTACACATGCGTAATATATGTAAGTTGCATACACGTAAAAAAATTACATAACTTTTTACACACCGAGTCGACTTTTTACACATGTGTAACGGACGTAAAAGTTAGTGTAACCACTTACATCTTTATACTCTCTCCTACTTTAACTTTTTTGCTAGATTTAATCTCAACCACATATTCCAATCCATTTAATTAAATGTGTGGCCAAGAATTGAGTTCTTAAGTTCTTACAACTCAACATGGTTCTCAAAATATCCCTCCCATATATATATATATACACACACACATATATATGTATATATATATATATATGGATACATATATAGGGTGAGGATCAAAAGAAAACTCACTTTTAGAGAAAAAACTTAAAAAACTCCTAAAGAATTATTTTTAATTAAAAATAAAAAAATATTTTCAAAATTCTGTTTTAGCAATTATTCTTATATTTTCTTATATTTCACTCGAAAAAAATAAAAAAAAATAAAAAAAACTCGTTGTAATGCACATACGTATTACTGTGTGATACCGTTGTATTACACATGTGTATTACTATGTATTTTTGAGTTTAATAGTGTTTTATTGCATATATTCAATATTTGTGTATTGTATATGTGTAGTAGTGTTGTATTATATGAAAAAAAAATTATAATAAAATAAAAGTCGATGTAGTGCACATGTGCGTTAATGTTGTATTACACATACGTACTAATGTGTATTCGATGTGTGTATTAGTCTTATATTGCATATAAACAATAGTGTGTATCAAATATGTGCAATAGTGTTGTATTCTATGCAATACAAACACTTTTGCATATATGCAATGCACACTGTTACACATGCGCACTCTACCGACGAGATTACCGGCAATTTTTTTTTTTTGAACCAATAACAACATATAAGAATAATGAAAAAAATAAACTTAAAATTTTTTTTTTTTAAAGTTAAAAATAGTTTTTTAGAAGTTTTTAAGTTTTCTCTTTAAGAGAAGTTTTCACTAGAACCCACCCTACATATATATATATATTTAATTTCATATATATAAATATATAATGTATGTATGTATGCATATATATACACACACATACATATATATACGAAATTTATACATACATACATATATGTATGTATGTATATGTATGTGTGTATAAGTGTGAGTGTAGCATGAAGGTTGGAAGAAAGAAAAGAATCTTGTCTCTTAAGAACAAATTTATATGAAATGCGTCTCTCAATACGAGATTTGAAAATCTTTTTTTCAAGAATTTGAAAATATGGACGGGAAAGGTAGGAAACATAAAAAAAAGTCTCTCAAGACGGTTTTTTGAATAAAAAATATTTGGAAAAATTTGAACTTTTCCTCCAAGATTACAAAATAATTTGGACTTTACCTTCATTATTTCCCGAAATCTCGTCTCCTACCTGACTTTCATTCGAAATTTGGACTGCTTCCTCTTTATTTTTATCTTTTTCCAAAGCGTCTTGACAGTCCAAATTCTAAAAGATTTTGAGGAAAAAAGGGCTATTTTGAGGACTCTCTCTCTAAAAAGGGCTATTTTGAAAAATTTCCCTTTTATCTTTTATAATAATAAAAAATGGAATATTTTGAAGAATTTAATACTGCGTATTAAGTTATTAAAATTTCATTTGAAAAAGTTGGTTTCTTGGATTATATGTAGAGAGAGCATTCCCAGTCCATTCCTTACCCTATATCCATATATATATCATATAATCACACTAAAAATTACTGTTTTTTCTCTTTTCTGTTTAATTAAATAATACTTTTTATACCTTTATCATTATCTTTTCTCTTTTCTTCACTCACAAGCACTTTTAGAAAATATTAAAAAATTATATGGTACGAACAGTAAAATCTCAAATTTAACTTTTCCCTATATCTCTTCTCTCTCCTCTACTCACAACCACTCATAATCATACCATATAATTTACAAATCCTCCTCACATATTTTTAGGAAACGGGCTAGGAATGCTCTTACTAGATAGCCGGCATTTTAGAATATAACACCAAATAATAAACTCAATTAAAGTCTTGGTAAGTGTTTATAATCAACAAAAATACTTTGGATAATAACTTAAGGGAAAATTCTTAAAATGTCCTATTAATTGAGAGAGAGATTCTATTTTTATCCTCATAGATAAAAGTTTTCAAAAATGTCATTTACAAACATGTTTTTGACGACGTGTTAGGTGTAAACACGTCTTTCATGACTTGTTTGACAACCAAACGCGTCTTTCATAACCTGTTAGCCTCCAACGCGCGTCTTTCACGACCTGTAAGCATCTAACGCGTTTTTCACGACATGTTTGATCTATTAATTGTTTTTGTTAATATTACATTATTATAATTAATTTTATCCATATTTGTTTTTTTATATAACTTGTAATATATAAATTTATATATAATTTCGAACATGTCGGTGAGACGTGTTTATTTTCTGTCATGTTGTCATAAATTTCATTCAAAAACGAGTGTCAAATTGATATCAAAATGCTCAATAAGTGTATGATAAAATTTGATCAGGCTTGTTTTAAGTAAAGTTTATGCCAACACGTAGATAAAAGTAAGCACTTCTTAACGGTATGTTTGGAACTTTATAAAACTTTATGCATTACAAGTTATTAGAAAACCAAATATGAGTAAATTAATTATAATAATGTAA
The DNA here is from genome assembly GCF_021521415.1 of Bidens hawaiensis. Taxonomy (NCBI): domain Eukaryota; kingdom Viridiplantae; phylum Streptophyta; class Magnoliopsida; order Asterales; family Asteraceae; genus Bidens; species Bidens hawaiensis. The sequence continues at coordinate 107,942 of NW_027491822.1, read as the reverse complement.
TATTAAAAAAACAATTAATATGGCAGACATGTCGTGAAAGACACGTTAGAGGCTAACAAGTCGTGAAAGAGGAGCATTGGAGGCTAACAGGTCGTGCAAGACGCGTTGGCGTCTAACACGTCGTCAAAGACGTGTTTGTAGGAGACATTTTTGAAAACTTTTATTTTAGAGACAAAAATAAAATTTCTCTCCATTTAATACCAAAGGGCTTTGGCTTAAAAGTATTAATGCTCCCTCCATCTTAAGGGATGGAGGTTCAATCTCCAAAATAGGTTATTCGATTAATTTGATAGGAGGTGTAGTTTATGAGTCATTAAAAAGATAAAAAATAATTTTAATATTTCACCACGAAGATCTTGCCTTTAGATACATATCAACTTTTCATTGGTAATATAGTTAGGGGGAAAAATAAGAGGTCAAAAGCTCAATCTCAGTATAGCGTAGAAATTAATCGTTTAAAGAAAAAATATACATATCAATTAGTTTATAATATCCATCAATAAATAGGAATAACCTTAAAATGGGATAATAATGCATCCTTGGATAAATTTTGCTTTCGATTACTTGCAAGTACGATTGTTTTTTTTAATTTACTAGAATTAGAATTGAAATTAATCTAGGTTTAGCTAGTTAAAGTAATTTGAATTAAAAATTATTCTCTTACTCGTTAATAGTTAAAATTCAGCATGCCTTGCTTTATTAAGCATGAGATTTAAACTATGCATTGCTCTATTAAAAAAGAAAAGAAATTGTGACAGACACAAAGTCTCTTAAACACCCAAATACTCTGAATTCGAGTCATAAGAAGTAAAAGAAATTAACCTTTGAAAATAATGTGCAAAAAAAGTATCATATCTTATAACATCTTCCCTAATTTTCTTCACTTTTTCTACAAGATTCAAGTTCGTTCTATCCTTTCGAGCTTCTACACTTTTTCTACACTACATTTCACTACATCTCATAATATCTTCCCATACTTATATTCTTTCGAATATGTTATAAGTCGTAATTAACATTTGAAAAATTGTCTTTGACTTCTGTTTAGGTAGTTCGCTTTTTGGGTTTATGTTATTGTATAACCCTGTTGAGGATATTGTTGGACGTAATTTCAAACTTAATAGGCCTGTCACATGTAGGTGATCGGGTTGGACCTATTGGGCCTGTGGGAGTCATTAAGGATGTAATGGGTTTATGGGGTTGCAATTAGGGTTTTATAATATTTGGTAATGTCTTGTTTAGCAAGTTAGGTTAGTCTAAATAAACTGAGTTATGATTAGATTAGAAACACACACGAGATACAACCGAGCTAGGGTTTATCTAGAAAAACACAAGTTATATGTAATAGGGTTTTTGAGTTATATTTCCTCTATATAATATTGAAAGTTATTCAATATTGATTATTGTGTGTTTACGTTTTGGTGAGTTATATAAATTTGTCATTGAGATATTGAACAAACACATTATATTTTTCATCATCAAATTACCCATTTGACACCAAATAAATTGGAGTTTAAGAAAACACTCACTTTCTCTAAGAATTAACTCCAAATTAATAAATTTTACGATTACACATTGTGAAATTTACGCCTTATTTTGATGATTAGAAAAATAGAATATGTGATGCAAAATCTAAACATAATCATTTATATCATTATATGTTCATATCCTATGCTCTTAAAACATAAGCAACGAAGTCCATAAATCAATCAGGTAAAGAAAAAACAAAAATGATAGGCCAAATCACACAATCAATGGACAACTCACCTATAAATTAAGTTAAGATACTAATAAACTCACCTACAACACAGAGTTGAAACTTAAGAACGGGGAGGCATCAACAAACGACACATGGTTGTTGCACGATCTAATCACATACTGATCGTGCAAAGAGTCATAACTTTTGATGTACTGACAACAAAAAACCATGAGTGATAAAACAAATTGAAGTACCATGTACTAATAAAAGAAATTGGATTTTGGTTTCTTTAGTCCATGGATGACGCCAATGAAGAAACACTTGTTTAACCCTTGGTCTAATCACTTAATCTTTAGGTTGAGGTGAAGTATTTCTCACGGGGGTTATACATAATCCGGCTAATCTGAGTGTGAGCACCTGCAAAATAGAGCACTGTGAGCTCATTACGAGAAAGTGAAAAGGGGGGGGGGGTCTTCTCATAACCATCCTCCGACGTGAGAATCAGTATGGGAGACTGAGTAAATAATGAATGCCAACTATCACGGAGCACTAGTGAGTGTTCTCGCTTTAAAGTTCTGATCCCCGTACTGTTGAGGTTTAATTGATATTTATAGCCGGATTGGAGAAGAGAAGATATGAGTCATCTACTATGTCAGGAATTCCACCAATCAGAGAGTTCCCACGCACGCTTGGAAGGCTTATGGGTAAAGCAGTTGACTAATGATGATGCTTGTACCATGTAGTACTATTAGCCATGTGTTGTTATTCCTTTATTGGCTGGGCGCCCCTTTCGTTAAGATACTTCAATTTTGCACTATACCTAGGAAGATCTTTGGCGCTATATTCCCCGAAGTGTTAGAGAGTGTTTGGCGCCTGTCAGGATGTAGCCCGGCACCTAGTTCTATTTCTATAAAGCGTATGAACTATGCCAAAGTTTCATAAAATAACTAACGTTTTATAAAAACAAAAACAAGTGTTTTATGAGTAAACAAAAGATGCGAAGTTCAAAAAGTTTACTAAAGAAATTTACTAAAACAAACTCTCTTTTGACCGACTTAATATTCACTTTATAGGGTAAAGTTAAGGGAGCAACTTCATAGAATATTAACTAACTTTCAAAAGTGTTCTAATTAGATGACTTAACTTTAAAAAGTGTTCCAATTAAGTTGCTTAACTTGTATGTTTGATTAAATTAAAGGTTTTTTTTTCTTTTTTTTTTGAAGTTGACGTTAGGTGGCGACGTGAATTTTATTTTTTATTTTTAAATTTTAATATAATTAACGCTTATTTTTAATTTTTTAAATTTAACTACATATATTGCAAATTTCGACCCTCACATCTTATCCTCCATTTTTTTCTTGACGCACAAAAAAAATCGGCGAGACTCGATTTGAAGATTTAGTGACCCGATTTGGAGAAAATATACACCAATGACCTAATTAAAACACTTTTGAAAGTTGGTTACAATTCTATGAGATTTTCCCAAAGTTAAAATACAAAGGACAATAAAAATGAGAAGGGTGAGATGAAATCTAATATATTGATCTTATAGGGTAAGAAGGGTTAGGTTCAAATAAGAAGTTTGATTTTCCTAAGAAGGCTAGGAAGGAGAGTATTTTAGTCTAACACTTTAATCTCAAAACCCACTTACTTTAATTTCAAAAACCAACTTATATAAAACCCAATTACATCTTCACTCATCTCCTACAACCACCGCCACTCCACCACCCACCACCACCACAACCGTCACCCACCGCCAACACCTCGCCGGAAAAGTCTGAAAAAACACAATGGAAAAATACACAATGAAAAAAAAACAGAATGATAAAAATACAATAAAAAATACAATTATATGACACAATGTAAATAACACAATGGAAAAAACATAATGAAAAATACTATTGTATAACACAATTTTGTAAAACACAATTTGTAAAAAACCCACTAATTTTTTTTTAAATTTTATATTACAATATGGTACTCATATAAAAGATAAAAAGACACTCGTTATTATGGTGAATTTGTTTTTCAATAAAAACGTCGTAAAAAAAGTTATGGACGTTTTAAAATGATGGGGGAATTTGGCATGTGCCTTGCATATGGAGAGATAAAGTCAACAAATGTGTTATTTCTTTTGTGCACTTTACCTTGTGTTCACACTTGATTTCCCCCTAAACTAATCTCAACCCTCCATGTTCAAAATCAATGGACAAGATTACTTCTTATCCTTCTTACAAAAACTATACTTCATATTATAACATAACCCTGATCTTATATTTAAATGGTGGAGATTAATTTGAGAAAATAAATTGATGAGAAGGGCATAAAGGTAATAACCTACTTTTATTGATTTTCTCTTTCTACATTCAAGTCACATGTCAATTCTCCAATTATTTTAAAACGTTCATAACTTTTTCATGCAACATTATTTTTTTTTTAAATTTCACCAGAATAACAAGCGTTTTTTTCCATTAATATGAGTATCATATTGTTATATAAAAATAAAAAAAATAGTGAGTTTTTTATATTGTGTTACTGGTTGTTCATTATGATTTTTAATTGGGTTTTTCTATGCATTGTGCTATAAATTTTGGTCATTGTGTTATCAATTGACACTCATATTAAAGATAATAATTAAAGTAAAGATTACGTCATTGTGTCTTTTTGTTGTCATTAAGTCTTTGTGCTCATCATTTGTCTTTCTACTTATTATTGTGTGTAATCTGTAGTTTCCATTGTGTTTTACGTTTTAGGTCATTGTGTTATATGCATTCACTATTGTGTTTTACGTTTCATGTCATTGTGTAATATGTATTCATCATTGTGTTTTACGTTTCATGTAATTGTGTAATATGCATTCATCATTGTGTTTTATGTATCAGATAATTTCTTGTTATTTTATCATTATATTTACGTATTATTATTACACAACCATAACACAATAACGAAAAAAACACAATAACAAACAGAAAGACACAATGACGAAAAGACACGGTGACAAATACAAAGACACAATGACGTAATTTTTGTTTTAATTTTTATATAACAAAGTCATACTCATGTTAAAGATAAAAAACGTTTGTTATTATGGTGATTTTTGTTTTAAAAACTAATATCATATGAAAAAGTTATAGACGTTTTAAAATGATAGGGGAATTGACATGTGACTTGCATGTGGAGAGAGAAAATATGTACTATTACTTTTATACCATTTTACCGTTGGTCCCCGCTTGATGCTTATCAATCAATTATGACTTCTCAAACTTCTCATTTTTATTGGACTTTGTAAAATAACTCAACCCTATTTTTGATTTTAGCTCTTCCAAATCTTTCCCGCGGGAGATCCGGACTCTTTTTTTCCGATCCTTTGATAAAAAGATTCATTCTCTTCTTTTATAAGAAATAGAACCAATAAAACCAATAAAGATGTCGTTTTCTATTCATACCTTGAGTTGAATACCCCATTCAAGAATGGATCCAATCTATAGGAATCAATAGAAAAAGACGAATCTCTTATGATATATCAGATCCAGCTCGGTTATTGATAGAGTGAATAAATCTGCCATTTTCTATATAAGTAAACATTCTTTGTGCACATAAATGAATTTTTTGTATACTATAACTCCAAGGTATGGTGTCATTATTAAGTAACTTTAAAATCTTTATACACTTATTATGGCAATTGACGCAATGTCTTTTGACTTTTGAGTGTTCACTTGACAATGTCTTAGAGGAGAAGGGGTATTTACGGGTATTACCTATGTATCGGTTAATCATGTACCGCACCTCATTTATACCCTTAATTACCCACAAACCACAAATTACTGGCAATATCTACCCACAATGTAACATTCGTTAATTTTCAAACTCGAAAAAACCGACCCATTTTAAATTTTCGGTTTTGTATGTGTGTGTGTGTGTATATATATATTATAATGTTTCATTTCATATATTTTATGAGATATTCGTCAACTTTTATCTGTATTTGTATCAAGGTTGTAAAAGTCGTTAGGCGGTCCTAGGCGGTCGACTGGGGAGTTGCGAGTATTTGGGAGTAGTCGGGGATTACTCGGAAAATACCTACGGCGTACTCGGCCGAGGCGGAGAGTACTCGATCTAGGCGGGGAGTAATCGGGGAGTACTCGGCCGCCTACTCGGGAGTTTTACAATATTGATTTGTATCTATACTCGTTAAAACGATCCGATTTGTCGTTTCGATGCATTCTTGTTTATCATTCATCATTAATATATATTCACGACGACTTAAGTTTATCTTTCGTTCGTTTTCCTTTTTATCTTGTTCAATTAACGAAACTCCGAGATTTAAAGTTTTATTTAAACAATCTTCAAACTATAAGGGTATAATATGAAAAATATCCAAATATTATAACTTTTATTTCATTTCTAACATATTCCAAAGTTCAAGGATTAAATTGGTAATTATACTTTAACCTTGTTTTAAAGATATCTTGAAACTTGAGGGGTTAACAATGTAATTATACTTTATTTTCTGTTTAATAGAACTACAAAATTCAGGGACTAATTGTGTAACATTATTTAAAATATACAAGTAATATTTTAAAATGCCCTGCCTAGCCCCTTCCCTAAACCACGGTTTTCCGGCCGCCATTCCGGCGACCAAAGCAAGCCTCTGGCGACATTCAAAACCCAGTCAAGCATGCATTTTAATTCAATTAAAACTCGTAACAACCTTAGACTCAAATGGCAAATCATAATCATCCATAATAACACGTTATAACGACCTTTATTGTGCGATAATTCGTGACCCACCAGAGATAATATTAAAAATCTAATAATGACCAATTAAGACCCTATGTTCCAATTAATCCTCTGAATAGGACCTAAATCATCAATTAAATTTGTCCTAATCATCGTATTAATCTAATACACACTCTAAGTCTCGTAATCATTCGTCAAAGTACGTATTTTCGGTCAAAATCCGTTCACCATCAAATCATTACACTATCAGGTAATTGTTATATGCTTTATGATCGTATTAAGCCGTATAATAAAACCCTTAACATAATATGACCAAACATGAAACGGATTTAACAATTAGAAAGCTAGGGTTTTGAATGTAGAAAAACATTTATGCTTGTTTATATATTTTTGTTTATGTGTTTAATTAAATGTCAAGTTAGTCCATCTGGTTATGTCATGTGAGTGTGGTCATGGAGACCCGGGTTCAAACCGGGTCTGGACTTTATTTTTTTGTTTCATTTTTTAAAAAACCTTTTCTTTTAATTTGTTAAAAATAATTATAAATTAAATAAAATTATTTTAAATTAACAAAAATTAGTTATAAATTATTTTACCATTTTTCACTTAAAAACCAACCTCTTATTTTCGTTACTTGAAACCCGTCAATATTACTATTTTATTATTTAGCGTTTCGTTAATAGTTTTAATACGCTAAATTAATGATATACGTAATAAAATTATACCTATAAAATATGTGTTCAATAAATAATGTTATTCTCAATTTCGTGACAACTAGTAGTTAAATAATATTAAAATAATAATTAATTGTTAAATTACCATTAAAACTTAAAATAATATATAATATAAAACGTCATTAAATAATAAAAGATATACTATAATAATGCATAATTCCAAACTAAATTATTTAACTTTATAATCCCATTAGTAAGTCTTTGATTTTGTATTTTTATTTATAGTTCGTGAGGTTCGATCGTTTCGGTTTCTTTAACGTGCTTTCGACTTTTATTTTTATTTCATCACTCAGTTTCAAAGGTAAGCTTCACACACCCCCTTTTAATGCTTTTACACATTTTGGGGGTAACATATATATCCTATCAAATTAATTGTTTAGTTATTCATTTACAAAACTACAATTCATATCATGGACTTGTGCGTTTACTTGATTACTTGCTCAAAACTTACTTTCATGTGGTATTCTCAATAAGTATGATCATTCGCCCCCTTTACACTCAAGACCATTTTGTTATGAGTGGAAAAAGGACCCCCGGTCCGAGTATGTTGGTTATTACCAACTGGAAAAGACTTTACTTGCGCGATTATTACACATGTCTCGTGGAATTGTATGGTTTTTATTATATATATATATATATAGGAGAAGTATAGTTTGAAAACCCTCTTGAGTTAAGAAAACCCGTGAAAACCCTATGTAACATCGTTTTTTTTTGTTACATGTAATATATATTGTTACATTTAATATAAAACATCGAAAACATAAAAAAAAATGGTTTGCTATGTTTTTTACATTTTTTAGTAATTTTCAGAAGAGAGAAAATGTAAATAAACTTTTACTTTTTTTATTAACTTTAATTGTGGACCACAAGATTTAATCTTTAATTAAAAACTGTGGTTGAGAATGAGTTTCTAGAGTTTTCACAACTCAAGTGGGTTTTTATTCTAACATAACCATATATATATATATGTATGTATGTATGAGCTCACCAACTATTCATTTAGTTAACCTTTATTATTATATATATATGCTACATGGATAATTAGTAGAGGATGATGTTTGGAGAAGACATTATAACTTAGGTTATATTAATAAATGGACAAGTTGTCTTATTGTTCTTATGATAAATGTATTTCTTTGTTTACAAATTTGTGTGCTTTATGTTCAAATTAATTAATGATAATATTGTCACTTAATAGTGTCACATATGTTTTGAACAATATGTACGTAACACTCAGGCGTTTCCGCTTAAGACGGGATGTTACACACAAGTACTCTAGAACTTTCTTAATTTATTTTAATTCTTCAATAGTCAACAATGAATCAATTTTATGTGACAAACCTTTGCCATTTAATGAAGCCATGTACTTTACCCACATGGGATGGGATGGGATGTTGTTGCCATATGATTTGAAAGCCATACACACTACACATATGGGTGTCCCGTACTCTCTTATTATCATACACCCATTTTATAGTTTGTGAGTTGTAATCATTCCATACTAAAGACTAGGTAATCAAGCTAGAATTTAAATATCTACGTACCATTCTTAGAAAGAATGCATAAAGGCATCCACAGTACCACACTAGTGGAACACATTTGGCGATACGAAAATCCATTAAAATTTCTAGGGTGAACAAAGAAGGGGCCAATAATAATAATAATAACATTGTTATTATTATTATTAAATAAAACAATAATTATATTATCAACTCCCATATGTGCCGCTTTAGTAACTTTATTATTGATAATATAATTATTGTTTTATTTAATAATAATAATAATAAATCACAAGTAGTTTTGTTTTACAAACAAAGAAAATCACTTATGGGAGTTGAGCACATAACCTTTGGATTTATAGACTAGCACTTTTTGCGTCAATGAGTCATTTTATAGGTTTTAAAATAAAACAATACGAAAATGAGATCAGAGTTCTCTACAACATCAGAAAGAATTGTTGCAAGCAATTATCTCTACATGTTTAAAGAGAAGTCAGTAAAGAAAGACTACTATAGAGCCACCATCAGTCAAAACCATCAAAAATCTTAGTTCATGTGCTGATGTCTTTCTAATATTAAATTCTTTATTTATTGATATTTAATATATATTATTTAATAAAAAATACTTGTTTACAGATGCACATATGAAATGTCTAAAAAATTACAAAAAACACATTCACTATTTTATGGATTATGCAAATACAAGGTGCTTTATATGTTGAGCGTTGATGAGTAGAACCCCTACTCGATCAACCATGGCGGTGAGAGGTATTAGATTGGAATCAGTGACATGCGCGGTCTATGGTGACAGATCAAAATCAGCAGACCACCTGTTGGTCTCTTGGAAAACAACCCAACGAATAATTGAATATGGCCCATCATCTTCAGGTGGATTAAAATCCCTCATCTGGATCAGTTACGAGCAACGGACAAGATTGTGGATTATCCATGGTAATTGTTGCTGCTTTAGATAAACTGCAGGTTTTACAATCAATCATAGCCACTACGTATTGGATTATCTGGAGAGCAAGCAATTACAAAATCTACAACAACAAAGCCTTTCGGTTGCAAGATTAATTAGGGGATATCATTGCTTCCTCCATCCTATGTGTCAACCACCGAGCAAATTTTGCTAACATGAAATGAGAGAAGTGGTGTACTCTTAACCTTTTCAGTTTCTCATTGTAATTCTTTTATTTCCTTGTACTTTCAAGCTTCTAGCTAGGTTCTTGTTTAACGCGTCCACCGTCCAAAAAAATGCAAAATAAATGATAAAAACTTATAGGAATTTTCAATAGCCAAGTAGAAAAAAAAAGCAACAAGGGACCATCAAAGTAGAGGTGGTCAAAAAAACCGGTCCGGGAACCGGTTTGCCGGTTTAAACCGGAAACCGGTTTTAAAAAACACCGGTTTTTTAAAAACCGGTTTGACCGGTTTACAAACCGCCGGTTTGTATTTCGGTTACACTTTTTAGAGCCCAAACCGGTTATAAAAAAAACCGGTTTTATTAAATAACCGGTTACAAAAAAACCGGTTAACCGGTTTTTTTATAAACCGGTTTATGACCGTTGCTTAAAAACCGGTTAACCGGTTAAAAACCGGTTTATTTCCGTTGTAAAACGGCTATATAGCCGTTTTTTCTTTTTTTGACCGTTTTTTTTTTTTACCATTTTACCCCCACAAACATCTATATATAGTTTAGGTTGGGTATTGGTTAGATCACACTCGATTATACAACTCCAAACGCTCCAAACGCTCTAAACGTTTATTTCAGTATAAACCTATTTGTGATGGAGCGTTTTTTCATAGCCGATGCATTGCACATATTATCAACTTGGCCGTGCAAGATGGGTTAAACGTGATCGAAACGCAAAGAAACAATTTTAAAAGAATGTTACGAGATGTTTTTAGCAACAATAAAACATTTTCAAGATACAAAAAATTTTGTGTAGAAGCTAATTGTCAATGGTTGGGGCCAAATTGGGATTGTCCAACAAGATGGAACTCGACTTGTGATATGTTTGAGAAAGCCATCCAACAAAAAGAATCATTAATTGCGTTTCATCAAATTTTGTCAAGTAGGGGTAAATGTGCACCGTACGATCCTAGAAACTGGTTATTGATTGAGATCGTTACGGAGGTCCTTCAAATTTTTAAATCTTGCACAACTAGTTTATCCGGGGTTTACTATCCAACAAGCCCCATTGCTTTACCAAAAATTGCTGTCATGTGCACAAAGTTGAGTGAACTTCATTGTCGGGGTGCACCTTATTTTGATATGGGTGTAAAAATGAAAGAAAAATTTAGAAAATATTTTCAAGAACTACCCGCTGTTTTGACATGTGCTGCTGCGTTAAACCCTTGCATCAATGTTGGTGGTGTTGAAGCTTTAATAGAAAAAATTTGTGACGAGCTAGAGTTAAACGACGATCAAAACCCCTATTATAACCAAACTTTAAAGAATGCTTTCAACACCACCTTGTCAAACATGTATGATGTTTACTTTACAAAATACGGGTCGTCTTCCCAAATTCATGACTCGTTAAGAGCTGTTGCCCAATCCCAATCCCAAACCGACCTTGAAATGGGGATGTACTACATGATTTGGGAAGACGCCGGTAAACGTCAAAAGGTAAACACCCCAAGCAGTGAACTTGGAAGGTATGGTGGTACCAACTTTGTGAAACACATGACTTCGGATGAATTTAGAAGTCTTGATTTGCTGGCTTGGTGGAGAGGTAAGGAGGATGAGTTTCCGATCCTCGCCGCCATGGCCAAAGATTTACTAACGGTCCAAGCTTCCACGGTAGCTTCGGAGTCTGCTTTTTCTGTTTCTGGCAGGGTTATATCGATTAGGAGGACTCGACTCACTCCACCAGCTGTAGAGATGTCGATTTGCTACAAGGATTACTTGGACTCTTTAGATAGGGCACAACATCAACGCTCACTCGAGGGGGAAATGGAGTATGAGGCGGGCTTGTATGAAGACGAGGTCAATCAAGGACACACTCAACCAATGACCGATGAAGAAGCCGCGTACGACGATTACCTAAGGAATAGCTCGGGATCGGGTAGCGAAGAAAATTAGTTAAAGAAACAGCAAACATGGAGGCAAATAATGAGTAAGAAACAGCAAGTTGTTAATGTAATCGTGTCTAAGCATTCTTTAATGTTTGTATTTTTGAGATACGAATATGCGATAACGATTTAATGTTTGTATTTTTAACGTAAAAGCTATAAATGAAAGTTATGTGTTTTTAATCTTCCAAGCAAAGAACCCTAACAACGAAAGCAAAGAATGGAGTGAGTCCATTTTGCCTTGTAGTTACCGGTTTGCCTTGTAGTTACCGGTTTGTTTATACTGTGAAAAAATAATGGTTATTTAAAAAAAAAAAAAAAAAAAAAAAAAAAAACCGGTTAACCTAAAAACCGGTTTTTATAAAACCGGTTAATAAAAAAACCGGTTTATTAACCGGTATGAACCGGTTTCTAAACCGGTCCTAACCTGTTAGACCGGTTAGGGTTTTCAGATAAAAAAACCGGTTATTAACCGGTCCGGTTATTAACCGAACCGGTTTTTTTCCGGGTGAAAAAAAACCGGTCCGGTTAATAACCGAACCGGTTTTTTTAAAAAAACCGATTTGTGCACCTCTACATCAAAGAGCCACCTTTCAAACCCTTTTCCTAGAGTTTGACATTAGGTCCTTACCCCAATCCATGGCCATATAACTCCCATCTCCATCTCATTAAACCCCAAAATTCCATACCTTTAATTAAAAAATAACTCCCCAATTTAAAAAAAGACATGACAGTCAACTACTTCATATTCCCAAATTTAAGACGGCAAAAGTATTATCCCACGTGCTTAAAACCCAAGACGACAAGCACTTATATTTTTATAAATATTTAACTATTGTAACGCTTTCTAACCCCCCCACATGTGCTATATTCCCCACTCACTCTCTACACATCCATCCATCCACTTCCACTAATGGACCGCCGGAAAACCACTTTCACCGTCCTTATTTCCATTTTTACCCTCACCACCGCCGCATCCGACCAACACGGCTTCTCGTACCTCGAACCAACATGTTCCCAAACCACCGAATCCCTCGAAACCTTAAGAAACCGAACCACACCCCTTGTTTTCCCTGTCCAAAGATTCCAGCCTTCGGAATCATGTAGAGTATGGACGGCGGCGTGCTCCGAGGAGCTTTTAGCGGCGGCTAAACGGCCGGAGAACGTACGGTGGTTGAAGTCCGTGAGGCGGAGAATACATGAACACCCTGAGCTGGCGTTTGAGGAGTTTGAGACGAGTAAGCTGATTAGACATGAGTTGGATAAGATGGGTATTAGTTACCGGTTTCCGTTAGCTGTCACCGGAATCCGAGCCACCATCGGCGCCGGTGAACCGCCCTTCGTCGCTATCAGAGCTGACATGGATGCTCTGCCTATTCAGGTTGCGTATTTCACTTTTCTTTTTCTTTCTTTCTTTCTAAATAATATAATATAATATAATATTTGTTTTAGGCTTTTATGCAAAAATTAACTCTTTTTTTTATGATTTTTAATATTTATAAATAAAATTACTTTATACAGGAAGCTGTGGAGTGGGAGCATAGAAGCAAAGTCGCCGGAAAAATGCATGCTTGCGGCCACGACGCCCACGTCACGATGTTACTCGGAGCGGCCAAGATCTTAAAATCCCGTGAGCATCTTCTTAAGGTATGGAGACGCTGGTTTAGACCTAGACGAGGTGATTTAGTTTAATAATAATAATAATGAATTCAGACTTTATATTTTTCTTCAAGGAACATTAACGTCAGTATTTATAACCTTAAAATCTTAAAATTAGCGTACTTATTATGAGTTATGAAAATGATTTATTTGTTTAATGACTGTTTTTTGATATTTTATTTTAATTATTTTTACATGTGACGCGACAATATCTGTACTTTTAAAGGTCATAATCGTCGGTTAACAGATCTCGTGATTTTTAACTGCTAGAAACCTCGGATTGCGAAATCAACTTACTGACAGACAAACATCTGTTAGCAACTCTGAACAGATAAAAAGTGGATTATTTATTAGGATAGGACGAAACGTGGCTGTTTATTTATTTATTAACATATGAGCCATATAAAGCATATGGCTAAAGGATGTGTGGTAGAGTTTAAAAGAATATTGGGGCCAATAAATTCTTGTGACGCGTCTATTAATTGTGGATAAACTCAGTAGCTTTGTTAGACTTTAGTGGTGGCCATTTGGTGAATCGAAGGGTGATATTTTGTACAAAGACATTTTAAAAGGCTGCGACAATGAACCGGCTTGTGGCACCATGGTGGGGTTACACTTTTAGTTCCATTTCTTTTATAAATATTTAATATTTTATATATCAAATATAATCATTAACCTAAAAAGTACAATATTATAGTAATAATAACAATGTAAAGCCATTTAAAACCCAACCCTGATTTGGAGTCTGGACCACTTTTCATATGTGACCCGCTAGTTGTAAATGGCCTATGTTGAACTTGTATTTATGAACTTATAAATTATGTTTTATTTCTTTACTTAATTCCAACTTTAAATTAAATGAGTTTTTGGTATATATGTATTTAAATGTGACTGTTTAGCAAATAGGTTATAGGTTACGCATATCCTTTTGACCAGACCTAAAACCTGATTATTTTTGTATTGGGTTTGAATTTAAACGGGCCGATGCATCCTGTTTTATTGTAGGGGACGGTTATACTGATCTTTCAACCAGCAGAGGAAGCTGGAAATGGTGCAAAAAGGATGATGGGAGACGGAGCTCTTGAGGACGTGGAGGCGATTTTTGCGGCCCATGTATCACACCAGCATCCCACAGGTGTGATCGGGTCGAGGCCCGGCCCTCTTCTTGCGGGCTGCGGGTTCTTTAAAGCTGTTATCCAGGGAGGAATTGGAAATCCAGTTCTGGCTGCCTCTGCTGCTGTCATAAGCTTGCAAGGGATCGTGTCTAGAGAATCAAATCCGCTTGACTCGCAAGTGGTTTCGGTGACCACGTTTGTTGGTGGTGATGATCCAAATCTGATTCCTAATTCGGTTTTCCTAAAAGGAACCCTGAGAGCGTTTTCAAACACCAGTTTTTATCAGCTCATTCGACGAATACAAGAGGTAGTTATCACCATTCTTTTACTCATTTTCTGTATAGCATGCGGGTTAAGGGCGGTAATTCCCCACACAACTTGAAGCATTACCCAAGCACGACATAAAATTATTAAATTTATGGGTTGACAAGTATACTAACCTATTTACAAAGAGGTTGTTTTCGGATTGACACATTTAAAAATGAGTTGGCCTCTTAACCAGGTTAGGTTTCAAAATTAAAACTTATTGTATTTTGTCTTTCCATAAATTTTTTTTTGGGTTAAATGACTCTTCAACATTTAATTTATTACAAAAAGTTTTATTTATTTTGTTTCCATCGTTTTTCACACAATATATAGTTAAAATAAATAAAAACTTTGGTAATAAATCACTATAAATAAAAATAATATTTTAGTAATAAATCAGTTTATTTAATTGAAGAAACTCTATTTTTAAAATTAAATAGCATAGCATCCATGCAGTTATAATTTGTTTTATTTGATAAAAGAGAACTTATCCTTTAGCAATATATAAAAAAAATATTAAAGTAATTTATCTAGGGAATAATTTTAGATTTTGGTTAAACGGGTCGTGTTCAGGTTGACCCGAATTTATGTATGGGTTGTGCATTATTATCTTTGACGCAAACAAAAATATTGCTCGTGATCGGGTTCCACAATTCAACCCGCTAACCCAACACGGTGGTCACCCCTAAGGTGGGTCATGTAACGGTTAAAAAACTAATTACATGAAAGGGTCGACATTGCAACAGGTGATTATACAACAATCGAGCGTTTTTAAATGCTCAGCAACGGTGGATTTTTTCGAGAAACAATCGACTATATATCCCCCAACGGTTAACAATGAGAAAATGTATGAACACGTGAAGAAGGTTGCGATTGAGCTTGTTGGGCCTACGGGCTTCACAGTGGTGCCACCAATGATGGGTGCCGAGGACTTCTCGTTTTACTCAGAGGCAATACCTGCAGCGTTCTTCTATATTGGGATAATGAACGAGACACTGGGTTCGACTCACACGGGTCATTCCCCTTATTTTATGATCGATGAAGACGTGCTTCCTATCGGGGCAGCAACTCATGCTGCAATTGCAGAAAGATATCTTAATGAACGCGCGGTTTTTGATCAATGAATGCAAGGCTACACTGATCTAGTGTTAGTATAGTAGATGTTCTGTTTTGGTCTGATCCGATCATGGCTTAGATCTTTAGTTTTTCCATTAAGCTATTAATGGTTGATGTATGGTTGTATGTCGTATTAATGGGTGAATAATAAAAATAATTATGTATTTTTTCAGTTGAGTGACTTTCATTTAACCCTTTTAAACGGGTTATATAACACCTAATTGTTAAATTCATTGTTGCAAACCCAAAAAAAACATTTGGAAACCATAACTAAATTGGTTGTTGTAGTTCATAGGGCCGGCTCAACTATATTTTATGGGAATAAAATGAGTGAGTTAGTGGGGCCCTTTCTAATTTAAAAGTTATCTTATCCTGATAAATCGAGATACGACGGAGGCTGTGGTGGACGGCGCTAGTAGGTGGCGGGTTGATGATGGAGGTGGGAGATTGGTGAGTGGTGGCGGTGATGGTGAAACGAATTTAGGGTGTTTTAGGAGGACTATGGATGATTTCATTCCATTAACCAATCAAACACATTTATTTTCATTCATTTATAATGATTCATTCAATTCCACCTCTCATTCATGCATATATTATTACTATATGAATATGTGTGTGTATAAAATAATCATTTTAAAGAGGCTTTAAAAAAATATATTCTTTTTTTCATATTCCATATCGCCACCCAAATAATAAACCAGCCAGTGTTTTTTTTCACATAGGTGGCCACTTCATGGTCCACGTCAACAAGGACTAACAAAGTCTGACCCCATTAATGAAAAACTCGTAGTAGGAAAATAGATTGAAAGTTAAGACTGCTGTGGTACAATTTTAAAGTTGGGCTTAGTGCCTGGATTATTAAAATCCAATATCCCAGTATTAAATATTTTTCTAAATAGTTCTGACTAATTTGGTTTGATGATAATGTGGTTAAGATATAGAATAAGGGGTCAATGGTTCGGTTAATCTAGAATTTTATATTTAGCTGATAAAAAAAATAGTGTATTACCTTTTCATAGTTATGATTATGCAAAAAAACCTTATTGTAGCTTTTAGTTTCACAATTTAAACCAAAAACTCGTCATCATTTATGCGATCTAATTGGATACGAACCAAAAACTTGGATATTTGAAAATTGAATAAAACTGAGGAAA
The DNA here is from genome assembly GCF_021521415.1 of Bidens hawaiensis. Classification (NCBI taxonomy): domain Eukaryota; kingdom Viridiplantae; phylum Streptophyta; class Magnoliopsida; order Asterales; family Asteraceae; genus Bidens; species Bidens hawaiensis. The sequence goes on along the minus strand of NW_027491822.1, from coordinate 90,845 downwards.
AATATATTAGATCCAACACTGCCCACGGGGTTACTTGTAAATCCTCCGAAGGTAAACAGGAGTTTGAAAAGTGATCCCGATCAAGAGAAAACCCCACATCCGTTCAAAACCTAGTATGGAATAAACACACGTTGAGAATCCTTAAAAGTTTATGTTCCGTAAAGCATCAAATGGTGTTGTCACTTCATGGGGTTAGTGGTTGGTTCCCTTGACTTTATTAGCCAACAAGTATAAATAAAGAAATAATACAATCAATGGTTCAAGATATGAATTACCCCAGTTTTTAAACGATAATAAACATCTAGTGGGAGAAATATTCACATATTGACACCAATCGAAACTTAACTCAATTAGGAACAAAATGTATATATTTTGAGAAAATAAATAAAGCTTATATGTGCTTTCGTTAACAAATAATTCATTATTTGGTAGGAATTTCCAAAATTAAGCATACGGACTTCCTTTTCACTATTCACTTAACTAAACACGAGCTGTAAATCAAGATATAAATATCATTTTAAACTGTATAAACACGTGCATGTATTTTTTTCCTGTTTCTCATGAGAAGAAGCATAAGAATGATGGTATTTCATTAAAACCTACGAGCACATATTTTTTTTTCCTATTTCGTATACTAATTCATATATACCGTATTTAATAGTTACTATTTTCTAAATGTTTTGTTCATAAATTAACATACTTTTTACATGAACATATGCACATGTATGGATACTCTGTTTGTATGTTTGGACTATTTTAGATAAATCGACGTTACACATCTAACAATTTAGATGAAAATATCATTTAGAAATTTTAGGGGAGAAAAGAAAGAAAGAAGGATAGAAAAGAAAAAAAATACACGAGAGGTGAGAGATAAATATTCACATTTTTATCTTCTTCTTTTTTTTAAAAAAAAAATTATAATTCAATAACTAACAAACCACACTTAAGTTCACGTATAATAGCTCATGGAGTGCTACAATTATTAATGAAATTTAAAAGTTCTAAAGAAAGAGTTGTAATTAATCTCTTGGGTATGTAGGATATTATAAAATCAAGTTACATTTATTAAGCTTGTTATATATATACGAGACTCATTTAAAAAGAACCAACTTGTAACAATTTTGGTATATATAGTTGAAGAAACACAAAGTCTGAACTGGAAATTCCGAACCTACGTTTACCCCAGGTGTGACATTTGAGCCAAAACAAGGTACACCTCAGTACGTATTTACCGATTAAGCAAATAAACGCTCTTTGCGTAACAAACGAATGATTAACCGAACGAGTCGGGTTATGACTCAGATATTCCGGGGGGCCATCTATAAGTGATATACGTTTAATACAAGCTAAAATATTAGTAATATGGCCTTAGTTCGATAGCAAACAAGCTAAACGAAAACATGCTCGTTTAACTACCCGGTATAAACTTAAACGCGAAAGATAGTTACACACCAAGCATTGTATCATCCGTTAAGCCGAAAAAGACTTACCAAACACTTATTTGAAATGTTTTAAGCGATCCGTGAAAATATTTTTGATTTTTACAAACGTATAGTATGTTTTTATAATTTTACACAAAACTAGCCGAAAAACACTCGTTTTCGCAATGTTTAACGCACCCGATAAGTTTTTCGCGCCAAAAACCGAACCTGAACTAAATTTGGACTGGGCTTTTCGTTTTTGGGCCTTTAGAATCAGTTATTTGGGACAAAATGGGCCCAAGGGGGCCCAAGCAACCTTGCGGCCGCAATATTGGAACCCCCCTTAATTTCTTTCACATATAAACTAGTTTTAAAATATTTTTACACATTCATCCACAAAGCAAATTCTGGAAATAACCTTCTTCTCCAGCAAGTTTACATAAACCCTAAGGTAAACAACTTAAATAAGCTACTTTTATACTTGTTTAACCTTGATTAATACCATATAAACATGTTTTAATTACCAAAAATCATTCCTAACCATGTAAAAACCCTAAAAATGGTCCATAAACATGTTTTGATCATACACATGGTGAGGAACCTGGTTTGATAGTGTTTTTGGCCATAAACACGGATTAAAGGGTTGAAACGACATTTTTACGGTTCAAAAGTTCGTTTTTGTGCACTAGCCGAAACCCTAACTCAAGGGCTGTTATGTTGATGAAAAATTTCTTGGTTTGTGATATAGGACTTGTATCTAGCCTACATAGGAGCACAAGAGCTTGAAAAGTTGATTAGAAAGGCGGAAACGAACCAAAACCGCTAAGGTAATGCCGAAACACTCGCTTACGGGCTGTTTAGGTTAAGGTTGTGATGTGCATAATATTAGGCTTTTCAGGGACATCAGGGACCATGCCATTGAGTCTCTATTCAAATTTGGTAATTTTTCGACCATCCGAGAATATTTGGCGAATTTATTACCGAATTGGGACGTTTATTTGGGAAAAATAGCTAAAATACTTCAAAAATTATGAAATTTTTATGGGAACTCAGATTTGATATATTTTGATCACATATGAATTATGGTATCAATTGGAGAATTCTAAAGATGTTTTGTGCATATGCGTTCGTGTGAATTTTTATAGCCGAATTTGGGCCGAAAAGAATATTGCACGAGCTTTTTACATTCTGGAATTGATACAGGTTGTTTTGGGACATAATTTGAGTATTCAGGAATTTTTGTGGAATTTTTTGGGATAAACGGACGATTTTCAGGCGAAATATAGCTGATAAAATAAATTTTTATAAATTAATAAATCAGTAAATAATTCCAAAAATATTTTTATAAAAATATACATATTTTAATTGATAAGTAGCTAAATTTTCATAATTTAATGATTAACGGTTAATTAATTATGCTAATTTAAAGATTAAACAAATTCAGTTTTTATAAAACCGGCAAGTTCACGATTAACGAACCTGCGGAAATATCAAAACACCAAGAGTGATCAAAAATCATATTTTTGGATTAATTAAGTAAAAACGAACTTTTCTATGAGAAACCTGGACAATCCGGATAGATTGTGCGCGTTTCTTCTTAAATCAAACTGAATAAACGGAAACGGGCATCGTGGCTAATCCGGTACCCCAGTATGTGATCATTCTTTATAACTTAATCATTTTATTAACCAATACATTTACACAATCTTATTTTCCCATAACTGTTTTTCTGAACGCGTAAACGAACAACTTGGCCCAGCTGGGAAAATGGGAATCTGAGCCAAGTTCGGTTTTAAATATTATATATTGAACAACATCACAACCTAAGCCTATTGCCACTTTCTGGGCGTTCCAGCTATACCCAGATTAGTTATACAGCACAGTTTAGTATTTAGATTATAATAATATTAAAATATTAATATTATTATAATATTGATTATAGGAAACCGTGATTACAAGTTACACAAACCTCGAACCGACGTGCTACTGATTATAGGAAACCGTAATATTATTATAATATTGATTATAGGAACCGACGTGTTACACAAACCTCGAATCATCTACTAAACAGTGAGTTTCATGACCCCACTTTTAAACTGCTTTTACGAACTTTTTGGATGAAAAACATGTTGATACATATCTATATATACTCTGAACTGTTTGATGATGAGAATTATCAAAGTGCTAACACACGAAAGTCCCCACTAACACATTGATTAACTTCGAGCCGGTGGCTTGTGAATAGTGTTATTGGTTTGACAAACCCAGGTGGGGCCAGCACGGTTTGCTGAGACATTCGTTTGCACATGTCCATATTTTTACGAACCAGCTATGTAGTGTTAGACATAGCTACTTGGGGCATAATGTGGGCGGAAGGGGAGCCACAGTGGTTGATTGAGCGTGGGAAATGGAGGCACGCAGCACGAACAGTCCAGGCTTCACTGTAGCTTAGCATAATTAGATCATTTACATACACACATACTTATTTCATGATTACAAGTGTTAACTTGTGAATACTCATAACTGTTTTCTTGAAACTCGTGAAACTCACCAACTCTAATAGTTGACCCATTTTAAACGTGCTTTTCAGGTGTGATACCGAAGTTGGAAAATCCGTGAATTTGTGCTATCTGTTACCAAACGTGATCGATGCGGTGTGAATAGACGTAGACTTACTAGCACGAATAGAATAACTTACAAGTATATTTTGTTGTAACACCTAGTTTGTAATCAAAGATAGATCACTGTAATATAATGTAAATTAGTTGTAATGTTTCTTTATAAACAATGTTGTTGATACCAGAGGTGTTTGTTACATTTCCGTTTTACGCTTCCGCATTGTGCTAGTCGGGGTGTGACACTAGGTGAGTCTACTGAATAACGACAGAGTCAGATCCAAGTCGAGCGCCTGCAAAACAGAATACCGTGAGTCTCGTTACAGGAAGGACACGGTGGGGGGTATTCCCATAATTACCATCCGGCGTGAGAATAAGTATTGTACTGATCGGAATATCGATACGAATACAAGTAATTGCTTAGAGCGTGTGGGAGTGCATGAATACCTTAAGGAGATGTCCTCAGTATTTATAGTCTAAGGTGGGGGAAGGTGATTGGAGGAGTTGTCACTGTCGAAATATTCCTTCTTCACCTGAATGAACACGTGTCGAGCCTTTACAGGATGTGACAGCCTGGACCCGTTTATGGGACGACCATTATCTATGCACGTTTGTGGGATGGCCGTTACGTGTTCAGGTGTCATCGTTCGATTGGTTGATGTCGCTATCAGGGGGTATTGAGGGAATCTTCTAGAAGTAATTTGTTACAACTGCTCTTCCATATCACGTGGGGATCATGCGCGTGATGAGTCCCTTGTGTGGCCTGCGGGTTTCTCCCGCGGATGCTCAATGGTAATCTGTGGGTTGTGATGGAGATCCGCGAGGTGTGTCTTCGGAACCGCGGGTCACTTTGTTAGCCTTTGTCTTATTGTCATAACTACAAGTGTTCTGGCCCGCGGGTTCCTCCCACGGTTGCTCACTGGTAATCCACGGGTTATGTTAGAGGTTCGCGGGTAGTTTTACTACTCTCCCACTATAATAATAGATTAATTAGTAGTATGATTTAATATGAATGATGAGGGAAGATTGTTGTGATAAAAGTGGTTTAGTTGTGCATCAATCATTATTATCACCACTATTACATTGTCTTGGCTAATATATATATATATATATATTCATGTTTTTTATTTTTATTGATTAAATGGAAAAAGTTTAAGGAGCCATTGAACACTATCACACCCAAAACTTTTACACTTCCAAGTGTAAAGACGAAATACAAAATTTAGATTTTTTTTACAAGTATTAGGTTAGCACACTCTTTAAATTTGGAGAGTCCCGTTGCATCACTATAGCCAGACTATGCTATCTTACCGGGTCCACGTTGGCTTTAGAGTTTGAGTTGAGCGTTCATCCGGAAAACCATATCGCCGGCTGTCACTTGACAGTTATTGTGCCACCACAAAAGCATATCAGCAAGACTCTATGACATAACAGGTTTTTTTTAATAGAAAACATTACTTGTTTAAGTACTAACGACAATCCCATTTAAACCCCCTACACATAGTTCATAGTTTATAACGGCTAGTATAAACTTTTTCTAACCTAAACAAAAGATTCAACATTTAATGAAGAGTGTTCGATCTACATTTTTCTGTCTTCTTGATCACGTATGGCCTTTGGCATATAAAGCATACATATTAATTAGCATTAACTTGGTGAATGTAGAGCACTATATATTAGATCGATCCAACCCAATTTCACGTCTGAAATAATCGGTCAAAAAAATGCCCCTGCATGTCCACGTATCATATGCTGACTAGGGTATGGTATGTTGCCTTTCCAATATGCGTGGCACAGGACACCAATAGAGATTGGTGTACCGTATGCTGGTGAGCCTAGTATACGCCACCCGCATGTCATTTGGCCGGCCACTTGGGTCAATATGTAAAAGTAGTGTAACGTTAAACGTTAAAACGATGTTATATTATATTGCTAGTTGGGAAGCTGGGAACACTTCACATGGAATTGCTTACATTTTTTTCTCTTTACATGTTGGAATTAGAATATCAATGGCCATCAGATAACATTAGTGGCCAGCATGTGACATAAAGACAGAAAATAATTCTGTGGCGGAAAGAAGCAATATTTTAATCACTATCAACTAATGATTTACACAGAAGTTGACTTCTAATTTGACAAAATCTATGTAGTTGATATTATTGTGAATGCCAGAATATGTGTACATATAATGTATACATAAAACAGTTTTGGGTTCATTTAAAAAAAGTATATTATGAACATACACAAGGGCCGTCTATGAAACTCCAGTTAGGACAGGATGAGTTTTAAGTTCAAGTCTCATTCGTAATAAAAAGGATAAGAGTTTCAGGTAATTGGACCAAAAAGTTTTCATACCCATGGTGTGTTTTCTTGTGATGATGGTCTCCGATTCAGGATTTATGTACGAGCTTTCCTTCAGCAAGGACGTGCCAACCTAGCACCCCTCAGTTCATCGGATAGCTTAGTGACCCATCAGTGATCCAAATGGTCGTTCAAAAACAACATTGTTATTTTGTTTTCCTTAAATAAAACAGAAATAAAATTCAAACTTCATAATTTGATGAACCATCCAGAACATAACCTCAATCATTGAATAGCCAATGAACTCAACTTCGAATCCGATTTCAATCGGGTTTTATTGCAATGGGTTTTCGAGCGGTGGGTTTTCCCCAGAACAAGAGATTATGGGCTTGAGCTACTAAACGTTGCCTGCCATCGCAGGCGCATGGGGTCACCTTTTGCTAGTAGGTATCCTGATAGCCGGACTTTATTAATTGGTTGTTAAAAAAAATCATTGAATAATTAAACAACCTTTTAAAGAGAAACATAAACCGAAATATATGCATATTGAAGTGTGTTGTTGTTGGCCTCATTGAAGAAACTAGCCATTGCTCACAGATGTCGAGAAACATTATTTCCCTTTCTTTCTTGATGTCACAAGCTAGTGAACTACTATATGTTTTTCGTTTTTATCAACATTGATTTTAATTTGATTCGAACTCAATGTAGAGGTGCATGTGAACTATTATTTGTTTTTCGTTTTAATCAGCACGGCTAGTTCATGTATAAATGTATAAATTCGTTTAATATTTTTTCTCATTTGAATCAATGTTGGTTCACTTAAAAAACTCTTCAAAACAAACTTGTAGTGTAACATCTTTAAGTTGATTCATAGAAAAATAAAAACAGATTAAATGTTACAATAATAGAATTACCTAAATTAATTTAGACATGATAAAATAATGATCAAATTGCTATGTGCCATTTAATCAAACCAAGAGAACCGTTGTATTGTCAATGATTATTGGCTCAGTTGGAAACTGCTAGTTGGGTTTGCTGGTTTAGTGTGAGGCAAGAGGGATGTAGTGTGGTTTGAATCACACATGTGACAAACAAAGAGTTAGGATCTGAAGGGGTATGCATCCGCCTTAACATCGAGCGGGCGGGTCAACCCACAAGATATAGACAAGAGGCTTGAAATCAGGATGTCATGAAGACACAAAGCCAAAACCTATGCGCGTGGCGCATATCACATATGCTCACGCATCACATATGCTCACGCATATCACATCTGCGCGTGGCGCATATCACATATGCTCACGCATATTACATATGCTTACGCATATCACATGCTCACGCATATCACATCTGCGCATGAAACATCTGCGCGTGAGAATAAAGAGAAGACCTTGCGCATCCCCGGGATAGGCGCATAAAGGACAACACAACAAATGAGACAATAGTCTAATCCAAATCAGGATAAGGACAACCATGATTGTACTCATCAGACAACCTTCCAGAAGGTATCTTTTAAGAAATAAAGAATGTGCTGATGTTGACAGCTGCCAATGAAGGGTGGACAACTCAGCAAAACCCATGTGCCACCACGTGATGGCACATGGGTCAGGTAAAATACCTTGGTCAGAGAATAATCAATGAAAAAGCACCAGGTGTCCTAAGTACACGTGGCGCGAAGCAATAGGAGGAGGCCAAAAAAGCCCTAATTGGGTCTGAGCCCAATCATTGGAAACCCTAATACTATAAATACCACACCACCTCCACAGTTGGGGTGAAGCAAGAAATATATTCTGAATCCTTTACTCATTTTCACATTCTTATCTTCTCCTGCAATATCTTATTCTCACACCGGAGGGTTACCCCAAAGAGGACCCCTCTGTCCCTTTCTGAGGGGTAAGCTCACGGTGCTGTTCGTTTTGTAGGTGGAAGAACTCGTATCTCGGAAAATCATCGGTGATATAGCACACTCATACCCGAGGAACGTAGATCGAATACAAGTAAGTCGATACACGTTTCTTCATTGGCGCCATCCGTGGGACAACGACAATAAAACCACTATTTCATCAGTTTTCTCTCTGAAAATCTTCACCATGGTTTCCGGTGTTCGAAACAATGATCAAATTCTGGAGGATAATGAGCTTGAGGATGTTAATGAGGGACATCAGGTTCTGAGGGTGCCGCGTGACACTGCGCGCACCACCAGTAACCATCCCTTCAAAACAACACCTCATAGCCAGACTGAAACTCCCCCAGACGATCTCACGTTCCAAAATCTGACTGGTATAAAACAAAAAGGACCAATGGGTTCGAAAGTTGAAACCAATGACCCTAAAGAATGGCTCATAAACGAACAACGGCGTTTAATGGACAAATACAATGAGCTGGTAAAACACAAAAAGTTAGCCGACTTAACACAAAGGCTCGCATTTGATAAACAAACCATTCAGGGAACAACAAAAAAGGCGCGCGCGCCGGAAGACGGTCATTCTGTTCACACCGAACACGCTGATATTAGTGATGAGGAAGAGGTGCACAGCATGAGGAAGACGCGAGATACTCATGCAGGAGGTTCACAGCTTCGCGCACACATGACCATAGCACCTGGAGCCAAAGCTGATATGGATCTATACACACCATACAACCCACAAGCGAAAGAGCAAGTGGACGTAACCACACCATATAGGCCAGCCATCTTGGTAAAACATTCAAAATTCACTGAGCGCATTGCGAAGGCTCCCATTCAACACAAAACCAAGATGCCAAGTGGTTTAGGCAAGTACGATGGTACAACAGATCCAGATGATTTCTTACAAGGTTTTTACAACACTGGAAACCTAGAAAGCTGGACGATGCCAACATGGTGTCACATGTTTGCTCGCTGCCTCACGGGCGCAGCGCGTGTCTGGTTCGAAAGCTTGCCGACAGGACAAATCGATGGGTTCGAAGAGCTATTGGAAAAGTTCCAGGCTCACTTTGTACAGCAGCACAGACACACGCGCGACCCCGATGACATCATGCACTGCGTGCGCAGGAATGATGAAACCATTGAGGACTACATAACTCGTTTCAATCAGTAATCTCTTGCAATTGGAGGCATCACTGAACAACTCTTGCGCGTTGCCTTTATACAAGGTGCGCGCAGTGATCAACTCCGCAGAGCTCTCGTGAGCAGAGAAGGCATGCCAACCACTTGGGCTAAGCTTATGGAAGCATCGCGAGTCTTCGCGCGAAATGAAAAACAAATTGCCCAAGACAGAGCAAGAGATAGAGGGCATCAAACAGAAGCACCACGCAACAATGAAAGGAGGGGCAAACAAAACTCTGTATGGTCCAGGTTGCAACAAACCAATTATTCTCCCGCAGAAAAGCAAGCGCAACAAAGTTCACCCCAGTCCCAAAAAGACATTCTTAATCGCGGAGAGGGTGACAAGAAGGAAGGCGGCAGAGAGCCTAATAGACCTCTACCAAGAATATGGACTCCCCTCACCAAAACGCCTTAGCAAGTGTTAAGCACAGAGAATGTCCAGTTTAAAAGCCCCAGGCCATTACTCCATAAGGGACCACCAAACAGTGGCAAATATTGTGAGTTTCACAAATCCACAGGGCACAACACCGATGCATGCCACCATTTGAAGGATGCGATCGAAAAAGATGTGAAATCAGGCAAGTTGGCTCATCTAGTAAAAAACCCAAGACCAGAGAACGAACAACCAGACGGAGCCTCAGCCAGTAAAAAATTCAAAAGAATCTGTGTAGCTGAAGGAGGAAGGCAAGGGCAAAGATCGAGGAAGAGAAGCGCGCAAATCCAAGGGGATTGGCGCGAGCAACAAGTAATCTTTCCAAGAATCAGAGGAGGCCCATCTATCAGCAGTCCTCTAGTCATCACTGCACACATCGCTCATTATGAGGTGTCAAGAGTCCTGGTGGACACCGGTAGTGAGTCAGACATCATGTATGAGCAATGTTTCGGGAAGTTGGATCCAGAGGACCTGTTGGTACATGATGTCAGTAGTTCAGTGTCTAGTGTCTGTAATCGAGTTAGTTGGATTTGTATTTGGATGTAAGCGAAGTTCTCACAAGTTCGCTGATATAGGCGAACTTGTGGAACAAGCGAAGTTAGGGACAACTTCGCCTAAACATGCTAGGCGAAGTTGTCGTGTTATATAAACTGCTAGGTTACGGCTAGATCAGTAGACGAGTAAAAGTTTTAATTTTTACGAGTTATTCAGTTTGTGTAATCGGTGATCAGTGAATCACGTGTTTCCAGTTGCAATACAACGTGTCTTTGTTTATTGTAACGTGTGTTTGATCGTGTTAACGTGTATCGTCTTCTACGCTCGTAACGTCTTACGTAGGGATTCCGCACCTACGTAGAACGAGATATTCCGTGTAGATCCGGCTGGGAACCTACAACTGGGATCAGAGCATTTGCTCGTGATTGTGTGGTTCGGGATTATCACGCGGGTGTAGAAATCGTTCCGTTCGACTATTCGCGGGACGAGTTTACCGAGTTTTTGTGTCCTACTCACCTCCCACCATCAAAAACAACCCATTACACCTTCGCATACCTCGCAAAATCCAGAAATCAAACCTGCAAAATCATCGTGTTCATCAGGCGAAGTTGCCGCTACTGTTTGTAGGGTTTAGGCGAAGATATAAGGTTAAGCGAAGTTATCCATAACTTCGCCTACCTCACAAGTTCGCTTAACTTAAGCGAAGTTATCCACAACTTCGCCAAATCAGGCGAATTTAAAAAGAAGAGCGAAGTTAAGAATTCAAGCGAAGTTAAGAATTCAAGCGAAGTTAAGACTTAAGCGAAGTTATCCACAACTTCGCCTACAGTACTGTTAAGGATAAAATTTTTATTTTTCGGGTTTCTTTGTGTTTTCGTTTCGTAAAAGATGACTTCAATAAATATTACGAAACTGGTGAAGATGGAAGTGGAAGCGGGTTCAGCTACTAAGGCACCGAAGATGCTAAAGGGTACCGATTTCGTGGCTTGGAAGGATCGGTTTGAGCAGTATGTTAAATACCAAGATGCTAAGATGTGGGTGTGCATTCAAGATGGATACATTCCACCAACTGCTCTGTATGAGGGTCGTGAACAGATTAAGAAATACAACAAGATGGAAGAGGAAGAAAAGAAAATGTATGAGGCTGAAAGCAAAGCTCATGCAGTGATAACAATGGCTCTTCCACAAGAGATTCTTCACACCTTCAGGAAGTATAAAACCGCCAGAAAGCTTTGGGAAGCACTTGAAAACCGATTTGAAGGTAATGTGGGGATTCGTGCATCCAAGATTAAACTACTCAAAACCCAATTCTCGGTGTTCAAGTATTTGAAGAATGAATTACTTGATGATATCATCACAAGATATTATCACCTGATGACCGAACTCAGCAATTATTCCATCGCTTACAAAGAAGAGGAGATCGTGGAAAAACTTCTTGATGCTCTCCCACCGAAATGGGAGATGTACACTGTCTTGATGAGAGAAGATAAAGAGTTTGCCGACTATGACTTGGAAACAGCAGTCAACAAACTACGAACTTTTGAACTTAACATGGTTCGAAAAGAGACACCAACTAATCAGGTTCAGGATCCGGGAATGTATGGTGCAAAGGTTAACTCAAGTTCAAGTTCGAAGTCTGAATCATCTGCTTACTACTCAAAGGGAGACTCGGGCGCTAACTCAACACATGAAGGTCATGTATCTCTCAACATGAATGGTGATGTGTGTTTTGTAGCTGGTGGAACAAATGCTTCTAAACCTCAAGCAACCAAGGGTAGTTTTTCCTCAAGTGTTCCGAACAACAACTACTCTCAGATGCCCATGAGTGTTAAATCTGCTGAACAGCAGTTTGCTCTCTATGCATCTTTCATTGCTTCGTACGAAAATTACATTAAAGGTAAGATTGTTGATCCTGCAACGTTAGACGAAGACTATGATCAGATCGATGTTGATGATCTGGAAGAGATGGATCTGCAGTGGCAGATGGCGATGATTGTGAGAAGGGTTAAAAGGTTTATGAAGAAAACTGGTAGAAAGTTTGTTGGTGAAAGACCAGGTTTTGATAAGTCAAAGGTTCGGTGTTACAACTGTCAACAGAATGGCCACTTTGCCAAAGAATGCACAAATGACAGAGTTGAACGTAGTCAGAACAGGTCTACACAACAGAGTGGTGGAAGTAGTGAGAATAGGGCGATGATATCCAGACAGAACGGGGAATACAATTGGAATCTGCATGTTGAGGAAGTGTTCGAACAGGCCAATTTGGCAAACATCGAAACTGCAGGAAGTGAGAAAGTGACTGGAGAAAATCAAGCCTACATGGCAGAAGTGACAGATCAGCTCTCCGAGGTAAGTACTAGTCTCCCTTGTACGAATTGTGAAAATCTGTCTGAACAATTGAAAACAATAACTGATCAGTTTGTTAGTTTAGATGCTCAATTTAAAACATTAAAAGAAGATCATCATTACACTAAAGCTAGAGAAAATAGTTACAAGGTAAAAATAAAAGCTAGTGAGAAAGATATCAGAAGTCTTAAAGCCAGTCTAGCTGAAAAAATACAAGTAATTGATCTTAGCTATGAAGTGTTAGAAGAGAAACCCAAACTAATAGCTGAAAGGGATAAACAGATAGCTGATCACCAGGTGAAAGTGGTGGAACTTAACAGAAAGCTTGAGCAATTTAGAAATTCCTCTGCTATACTTGATCACCTTGTAAGTGATCAAAGTTCCCCAGTTAAAAGGGGAGGAATTGGATATAATGAAGTTCCACCACCTTATAATCATAACTACATTTATGATCCTAGTAATCAGAAATCCGTTGATGTTGAAATTGGCCAGACAGTTCCGGTTAAGGTTACGATTAAAGATCCAGAAGTTAGTAAAGGTGAAACGAGTAAGCCTGTTTCTAATGTTAAGATTTCTGTTCTTAGTCCTGTCTCATCAAATTCGGACAAGTCATCCGAGTCGAGTGAGACAAAAGAAGAAGCAGTGTTACCAAAACGTGGAGAGGAACATAAACCAACTGAAAAGAATTCTCCACTAAACTCGTATGTCCCACCATATGTTAGACAAATGGGCAGTAATGCAGCCTCAACATCTAAAACAACTATTGATACGAAAGTTGAACACAGGAGTTGTTTCAGATGCAATCAATTAGGACACCTGATTACTGATTGCCCTCTGAAGCAGAGATTCAGAGGTATGAGGCCTTCAAAAACTGAGAATAGAACTAACGGTAATTACTATAACTGTAAAAATGAAAATTCATCAAAGTTCAGATATTGGACTAATCCAGATTTTTAAAGAAATCGATCTCAGTTTTTCCCTGTTAACAACCAAACCATTAGTAATAATTCATTTAATTCACGAAGGTTTGGATGGCCTCATAGTCAATCTACAAGAAGGTATCCTTTTAGGACTTACAGGAATATACTAATACTAACTTTGGACAGCCAAAGTACGGGATGCATTTTAATAGATTTAATCGACCCAAGACCAATAGGTCTTGGGTCCCCAGATTTTAATCCTCTGCTTTAATCGTGCAGGAACAGTTGAACAGGGCTGCAAACAATCTATGGGTTGTGGATAGCGGCTGTTCCCGGCACATGACGGGTAACAAGAATTTGTTACACGAATGGAAACTTGTTCAGGGAGGAAGAGTGAGTTTTGCTGGAGAGAGTGGTGGAAGGATTACTGAAATTGGGACGGTGACTAATGGTAAAATGACGTTAGAGAAAGTGAATTTCGTTGAAGAACTGAAGCATAATCTGCTGAGTGTATCGCAGATCTGTGACAAAGATTACACTGTGCACTTTACCAAGAATGAAGCGATCATACTGTATCCTGGTTTCAAAATACCAGAGGATTGGATAGTAATGAAGGCTCCAAGGGAAAAGAATACGTATGTTATGGACATGAGGTCGACTGAGATGACAACAGAAGAATCGTGTCTTCTGTCAAAAGCAACTGAATCGGAGTCCGAGTTATGGCATCGAAGAATGGGGCATATTCATCTTCGGAAAATGAACTACATTGTCAAGAATGGGCTGGTGCTGGGTGTTCCCTTGAAAAATTTCAACTTTGAAGACCAATGCTTATCGTGCAAAAAGGGAAAGCAACACAAGAAATCCCATCACACCAAGAAGGTTAATTCAATAGTCAGTACCCTAGACCTACTTCACATGGATCTCTTCGGTCCCGTGAATGTAAAAAGCCTAGGTGGAACATCATACTATTTGGTGATCACTGATGATTTCTCTCGATATTCTTGGGTATATTTCCTGAAGACAAAGGATGAAACGGTTCAGATGGTAATAAATTTGATTACCAAGGTTGAGAATATTATGGGGAAAAAGGTTAAATACATCAGGAGTGACAATGGGACAGAGTTCAAAAACTATCAGATGGAGATCTTCTGCTTACAGAAAGGGATAGACCACCAGTACAGCGCCCCGTATACTCCGCAACAAAATGGGGTGGCTGAGAGGAAGAGCAGAACGTTAATTGAAGGAGCCAGAACCATGATGGCTGATTCGAAACTTCCTGTGGTATTCTGGGCTGAAGCTGTTGCAACAGCCTGTTATATCCTTAATAGAGTGTTAACTGTTAAAAGATTGAATAAAACATGTTATGAACTTATGCATGGGAGAAAGCCTAACTTGAGTGGTCTCGAACCATTCGGGTCCCCGTGTTCGATATTATAGACGAACATATATTTGGTGAAGTAGCCGACGAAGGTATTTTAGTCGGATATGTTGTTGGGACTCCCAACAGACGAGTCTTTAATCTATCGACCAGCAAGGTTGAGGTGGTGTGTAACACTGACATCACAAGTTACAAATCACCAATACCAAGCACGGGACCCGCTGGGGCTTTCGACTATGATAGGCTTTTTAAATATTTTAACATGCCTTACTTGGATTGTGCAGAAGTTGATGAGAGAATAGCTACGAAGATGCTTTACGATGAGGAAGACAATTTTGTGCAAAGACTGCTGTACGATGAATGTCAACCTTCCTCGTCAAATGTCGATACCCCTGCTGCCTCTACTGAAGAGGAATTCTTCAATCCGTTTCACTCTCAACAACAATCACCCATTGATGAGCTACCTTCGAACCTGGAAGACAATCTGCAAGTCAGTTCGGTTCTGACTACGAGAGTTCACAAAAATCACCCTTTGGAGAACGTGATTGGTGATCTGTCCGACGGTGTACAAACAAGACAAAGCTTGAATGAGCACACCTGTGTTTACACAAGCATTAAAGATACATGCATCATTAACGAATGCTTGTACACCTGCTTCATCAGCCAGATTGAACCAAAGAACTATCAAATGGCTCTCAAGGACAGCTCGTGGGTTGAAGCCATGCAAGAAGAGTTAGCCCAGTTCAAGAAGATGGAGGTATGGAATTTGGTTGCAAAACCGAAAAATGTGCATGCGATTGGCACAAAATGGGTTTACAAATGCAAGTGAGATGAAAAAGGGATAATTATCAGGAACAAGGCGAGGCTGGTTGTAAAGGGTTTTAATCAGCAAGAGGGGATCGACTACAATGAAGTGTTTGCTCCTGTGGCGAGATTGGAAGCGATTCGACTGTTTTTGGCATTTGCTGCACACAAGGAGATGAAGGTGTTCCAGTTAGACGTGAAGAGTGCGTTTCTTAACGGTAAAGTCGATGAGGTTGTGTACGTTGAGCAACCTCCGGGTTTTCCTGACCCAGACTTTCCTGACCACGTGTACAAGCTAAGTAAAGCGCTTTATGGGCTACATCAGGCCCCTCGTGCTTGGTACGCAACTCTATCCGATTACTTGCTTGAGAATGAATTTGAAAGGGGAAAGATCGATAGCACACTGTTCTTTAAGAGAAAAGGAAGCGACTTTCTTCTGGTGCAAGTCTACGTGGACGACATCATCTTTGCTGCATCAAAAGTCGCCATGTGTCAGGAGTTTGAAGCCATCATGAAACAGAGGTTTGGAATGAGTGCTATGGGTGAACTAACTTTCTTTTTAGGATTGCAGGTTGATCAGAAGAAAGATGGGATGTTCATTCATCAGACTAAGTATGTCCATGACGTTCTCAAACGCTTCAAGATGGAGGACAGCACTCCATTTGATACTCCAGTTTGCGTCAACCATAAATTGGGTGCTGATTCAGACAGCGATGCAGACGTGGACCCCACCCAATATCGGGCAATCATAGGTTCTTTAATGTACTTGACTGTATCTAGACCTGATATTATGTTTGCAGTTTGTCTTTGTGCTCGCTTTCAGGCAAACCCAAAGGAATCTCACATGAAGGGTGTGAAGAGGATATTGCGATATCTCAAAGGCAAGCCTAAGCTAGGGTTGTGGTACACGAAAGGAGGAGACTTGGAGTTAGTCGCCTACACAGATTCTGATTATGGGGGATGCAATCAGAATCGGAAGTCAACAACAGGTGGATGTCAGTTTCTTGGAGGCAGATTAGTGTCATGGCAGTGCAAGAAGCAGATCTCAGTCGCCATTTCTACCTGTGAAGCAGAATACATGGCAGCATCGAACTGCTGCTCCCAGGTTCTTTGGATACAACAGCAATTGCGCGATTATGGTCTGAATTTCACTCATACTCCTACTTGCATAGATAACACTGCTGCTATCTCAGTAACTAACAATCCCGTAAAGCATAGGAAAACTAAACACATTGACATCCGTCATCATTTTATATGGGATTGTGCTGAGAAGAAATTGATTGTGCTCGAAAAGGTTGATACGTTAGATAATTTCGCTGATTTGTTTACTAAAGCGTTTGACAAAACTCGTTTTCAAAACCTTGTTGAGCTAAATGGGATGATCAATCCCGAGTAACCGTGCTTTTCGTCTTTGTTTAAAAAAAAAAAAAAAAAACCTCACTATCGCTTAGAATTATGTCGGTTGCCTCAGTTTGAAGGACATATCTTCGGATATGTTTGGTCCTCATTTCTACTTATAGAATATGAGGATAGCCATTAACCAGATGACTGAAAGTGACCGGGGCGGTTTATGATGTGTTTTTATTCTTTCGCTGAAAATTAGTCGTTCATACTTAGTTAGAAGGACACATACTCGTATGTGGTCGGTCCAGTTGATCCATTGGATCTTCAGGATAGCCGTTTACCTGAAGACTTCGACTTGATCGGGGCGATAGAAGTTAAAACTTTTTTTGGGAGATGAAATTATTTTTCAAGTCTACTACTTCGTAAGAAGTTCCTTTACTATGTTTAACAGAAAATTGATCCAACCTTGGAAAGTGATAGATATACTGATTCTGTGTGCTTAACTAGTGAAGTTATTAGGCCTAAAAGGCTTTAGAACAGTCATTGTATGTCATGGTAGCTTTTTCTGGTGCGTAAAAGTAGAAGTGATACTAACTAAATCTACTCGATTTTACGTGGAAACTCCTTAAGAGTTGTGCATGTCTCCATATATATCTTTCCGAATGATAGGCAGAAAAGCGATTACCCAGTCATACACGAGCCCGTGAGTGTTCTGATTCCCGTGAAGATAGCGTGTCAAGAAACTGCAGTGATCCAGATTCGGGACTTGCAGTTGTTTACGACTCTGAAACTGTGTAAATACTTATAAAAAAATGTTACTGAGACATTCTAGAGCTTATAAGGTTAATACTTCTCAATCAAGATGTGAGAAAGAGAACGGGAAGAAGAGTCTAAAGATCGAAGAGTACTTACTATTTAATCAGACACTACGGGTCGAGGTCAACTCGGGGTGACTTGGGGAAAGCCAAATACGCTTTGAGAATAGATAGGAGACATCACAATCTCTGAGGTGTTGCCCATTTAAGTTTTGAGCTTAATTGAACCTAACCCGTATCACAGAAGCAATGAAAACCATTCTAAGTTATTTACCTGCTTACAACCTGTTTCTTTATGTCATAATACAGCTGAACATGGATCTGTGTGACAGTCACTTAATTAGTATGATTCCTGTTCGGATCTTTTCTAAAACATGGTAGTCCCTCTCGAGACTGAAATTTGATCCCGTGTACTTTATTTTTAAAATTTTATTCTACTTATGTAGTTGTATGATTTTATACCTGGTTACTTGGTCTTGATCGTATCATTTAACTCTTTAAAGGATGTTTTAAAACTTAATTGTAAATTGTTCAAATTATAGGGGTTTGTTGTGTAAATTTTCATATCTGCGAAGTTATCCATAACTTCGCCTGTATAATCTTGACCCTATATAAAGATATTTTTTTTGGTCAAACGAAATATTATTTTTCAAAACAACCAGCGAACTTATATCCCAGTAACCCTAAGCGAAGATATCTCGATCAATCGGTGTTTTCATTCTCAGTTTCTAATCCGAGTTATAGGTATGTAGTGTCGATTGTATCGTATAATCACTGTCATTGACGTTAATCAACGGTCGTTTTGACCCGATTCGCGACCCCGTTTAGTCGAAACCTCAACCCCCGATTTTCAAACCTGTTATTACGTGGTCGTAATCAACTTGATCGTCTAGATTGTCTTAAAAACATGTTTTACGAGATCCGCAATCTCCAAATTGACCGAAATCACTTCGTATTGAACGTCTAACTGTTGCCGATTCATATTCAGGCTAACTTACGATTTAGGCGAAGTTATTCTTAACTTCGCCTGAGGTTTAACTTCGCCTGATAATTAATTATGTAACAGTATATGAGGCGAAGTTGTGGTTAGGCGAAGTTATCGTTAACTTCGCCTTGCCCCTTTTATTTAACATTTATTACGCGAAGTTCAAGTTGAGGCGAAGTTGCTCCCAACTTCGCCCCACCTCTAAATTCGCCTATACAGAATAAATCATAACTTCACTCATGGTAACAGGCGAACTTGTGATTTGCCTTGACGTTTCTCTAACTTAGACTGTTTGTGTTGCAGAAATGGCAGCTGTAGCTGGAGCAGGTGGTGCAGGTGGTGATGAAGGTGGAGATAACCATCGACAGTTTTTCCCGGGGCATAACATGTACATCACATTGGACCCGGATGCGAGTGGTGTTGATGATTTCCGCGAGATCATCACATTTCTACTTCGCTCGTGAATATTCCACGCTATTACCACAACACTGCCTATATCTTTGCCAAACATTGAAGATTTCTGGCAGACAGTGGAATATGACTGTCGAGTCGAGCCCCCGGTTATGCGTGCAACGGTCAATAATCAGATAGTACGGTTCTCGTCTGAACAGATCAGGGTGGCGTTGCAGTTTGGGGATGAAACAAGAGACGATCCTACCGACTTTGTGGCTCCATTCCGAGATGGTGCGTTTCTGAGGATGGGATATTCTGGTCCTTTGGGGGATACTCAGAGACGCAAGGGGTTCTTGCTAGACCAGTGGCGCTTTCTCATGCATGTGATGATAGTCTGCATTTCAGGGAGAAAGGCTGGTACAGATGGAATGGGTGCGACCATGCAGTCGGCGATGACTGCACTGACTTACAATAAGCGTTACAGCTTTAGTCAGATGGTATTTTACGAGATAGATCGTCAGAGAAGAGTGGTGGCGCGTGAGAGATTTCTTATGTATCCAAGATTCCTACAAATGATCTTGAATCACGTCGCTCCCACGTTACCTCAGCGCCGCCCAATTAGATACGTGGAAAGTGTAAGTAAAAGGATCTTCGCTCAGTGTAGATCATCGAGTGCAAGAAGCAAGCCTGAGCTCCGTCCTCGACATACTCCATTATTCGGGTACTTGATCAACCCAGAGTATGTTCCAGCTCGTGGGGACGAGTTTCGGGATCCTCAACCACAACAGGCTGGAGCACCTCAACCACCACCTGAGGTACAACAAGCTTTACCTGCTGCTCCTGTTATGGCACCGGAGGAAAATGTAGACCTTGATGCAGTGTTTGGCGGTCAAGGCTTCTTTGATATGGAACGTGTTGATCCAGAAGAAAATGTGCAAGTCTCGGTTGCACAGGTTTCTAGTGTGAATGTTACTAGGGCAGCTACGACGGTGGCTGATTCAGATTCGTCAGATGATGATGTGGCTGAAGCGAGATGAATTTTGGTAACACAAGAACGGATTCATGGGAAGAGGAAGAGAGCCGATGATGACAGTGAGTCAGATTTTGAGGAAGAAGTACATCAGTTGGTCCGTAGATCAAGAAGGGAGAGGACAGGTGCAGGTTCGGGAGCTGGTGAGAGCTCAAGGGTGGTTCGTTTCACTCCACCCGCACTGTCTGGTATGACTATAGTCCCTACACCATTGCAAGTTACAGGGCCAATCGCCACGGATGTTCCCGTGGTGACTACCTCATCTTCCTTCGGCATCCCACCCACTACATTCCAACTCTCGACTCCGGAGATTGTATCTTTGCCACCTCCAACTCTTACTCCAACGGAGGTCGTGGCAAGATTTATTGAGTCAACAGTTGTAGCTACTGCAGGGTTGTCAGTTACGATACCACCTGCGGTTACGTTTACGCCTACTTCTGAGGTCCCGGTTACATTGGAAATCCCTCCTCAGTACACTCAAGATATATCACATCTGAGGTTTGATTTCGATGCAACCTTATCCGACTCGGAACGAATAGCAGCGCTTGAACGGGTCGTGGCAGAACAATCAAGGGTAAATCTTATCCAGACCCATGCTATTCAGCGCCTCGTTGCAGAGAATCAGATTCAGTCGTCTCTGCTGATCGAACATGGCAAAATAATTGATGCCTTGAAGCAGTTCTTGGCATCTCAGGGGGAGACGAGCTGTAAGGGTGATGAGCTGATGACGAAGAAGCGTAATGATCGAGACGATGATCCCAATGCATCGAAAGGTACAGGTGGAGAGTTGCCAAGAACTGAACAAGCTCTTGGGACTTCCACATCTCAGGGGGAGTCAACGAGTGCAGTTGGCGGTTCGGGTGATGATGTGGTGGTCGTGGATGCTGAAGAGGTGTATGATGATATTGTAGGTGATGAGGATGTGTTACCGGTTGATGAGATAGAGAAGATTGGGGCAGAGATTGTTATTGATAATGAGATTGAAGAAGGAGAGATTGTAGAGGAGAACATTGAGCATGAGATTCCGGAAGTTGATAAGGCAGATATGAGTCAAGATATGGGAAGCGATGAGACAGAATGGGAAGAGCAGCCAAGATGGAAAGAAGGCTACGCTCAGTGGTTCGTAAAAACAAAGAAACCGGCGGTCCCTACTATGTTCAAGAAAAGTTACAACATCAGGGGTTATGCTGAATCGAAAAAGGGGATTATATGCTGGTTATATGATGAGCAGTTGAGGCTCTTTGTGATTAAAAGGTATGATGGGGTTCAGTACTTCAAGAGGCTGTTGAGATCGTTGAATACGTTGCCTGAATGTGAAGTGAAAGACTTAGCCAGATTGGGGTTAATAAACAGGAGTGATGATAACATGGCTAGGGTCATTGGGAAGATTGTTTGGAAGGAAAGTATAAAGGAGAAAAAGTTCGAGCTGTTGAAACCACAGAAAGGAAAACTTATTGAAGACAAAGATAGAGGGATGAGAGCAGATGGCAAGCCTTGGATGATCATGAAGTATAAGCCGATCCGGTGTTTAAAAGAAGTGCCGATGAAACAAATGCCCAAGGATGTGCTCAAGGATCTGAAGTGGTGGTATGTTGATTGTGAAACAGCTGAAGCAGTAATGGAGAATGAAGATGAACAAGAGCTGCTGAGAGTGTATGATCCAATGCACTTGGTGAATTTGTCTCAAGCTGATCTGCAGGTGCTGAACGAGAAGAAAATATTTTATATTCCTGCTTGGAAAGAAGAAGCGAAGAAATATCAAAGAATTGTTTCGGTTTGTGTACGAGAAGGAGTTCGTGCTTGAAGATGAAAGATACAAGATTGTTGAAGATTACAAGACACGTGCTTGAAGATAGAGATATGAAGCTACTGCCAAGGGGGAGTCTGTTGGTACATGATGTCAGTAGTTCAGTGTCTAGTGTCTGTAATCGAGTTAGTTGGATTTGTATTTGGATGTAAGCGAAGTTCTCACAAGTTCGCTGATATAGGCGAACTTGTGGAACAAGCGAAGTTAGGGACAACTTTGCCTAAACATGCTAGGCGAAGTTGTCGTGTTATATAAACTGCTAGGTTACGGCTAGATCAGTAGACGAGTAAAAGTTTTAATTTTTACGAGTTATTCAGTTTGTGTAATCGGTGATCAGTGAATCACGTGTTTCCAGTTGCAATACAACGTGTCTTTGTTTATTGTAACGTGTGTTTGATCGTGTTAACGTGTATCGTCTTCTACGCTCGTAACGTCTTACGTAGGGATTCCGCACCTACGTAGAACGAGATATTCCGTGTAGATCCGGCTGGGAACCTACAGGACCAAGCAAGGCTCGAAGTTGTGAGTGCACCAATCTCAGGTGTCTCAAACGAAATTATTCACCCCCTAGGTCAGATACAATTCGAACTAACTATGGGGGATGAGAAGCACAAGCGAGCTGAAATTGTCAACTTTCTGGTCTTGCCCACCACTT
Organism: Bidens hawaiensis; assembly: GCF_021521415.1. Classification (NCBI taxonomy): domain Eukaryota; kingdom Viridiplantae; phylum Streptophyta; class Magnoliopsida; order Asterales; family Asteraceae; genus Bidens; species Bidens hawaiensis. The sequence goes on along the minus strand of NW_027491822.1, from coordinate 68,018 downwards.
CAACGCCATACCGTCACCAGCGCATGGCGCGTTGGGGTTCCCAACACCAACAGGAGTAACATTTGTGTATCGAGATCATTTATGCGCAATAACAAGTATACCTCGAGAAGGGAGAATGAAGCTTCCAGTGGCAAACAACGCGCCAGAGGAATGGATTCTCAACCCAAAATTTCAGAACAAACAATCACAATCGGAGCTACGATATCAGATGACACAAGGGTGAGAATGAAAAGATTGCTCACAACGTATACGTCAGTCTTCGCGTGGCAACATTCTGATATGACTGGGGTTCCGCGAGACCTGGCGCAGCACTCTCTCAACACATTCAAGTCTGTAGAGCCAATTGCTCAAAAGAAAAGAGTCATGGGAGACGAGAAGGCAAAGGCCATGAATGAGCAAGTAGAAGATCTACTGCGCGCGAATATCATTCGCCCAATACGATACCAAACATGGGTAGCCAATCCTGTGATGGTAAAGAAGAGCAATGGGTCATGGAGAATGTGCATTGATTTCAAAGACCTCAACAAAGCGTGTCCAAAAGATTGTTACCCCCTCCCAAACATTGACGCGAAGGTGGACTCTGTGGCGCCATTTAAGCTCAAATGTTTCCTGGATGCCTATAAGGGCTATCACCAAATTCAAATGGCACCGCAGGATGAAGACAAGACTGCTTTCAGAACTGACAAGGGTGTTTTCTGTTACACAAAAATGCCCTTTGGTCTGATAAATCTGCCTGCGCTCACAGCTCCACTACCTGGTGAAACTTTAACGTTATACCTGTCAGCAGGAGAACGCGCCATTGGCGCAGTATTGTTGGTGGATCGCAAGGGAATCCAAACACCAATTTATTATGTAAGTCGGGTGCTGACAGATCCGGAGACGCGCTACACCATCATAGAAAAGTTAGTTTTATCACTAACGCATGCGTCGCGCAAGCTTCACAGATATTTCAATGGTCATCCTATTGAAGTCCTGACTGGCTACAACATCCAGCAAGTCTTGCGGAGTCCCGCGCTCTCAGGAAGGCTGACAAAATGGGCGCTGGAATTAGGGGAGCACACGATCACCTATAAGCCTCGTCCAGCAATCAAGGGACAAGTCTTAGCTGATTTCATCGCAGAAATCCCTGAAGGAAAAGTCGAAGAGGCTCAGCGCGAAGTAGACCCTCCGCAAGCCAATAATGAAGAAAACGTTTAAAGATTATTCACTGATGGAGCTTCAAACAACGAAGGGTCCGGCGCAGGCCTCAAACTGGTGGATCCAGAAAATCATGAGTATACCTACGCAATCAGGTTGGATTTCAAGAGCACCAAAAATGAAGCTGAGTATGAAGCCCTGCTGGCTGGTTTGCGCATCGCGCACAAGTTCGGAGTTAAAAAGCTAGAGGCTCATGTAGATTCATACCTGGTAGCAGCACAAGTCAATGGCCTTTATGATGCCAAGGAGACCACCATGCCTCTGTATCTAGAGCAAGCGAAGAAACTCACCGAGCAATTTGACTTTTTCAGATTCATACACATTCCGCGCAGTGAAAATAAGTCCGCCGACGCGCTAAGCAAAATGGCATCAACCAGCTTCAATCATTTTGGCAAAGATATCAGGGTGGAAGTAATGAGCAACCCGTCAGTGGGAGCGAAGTCTGTTCTTGTAATTCATACAACACCTTCATCATGGATAACTCCAATAATGGAATTCTTGAAGGAGGGAAAGGTACCAGACGATCGCGCACAGGCGAGGAAGATAAGACACAAGTCGCAGAACTACAAACTGCTCGATGGTACGTTATATCGACGCTCTTATCTTGGACCACTCATGAAATGCCTAGACGCTGAGGAAGCAAGCTATGTGATCAGAGAGATACACGAAGGAATTTGCGGAATACATGCTGGCCCGCGCATGGTGGTCGCCAAGGCAATGAACGCAGGTTACTATTGGCCAGGCATGTACTTGGACGCGTTAAAAGAGATCCAAAAATGCAAAGCGTGTCAGAGCTATGCGCCAAATACCATGCGACCAAAGAACAACTTGATTCCGGTGACCTCTGCATGGCCTTTCCACAAGTGGGCAATCGATATTGTGGGTCCCTTGCCGCAAGCGCCAGGGCGAGTAAAGTTTTTGGTAGTGGCAGTAGACTATTTCACAAAATGGGTTGAAGCCAAGCCACTGGCAAAAATCACAGCCGAGGCAATGAATCAATTTATTTGGAGCCACATCGTATGCCGTTTTGGCCTGCCCATGGAAATCGTGAGCGACAATGGCAAACAATTCACTGACAGGAAGATATCCAGTTGGCTCAAGGAATTGCGCATCAACCAGGTCTTCACTTCAGTATACCACCCTCAAGGGAATGGCCAAGTGGAACGCGCGAACCAGAGCTTGCTGAATGGGCTGAAGAAAAGGTTGGAGGGAGAGTCCCATGCATGGGTCGAGGAGTTACCTAATGTCCTGTGGGCGCACAGGACATTAAGCAAACCAGCAATGGTGAGTCCCCGTTCAGCCTAACCTATGGAACGGAGGCTATGATTCCAGCAGAAATTGGATGCACATCCTATAGAGTGCTCATGATGAGTAAGACGGATAATGAGCAAGAAAGGAGGTTGGATCTCAATTTACTTGAAGGGCGCAGAGAGGCAGCTATCATCAGTGAAGCCAAATACAAGAAAAAACTAGAAAAATATTACAATCAGCGCGTGAAAGAATGCCACTTCAAGAAGAATGATTTTGTCCTTCGAAACAATGAAGTTAGTCGCGCAATACCCCCGGGAAAGATGTCTCCCAACTGGGAGGGACCTTATCAAGTCTCGGAAGAATTGGGAAAAGGCGCATACGCTTTAAAAGATTTAAATGGAAAGAAGATCCCGCGCACATGGAACGCAGCACAACTTAGAAAATGTTTCATGTAAAAGTTGTTAAGTTTGTAATCAAGGCTTTTTAAGCCATTATGAATAATGATACGCGCTATTTTCTCTTAATATGCGTTTTATTACCTTTTGCATACATGTTTCACACTTCCCATTATTAATTTTGAGCAATATGACAACATTGTATTGACATCAAACTAAAAATAAAACGAAGTAAAACATACATGCGCGAGCTTCAAGCTCAAACGCGTTAACGAGTTTTAACTCTAAAATGTCAGGGCCTTAGCCCAATAATATGAGCCTTAGCTCAGGGCCTTAGCCCAATAATATGAGCCTTAGCTCAAATTACTCATAGCATCCATCCTACGTATTGCGCAGCTGGACCATAAAAATACCTAAGTACAACTAAGGCAAAGCACATGCCAAAGCATAGTTGTTAAGGTCTCAGGTCGGGGCCGCGCATGGGATTATAATGGATATAAGCAGAGTAACACATACTGACACGTAAAGGCTAAAAAACTCATTCATAATTCCCTATAATAAATGCACGATAACGTCGCGCAAAAGAGGAACAATGAAATGCTAAGGCACGTGTCAGCATATTCAGAATATTGCAAAATAACTTGAAATATGACAACTGTTAAGGATTAAATAAAATAATTTCCTTACAGCCTTGTCCAAGTTTCAATGTGTAAGCATACCTTATATTCAACGAGCACAAACATGCAATATAAAGAGACGAATTGGGAATGCGCAAGATGCGAATAAGGGAAAAACAAAATTTCATTCCACAAACATAGAAGTTTACAAATTTACAAATGATAAGGTAAAAACTACAAATACAAAAAAAAAAAAAAAAAAAACAAACAAGAAGGGCTTTTCAAGTCTCTATATCAATATCAGCCTCTTCATCGTCCTCATCATTACTTCCTCCCTCAGCATCTGGCGCAGCCCGCTCCTCGTCATCTCCAAACTTACCATAATCAAGCTGTTCGTCTTGAATATAGTCGTCTTCTATTATGATAGCGTCAGGAGTAGGTCCTTTGGCCACGCCAGAGCCGCTGGTAGAGGTAGCGTTGCCCGCGCCATCATCACTGCCACCAGTCCCTTCACATTCATCAAGTAATTTCTTTAAAGCGCCAAGATCGGGCTGGTCAGCAAGCGCGGCTATCTGCAAGTCACAAGGAACAGTATGAATACAAAAGATTATGAAAATAAGTCAAGTAAACTCATTAAGGTTAAAATACCTGCTCAAGGATGGGAATTGGAGTATTCAGGTACTTCTCCCCCACCTCAGCCATGTCAGCGCAGACAACGTCGAGCTGATAAGGGTAGTCGGATGGATTCTTCTTTAGTATGCCATATTCATAACCATCCTTAAACCCTTCAGCTCGACCCACCAAGCGCGACGCCGCATTACAATCCATCACAAGGGTCTGAAACTCGTCTGAGTATTTCATCGCATAAGCGCAACGAGTCACACCCTGTGAAATCAGCCATTGACAGTCCTGCGCGAGGGAAGAAACAGACGTCTCAAGAGCAGGGATCTGAGAGTTTAACAACTCAACAGTTTCCTTGGCTTGTTTTAGCTCTTCTTTGTCAGACGCCGTTGCCGCCAAGGCTTCATTCTTTTCCGCTCGCGCAGCATCGAGCTCTTTCTTCAGGCGCGCAACCTCACTCTCCAATAAAGATTTGTCAGTATTAACCTGCGCAATAGTTTGGTCACGCGCCTCTGCTTCCAACTCCAGGTCACGCGCTCGACGTGCGTACTTGGCCGTGTCTGCCTCTGCCGCTTGCAGCTTCTCCCGCGCAGCTTGCAGCTCAAGCCCGCGCTTCACAAAAGCAGCGTTGGCACTTGCCCGGTTCTCGCTAAGTTCTGCTTGGAGTTTCTCAGCCCTCTCTCGGGCATCAGAAAGATTCCAAGCAGAAATCTTAGCCTTTTGCTTGGCCTCCGCAAGGGCATCACATACCTTTATATAATCATTGCGAAGCTCTTGGGAGGCAGCAAAGAACGCAGACCCAGCAAAAAGGTGGTCATTAAGCAAGTCCACGCGAGCGCGGTCCTCTTGAAACCTCCTTTCAGCTGGAGGAACAGAGTGAGCCCAAAAGTCTTCACATACGCCCATTGATTGGAATGAGCTCTCTTCGTTGATATTCCAGCTCGGGTGGTATATGTGATCGGCTTCCTACAAACACAAAGCAACGCAAAGAAAGGTTTTAGTTATCTAAACACTAATTTGGAAGTCTGCACAGCGGAGCAAAATAAACTTATACCTGCGGAGAACCGGCAGAAAGGTTAGCGTCAGCTGGCGAGCTCCTGCCCGCCCCATGAGAAAAAGGCTGCGCCACGAAATCTCGTGGCGCTATAGGGCTTACGCGGCCACCATCCCTTCAAAATTAACCTCCTCATCATCCTCTATAACAGGTCTCTTCTCCTGCGACTTGGAAAAATCAAAAATAGTCTCACGAGGAGGGCTGCGCGCAGGAGGAGGTGAGGGAGGTCTTGACGCTGTTAGATCAGCGCGTAAAATAGTCTCCTGCTCCTTAGTGATCCCAATGAGAGGAGATTCAGTACTTGTTGGAGCAGGAGCAGAACTAACGGCGCCAGCGCTAGCAGTGCCACCAGCAGCTTGTGTGCCAGCTATAATTCCTATTAAAAAACCAACAAGGAGAAATGATTCATGACTTGAACTAAAGGAAAAAATCAGACAATCAAAGCGCAATAAATACCTTGGCGCACCGCAGTCCGCGAATTAAACATCGCTGTGAAGTCCATTTTCCCCCTTTTCGAGGGTAAAACAGGGGACTTCAAAACAACCTTCGGCGTAGCCTCGGCACCTTGCTGCGCCTGAGGTTGAGCCACCAACGTTGACGGCTCTACAAACATTTGAGTGAACAAAGCTTCATTAATGACTATCAGAATCACGCTCATAAAACCACAAAAAATAAACAAAGTATACCCATTGGAGAAGACGAAACAGCAGGCACAGCACCGCTTCCCTTGTCCGCCGCGCGCAGAGACGAGGTGGCGGCACCATACCTCGTGTGGACGGGAGGACTGCCCACACCTTGAGGCAAAGAAGATGAGGAAAACTTGGAAGTAAAACCCTTGGTTTTCTCAAGTCCCTTCGCCTGAGTAGGAGGAAGATTCTGGGCAACAGAGGCATCATCTTTTTTCTGTTTTTTACTGGCCCCTGCGCCAGTTTTGCCTTTAGCCTTGCGCTTGAGTTTTTGCGCTTCAGCTTCTTCCTCCTCCACTTCCTCTTCCACAAGCTCCAACTCATAATTAGCGAGCGCATCTACAATACGCGCAACAGAAATGTTAAAACCAAATTTGGTACTCTAAGGGCCTAAGCACAAATACAAAGGCTTACCAGGCGCATCGCTGTAAAAACAAAATTCTAAATCGACAGGGATGGACATATCATCTAAGCGATCAGGGAAAGCAACTTCCCCAGCGCTCAGCGCGACAGAGCCACCTTCTGTATGCTCGTCATAGGCGGCGTGGATGTATTCCTTGCTTTCTGCATAAAACAAGACAAGTGATATCAGCAAAACGAATTATACTCGCGCAAAATTAATGCAATGAACAAACAACCCACCTGAGCCATCAACATGGATGACAGGCTCACTCCCGCTGTCAATCCACCTCTTGCTCATGCCAACCCCCACCAACGCTTCCTCGCAAATTTTCCTGGCTGGGGATGGTTCAGCAGATAACTTCTTAACCCACGCGCTAGATGGATTCTTAAGAACGTCATCATCCGCGGGCGCGGAAGTAATCGCGCGCATAGTCATGCGGATGAGAATCACACCAGCCTTGATATAAAAGAATTTTTCAGCCCAGTCATGAAGGCTTTTGAAGGAAACAGTGCATCACTTAACCTTCTGACTGCGCGGTGTGAATGAGAACCAAGAATCTTGGAGTTTCGGCTTATAAAAATATTGAAAGCGCCGAGGGGTGGGCTCCTCGCGCTGAGCTTTGCACATGAACTCAAAATGAGTCATGCGCACTAGTCCACAGGGATGAACCTGAGATATATGAATCCCGTAAAACTGGAGGAGCGCACCTATAAACCTCGTCATTGGAAGACGAAGATTACAGTGGGTGAAAAAATAAGAGTATAAAGAGATATAGCCGGTGGGAGGATCCGCCGCCGTTTGCCCGGTCGCCGGGAGCAGACAGCCATACTCAGGGAGAAAACCCTGAGAGGCGACGAGATTATCAAAGTCAGATTGTTTCAACTTGCAGGGAATCTCATCCCATCTCTTCACCGCCTTATTCTTCCCTTCCTCCTCCGATGAGGCCTCGGCAACCCGTTTACCCTTGCCGGTCTTCTTCAAAGTAGACATAACCACTGATTTTACACAGCCTTTACTAGGGGAAATTGTGGTGTCTGGGTTATCAGACATACAATTGCGAATCGAACAATATGGTTACTTTAAGCACGGAAATCTGGAAGCAAAGATAATGGCTCTTAATCGGAATGTAAATTGAAGAAGCAAAAGCTCTGAAAATGACAATGGAGATGAAGAAAAAACCGTTCAAAAGGTTTGGTTTTATAGGCCCAAGGGAGAGAAAGAGAAACAAGTAATAATCAGATCTACGCTCACGCGCCCCCACGCGCAGGCGTAGGTCAACATAAGCGCGACACGTGTTCCTGACACTGTATGAGGAGACGTGAAAGGCAACTGTAGCACCTCGAGCACGCGAAAGGTCTGACACATAACGTCTCCATCTCTGATGCATGTCAGCATCAACCAACCACGTGCATTGACGATTCGTTTTAACCAAAGGGATAGAATTTCGCGCAACGCACATATGAGAAATGAAAAAGAAAAGACAAACCCTGTTAAAAGAGCAAACTATTAAGTCTAATATCTATCTTACCTCGCTCGCGCGAGACAAGACACAAGTTAGACTGGGGGGGCTTGAAGGGGTATGCACCCGCCTTAACATCGAGCGGGGCGGGTCAACCCACAAGATATAGACAAGAGGCTTGAAATCAGGATGTCATGAAGACACAAAGCCAAAACCTATGCGCGTGGCGCATATCACATATGCTCACGCATCACATATGCTCCACATCTGCGCGTGGCGCATATTACATATGCTCACGCATATTACATATGCTTACGCATATCACATGCTCACGCATATCACATCTGCGCATGAAACATCTGCGCGTGAGAATAAAGAGAATACCTTGCGCATCCCCGGGATAGGCGCATAAAGGACAACACAACAAATGAGACAATAGTCTAATCCAAATCAGGATAAGGACAACCATGATTGTACTCATCAGACAACCTTCCAGAAGGTATCTTTTAAGGAATAAAGAATATGCTGATGTTGTCAGCTGCCAATGAAGGGTGGACAACTCAGCAAAACCCATGTGCCACCACGTGATGGCACATGGGTCAGGTAAAATACCTTGGTCAGAGAATAATCAATGAAAAAGCACCAGGTGTCCTAAGTACACGTGGCGCGAAGCAATAGGAGGAGGCCAAAAAGGCCCTAATTGGGTCTGAGCCCAATCATTGGAAATCCTAATACTATAAATACCACACCACCTCCACAGTTGGGGTGAAGCAAGAAATATATTCTGAATCCTTTACTCATTTTCACATTCTTATCTTCTCCTGCAATATCTTATTCTCACACCGGAGGGTTACCCCAAAGAGGACCCCTCTGTCCCTTTCTGAAGGGTAAGCTCACGGTGCTGTTCGTTTTGTAGGTGGAAGAACTCGTATCTCGGAAAACCATCGGTGATATAGTACACTCATACCCGAGGAACGTAGATCGAATACAAGTAAGTCGATACACGTTTCTTCAGGATCCTAAAAAAAATAGGGCCCTCAATTTCGAAAAAAAAAATTATATATATATATATATATATATATATATATATATATATATATATATATATAGATAATTGGTTGTCTGTGAGAAAGAAGCCAAGAGACAAAGACCAATATAAACTTGGATTAGGGCAAATATGAGGGCCTCAATTATAGAAATCAATAAAATTGGTTGGGTCCGTAGAGTCTTGGTTCTATAGTTTAAGTTCATAACGATAGCATCTTTATTTATTACGATTGTAAACAAAATGATATTTTTGTTTTCACAAGAAGGAAGCAAATTTTAGAATTCATTGAAGGTGTTTAAAATTGTTGAGCGACCCTATTATTAGTTAAAGTATTGGAGTTAAACTCAAGTTTGAAAAACTAAATTTCAAACGCCAACTTGTGATTTAGAAATATAAATTTCTACTTTTCTAGTGAAGAAGGTACAAGCGTGATAAAATGTGAATACTAGTGTCTAGTGATAAGTTATCATTAAATATAAACATCATAAAAGGCGTGGAATATCTTGAACAATATGTATTTGTTGGCCGCCCGTTTAATAATCTATTGTCAGCTTTTAAAAAAATATATTTATTATACACTAAAAATGTAAGTGACCAACTAACATATTTCTTAATTATTTAGTCAACTAGTGCTTGATTCTTTAGGATTTCATCAGTCGAAATCCCATTAATATTGTAACAAGTGTGTATTCTTATCACCATATTAGTATTATTTAAATTATTATCATTTATCTAATTTTTCATAAATATCACCGTGCTGCCGTTAAATCAGCGGTGTTCTATAAAGTTTAAGAAGAAATAACACGCAAGCAAAGTAGCTAATTGATGAGATGAAAACATGCAACTCTTCTACATGGCCAAAACATCTAGTTTTCTAAATGAGGTGAGGGTGCTCCTTAAACGTATTTGAGAGTTCGCTAAGACCCCCCAATTATGCACTATCACCTCATTTTTACCCTGAACGGTTTGAATTGATGGCGTCACTCCTTTTATAAGTATTCTAAACCATTTTTCCTTTCATTATTATTTTAACTACAATTTAATTATGCATTTGGCTAATTATTTGATTAAACTAAGAATAAATTATAAACTATACATTTACCAAAAAATATATTAACCATTTAGTTAATTATACAATTTTCTTTTTCTATATTTATATAAAAAGTTACTATATAAACAAGGGTTAGGTTCAAATAAGAAGTTTGATTTTTCTTAGAAGGCTAGGAATGAGGGTATTTTAGCCTAACACTTAAATATCAAAACCCACTTAATTTAACTTTAAAAACCCACTTACATTAATTTCAAAAACCCATTTACATAAAACCCAATTACATATTTACTCTCTACAACCACCACCACTCCACCGCCCACCGCCACCACAACTGTCACCCACCGCCATCACCTCGCCGGAAAAGTCCGGAAAAACACTATGAAAAACACAATGCAAAAAAACACAATGCAAAAAAAACACAATGAAAAAAACACAATAAAAAACACAATTGTATAACACAATGTAAAAAATACAATGGAAAAAACACAATGAAAAATACTATTGTATAACACAATTTTGTAAAACACAATTCGATAAAACACAATTTGTAAAAAATCCACTAATTTTTTTTTAATTTTTATATTACAATATGGTACTCATATAAAAGATAAAAAGACACTCGTTATTATGGTGAATTTGTTTTTTAATAAAAATGTCATAAAAAAAGTTATGGACGTTTAAAAATGATGAGGGAATTTTGACATGTGACTTGCATGTGGAGAGAAAAAGTCAACAAATGTGTTATTCCTTTTATACCCTTCCCTTTATTTTCACACATGATTTCCCCCTAAACTAATCTCAACCTTCCATGTTCAAAATCAATGGCCAAGATTACTTCTTATCCTTCCTACAAAAACTATACTTCCTATTATAACCTAACCAATATAAACAAACATTAAATTATATAAATATATATTTATGAGACCCGCACCGCACGGCCACACATACATTAAAATAGACAAAAATATCCCACCAAATTTTTCTTCATCTTCCTCCTCGCATTATACATGCAATAATAAAATAAAATAAAATAAAATACCAAACTAATCCTTTAAATGGAAAAATTGAAAAATGACATATAGCTGTTGAGCAACTATTATTGATCTTTAATTTATCTGTTCTATAACCCTTTCCTTGTATCCGAAAATGAGTGGGTGGTGGCAGTGTTCCTGCAATACCTGGGGTACCCGCAGCTATTTACCCGAGCCCACCTCCACCTTCCTTATTTCAAACATGTTTGGCGTCAGTTTTGTACCATGTTGGATGATATAAACATGGTACTAACATAATCAAAAAGCTACTATAACTCTTGAAAGAAGACATGTCAGTCACCCCTTGTGGTTGATTTGGATTTGATTGTCGTTGTTCCTTACATGTAAGGGTGTATGAATAACACGCAAATAAATACGACCAACTCATTTTTAGACGTAATAGCTAAGGATGAAATAAAAACTCAACAGTTAAACGCGCCTGGATCACTGGATGTTAGCATTTTCAGGAATCTTCAACATGCGAAGTTAAATAGGTTACCACTCTTAATTTAATGTTTATTGGTTATACGAATAACTTCAATTAAAATGGAGACTAGGGATGAATTATTGGTGATTTGAGATAAACTGGGCCTCAATATATAATGTGCTGTGTTTTCAACTTAGGAATGCAAAGTGCAAAGATCATAAAAATAATAACTTTGAAGAGAACACCATAAATAACATCTTTTTGTCTGCAGAAATCAAGAATGCAAATGTATCAAGTCGACTCGAACTCAATTCTAATGATTATACTAACCAGGAAGCTCGAGCCAAATAGGCTCAAGCGAAGTACAAGCAAGTTTTTATCGAACAGTAATTTTACCAAAAGAAAATTTGCAGTTATATCATAATTATTACAAGTATAAAAACAAAGGACTAGAGTTACATATGTTGGAAATTGGAAGTAACCATGCAACTTATGAATGCCGTGTTGAATTTAACAAACAAAAATATGCTACACAAAATCATCTTAATTCAACATTCATCTGGCTTTGCACCTGATCTCGAACATTCCACTGCATTAAAATCCATCCGCCAAATCATAATGTTTATTATCAGTATGAAATGAGGATTTAAATGAAACTTGTTTGATGAAAAGACGTTAACGTACCCGTAGCTCGTTTATTTCCTCGTCTGTAAGAGAACGCTCCATGGAGCGATATGTGATCCTATAACAATGACTAGTCTTTCCTTTCTTGTTAGTGAAGTTATCAATCAATTGGACCTGATCATATATAAGAGTGTTATTTTATTTCATACTAAAGTGAAAAAAACCAAGTATTCTTATATAAACAATTAATCACCTCCTCGGCAAGATCACCAGCAACGCCTCTGACGATTTCACAGAGATTGTTTTCAGTGAATGAATCATTTATCCAGAAATTCATGTCTTTATAACAAGGTGGATACTGCATATAATATTATTCATCAGAATAGAATAGAAAAATTGTATGCGCATAAATGCCAACTCATACCTTTGAGAATGGCTTGAACTTTATCCCAAGTTGACCTTTAGTAAACTGCATCACAAGAATGTTTTAGGTCAATCTGTCATGGCCCATAACCTAACTGGTCAGCTGCAATTAGTAAAGTACCTGAGACGTGAACCGCTTATCTGTCGACCAAAAAAGCCTAATATCAGGAATGTCAAATAAGACCATTGCCAAACGTTCCAATCCAAGTCCAAATGCCCAAGCCACGTTCCCGTTTTAATATTTCTTGTTCCATCACACCACAACCAAGAACCTCCAACCACTTTTCCTGAACCATCAATTAAAATTACATAACTTTTATTAAAATAATACATCACACCAGTTCATTGGTTAAATATCTAAAATACCCATCAGTGACAAGAGTTTTGAACTAAAACTTAATAAAAAAAAAATCTTTACCTGGAAATATATCTCGAGTTCAAAAGATGGATTTGTAAATGGAAAATAAGTGTCAACCCATCGCATTTCAACAGCACCTGAACGTCACAATGAAGTGAAAGTTCACTCGGTTAGCTACTATCCATCTCAACTTAGCATATATAATATTAAGTAATGAATCAATTTCTTACCAAAAAGGTGACGTGCCAAACCCTCTAGACAAGCTTTTAGATCATTTGCAGCATATGAAGTTCCATCAATGCCAGAACCATTCCAATCATTTGGACTGAACACCCTAACTCCTTCCATCTGCACACTCACAAGTATTATAACCCGCATACTTTTGGGGCCGTTCAGACGTATGTTATGTAGCTGATAATTGTGGTTTGACTAATCAAAATCAGAATCTAATAATCATAATCATGATCGTTTCCCTTAGTTAACTGTAATGTTATAGAATTATAGTTGATTCAGAAAAAGAATATCAGATACCTGATGGAATACAGGATAATGAGTTGAATCAATGGAGTCTCTTCGATAAACATCACCAGTAACAAGAAAATTGGTATATCCTTTCCTTAGCAACTCAGCCTGATGTGGACTAGTGTGACACCTCAGCACGGTGTCTGCATCAATGTAGTATGTATCATTGTAACTCCGGCTCACATGATCAGCAGGTACCAAGACATCATCAAAGTTCTGCATGCACAAAGGAGTTAAAATTGTTTATCAAACGATGTAAAAAGGTTTATATAAATAATAATAATAACAAAGCTATATCATAGACATGGCATTTCATTAAAAAAATTTAAATAGATATCAATATTAAAGCATGACATGCCATTTAAATTGTTTTAGATGCAAAAGTATTTTCTTTTCAATCGTCAGACTGCCAACTAGAGGTGGCAATTTCTGACAGGACACAAACATAATCAGGTTTTGGGTTGTCATGTTTAACTTGTTTGATAAATGGGCCGTGTTCAAATTGACCTCTTTAGAGCATTCCCAGCAGGTCCTCTATCTCCATCTTTATAATCACACTAAAAATCACAACCTTTTCTCTCTCAATTTCAATTAAATAATACTTTTTATACCTTTATCGTGACCTTTTTCTCTCTCCTCGACTCACAACCACTTTCAACAAATCTTAAAAAATTATAGAGTATCAACAGTGTTTCTCCAAATTTACTCATGAATAGTAACATTTTCTCTCTCCTTCACTCACAACCGCTTACAATCACTCCACACAATATAGAGAACACACTCACAAAAATATAGAGGACCTCTTGTGAATGCTCCATGTTTTACAACCCAATCAACTTGTTTATCACCCAACAACCATTCAACCCGTTTAGATAGAAGGGTTAAATGGGTCATTCTTGGTTTACACGATTTTAAGTGTGTGCGTATTAGGGTGGAAGTTTTTGACACAAATAAAAATATGGATCGTGTTCGGGTTGAACATTTCAACCCACAAAAGGCCAATAATAGCATCTATTTAAGTGATCACGGTGCAAAAATGTTAATAAAGCATTTCCTATGTTGCAACTTTAAGGCCATACCTGTTTAGTGGTAACAATAGGGGACAAATCATCAAACTTGAGAAACTGATTGTTATAGTTGGAGTCAAAATACTCATATATCGCATTCTTGAGTATCCCAAGGGGATGATTATCTCTCCTATGAAGTTGTAATTCAAGTTTTGTGAATATTAGATCCGGGACATTATTTGTTGGTTCATCCTTAACAACATCTGTACCACAAATATACCAATATATACCATATCAGGACTAAAAATCAAAATACTAGCTCACAGTGTACTTGATAATAGGAGATGTTCTCAAAAGTTAGCATGACAAAAGAATATGAAACTTAGCATCTTCAATCAATCACAACCTGTTTAACTTGTCAAAGTCAAAAAACCTAATTTTGAACTTCGAATTGATGCCAGTTCACGTTACATCATATGTGAAGTAGTGCTTACGAGCTCGGCTTGTGAGTTGATTTTTCAAGCTCAGGCATGGGTCACTTATTATTTATTAATTAACTTATATGTGTTTTTAATTATTTTTATATATTTTGAGAAAAACCTTAAATGAACCTATGAAGCAGCAAAGAATAAGCATTTTGAAATCTTGATATTTGTCATCTTTAAGCAATTAAAAAAATGAAACAAGAGATGAAAAGGCTCAAACTTGGAGTGAAATTTATAAGGGTTTTTTATGCTTTCCATAAGCATATCAATTAATTGTCTTCCTATGGGAAACCTAATCATTGTAAATCAACAAGTATATAAAAAATCACAAGAAAAGGGCAAATATAAATGAAATCAGAAAATAATATAATAAAATGAAGAAATACCACCACCTTGTTTAGAAATCTGAACTCTGCCGAGTTGAAGGAGTGAGGAAGCTACCGTCTGTGTGGATTAAAGAAAGGCGATGAGACGGAAATGAAGGTGGTTTTGGATAGAAGGATGTGGTGAGCAAAGGTCAGACCAGCCATGGCTCACTGATAGACGACGCAGGCCACACTACCACATTGGATTATCTTCTTCATTACTCATTTTAACTCAAAAGGAACTTATTTTCATTTTACAAAACAAAATATCCTTTCTTTATCATGTAACTAATACCCAACTACACGAGGGAGTGACTTTCACTAGTTAGAGCACTGCCGTCCTTTCGTGCCTTCAGCGAATGTTCACGGGCGTTGACTTTAGATGAGAGTTTTTGCCCGATTGAAAGAAAAGTGTATCCCGATATGGTTAATTTAGATATTTAGAGAATTCATTAGCCGTTCAAAGAAAAAAGTAATAAATTATGAAAAAAAAACACGCGTGCTCAAACATTAGTTGCATCCAAATTCCAAAGTGTTTGATAACTAGTCTGACTTCGTGTCAAAGCATCCAAATTCCAAAGTTGCAAAACAATAGTTTTGCACCCACAAACAAACTATTGTATGGGTAAAAAAACTAAACCCATCATGATAATCTACAAATTAAACTAGACAATTTTATTTGAATATACACCATTGATTTTAGCTTAAGATGAAAAAAACAATGGTATGAAAATATGTGAAATACAATGTTTATATTGTGATAAGCTAGGACAACTAGCCCGATGATAGATAATATGTGTAGGCTATTGTGAAACAAAAGAGTAGTAATACTTTGTGATTTCGTCATGTGTTGGGACATTGTGGTATGTCGAGCTATCATGATAAAATCAAGGATAAAATACTATGAAAATAAAGGTACAAAAGAAAAGAGGAAGATATATATTATTTTATAAGAGAGAGATTGAAAAATAAGGTTGTTGTGGTTATTCTCTTGTGAGACAACTCAGACAAGACATGAAAACATATATGTGGAGATTGAGGTGGTAGTCTAACGGATAACCCACCTCTATTGGTTTGATTGATCCGTATACAAGAAAATGTCATGAGCTAAGCAGTTCTAAGTATACTTGTATTGGATGATATTTAAGCGCAAATTCATTTTTATACGTACAAGTACAAGTGATGAGGTATTTCAACCTCTTGGATGCTTTGTTTTTGTACTTGTTATCAATGTACAATAAAATCAACATATATCACATTAAATGACTTTTAGGTCATGTTTGTTTCAAGGATTTGGAAGGAATTCTAAGGAATGGAATTTTAAATCCCAAGAATTGATATGTTCGTTTCATTAAATGAAAGAATGGGAATGGAAACTAAATCCCATCAAATCTCATATTTCATGGGATTTCAAAATCCCACATACTTGAAAGGATTGTTATGGAAAATAAAAACCTCTTCAAAAAAAATTCAAAAAAATTAATAAAAAAATCATAACTCAAAATATAAATAAAAAACAAAAAATGTAAAAAAACTAAAACGTTTCCTTCGTTGTCCTCGTTCTTCAAACCCCCCCCCCCCCCGAGAATGAAGAAGATTCCAATTCCAATACATATTAACCAACCAAACACATGAAAGGGATTCTCAAACATTCCAATTCCAAATCCAATTCCAATTCCAATTCCAAATCCTTTAAAAAAAGTCCGTGAAACGAACGGGCCCTTAGTATGTTTGTTTTGCATTTATAACTTCCTCTTTTATGTCTACATGAGTTAGACACATAGCGCATCCACTAAAAGCGTCTTAGGCGTGCCCGGACATGGGTCTCCACCAAAATTTTCTATCGTATGAGGAATCGAACATTGCCTTCTCCCTAAACAAGCCTGAAAGATCAAAATGCATATATACATACAAGTCAGTTATGGTCATTTTGCAAAGTAATATTTTTAACAAGGGGTGTCATAGTATTTTGCAAAGTAAACTAAAAATATGTATTATGAATCAAAGAAGATCACCTTTTCAACAATTTGTTGAGAATTAGATGAATGACAATTGCCAATAGAGTAGCTTTCGCAGTCACCCAAAGGGTTACCGTCACTTGCAAATACAATCTTGGTGATGATTCGTTTCCTAGGACATCTAAGATGAACTCGAGGCCATGGTCTCCAATAAAAGGGACTATGTACTGCCCATGAACTTATCCTAGGAGGATGTGAATCTGTCACACGTCCACAAACTTTGTTAATTGAAACAACATCTAGTGAAATGTTTAACGGGTTTCCATATTCTTCCTCGAAAAAAACCAGTAGGTTTCGTGTTGGTTTAAGGAAAGATCATGGTACATTGTACCTGTAAGACACCTGCCAAATTTTTTGTTGTGACAAATGCTAGGAAATTGAATGAAAAATATACACAACTTAACACATGTGTGTAAGCAGGTTTCAAACTAACCATGTTTGTGAAGGAGATCCTGAAGGAGTCTTAAAGGAGACCCAATATCTTCCAATACTTTGGCCATTGATCCAAGCTTCTCCTTTGCCCATAGAACCAATGTTTAGAGCAATTGGTTTATCTCCCTCAGGCGCGTCAAATGTTGTCTTCAAGTACGAAAAAACATCAGGATTTGTAGAACATGTAAATAGTATGCACATTATGTCAACCATGCATGTTTGGATAATGATAAAACGTCAATACTATCCTAGTACTCAAACTAAAGATAGAATAATAACTAGCGAATTTGATAAATCAAGTAACAATAATAACGATAATAGCTAGCACTCACTTTATACCATGTTAGCGCACTAGTGTTTTCGTATGGGGTCCATGAGACATTACTAGACCCTTCATCTGTGTACATCGATAGCTTCTCCCCAAGTAATCCGACCTTTATCAATATCAGACATGTTAATTATGTGAGTATTTTCAAAAGGCAATACAAAAAGTATTTTACTGTCATGGCTTACTTGATATCCCCAAGAGTAGCTTGTGAAATTGAGTTCACGAATCAACACCTCGCTTAACCCTGACCGTTTACGCTCCATAAACACTCCTGAATCCTTCAAAAGTGATCATCAGATCAATAAACCAGCAATGCAGTTTCATTAACATTTATGCTTTACCTACTAAATTTGACACCAGGCTTGTGTGTAACCTACCGGTAGCCCAACCATTATGTTCAAGAAAGAAATATTGTTGATTCCTGTTGACAATGAAATGGTGTCTTCAATTGTACAATTTGTAACTTTACGAGCTCCATGTACAGAACCTAGATGCAAACAGAAAGAGAATATTGTCGGTTTATATGATCACAACATTAGTTCCATATAATAATGTTGGAATTTTGGGTATTGAAGAAACACTAATCGACCCCGGGCAGATTACGGATAATCTGGGGGTTAAATAGATGTTTCCCACGAGGGGTTAGATCCGGCAAAGATGGTTCTTCTGATAACCTGCAAAACAGACACCGTGAGCTCGTCACTGAGAAGGGGGGGTACCTCCTTGTGACCACCCTCCGGCGTGAGAATCAGACAAGATTGCTCTTGAATATAAGTGTATATTAAGAGAATGACTAGAGCAGATATCAGGTAATATATCAAGATATGAGATATGAGATAAAATGATACCATTCCAAGGTGTTGGAGTATTTATAGCCGAAGGTAGGTTTCCAAGCAGGTACAGCCGGCTGAATAGTGTTCCTGTTCTGCCAACTGTGGGCTACGCACATGCCATGCTGGTGGTTGGTGGATAGGCAGCGGCTGATAGTGACCAGGCCGGCTGTGTACTATTCCTGTTCCACCAACTGCAGGTCATGCCATGCACGTCCTCCGACAGGTTGGTGAGTAGGCAGCGGCTAATAGTGACATACAGTACAAGAGCGTGCTGCTCGTCATACTGTTGTCAGTGAGCTGTCGTATCCTTGGTCAGATCTTTTGTCCATACCTCGTCAGGTACAGTACAAAAGATCCTCCAGTATCATACGGACTGGCTCATTTGGGCGGGAGTTCTCCCGGCTTTGTGCGGGAGTGTTCCCGGCTTGCTCACTCCTTCTTCAGGTGACATTACTGAATTATTTAAGAGTTAAATGCCTTGTGCGTGTAGCTTTGCTGCGCAGGTAGCCTTCCCTGATGGCTTGTATCCGCAGCTGCGGGAACAGGCAGAGTACTTCACCATTGGGAGGCTTGTCCTGCGGGAACAGCTTGCGTACTGCGCGTAAGGACGTCACGTCTCTGAGCATGGTGGGTCCTGCGGACCCAGTTGGTTTCTGCGCAGACGTCCCTCTTAAAGGTGAGTCTTGCGGGTCCAACTGGGCTTTGCTGGGACCTACCTCTTCAGGTATATTTGTGTGTGAATATATGTCTTAAAAATGGAAGTGGTAAAACTTGTCTCACATCGGTTTGGGAACAAAGTGAAGAGTGGTTTATAAGGTGCAACCTTTACTACTCATTTGAAGCTTTGTGATGTGTTTTACTACAACTCCTACCTGCGCGCAGTGGGTGCAAAATTGGGTTTTTGGACTTAAATTCTTCGAACTCGTGCATGCCCGCACATCCAACCGACACGAATGCAACTCTGAAAACCTGGGCCAGTGTAAGGCATTTTTTTTGCACTTGTTTTTTGAGACTGCTCGCTGGTGCATTTCGTAACTGAAAGTCAATGACATTAATGATTATTAATTTTCAGTTTCTCTTAACTGAATAGTCAATGATATTAATGATCATTAATCAGTAATGATTATTATCTTTCAGTTTCATTGTACTAATAATGACCATTATTATGATAATTACTAGTTATTATTATGCACTAATGGTCAACAATAAGTTATGAGTTTTATTGTTATAAAACTAGATGAAATGCTTCAGTTCATATAACGACAAAAGACACACAACTCTCTCATCCTCTCCGCTGCAACATCATTGCGGTTTCATTTCAGACAAGTGATCAAGTCCAGCAGTCCGCTACTGCTTCAAACCGGAGTACCCTGGGAACAGACCGCGAATCTGTTTAAGGGAATTGTGTCAAACACAAGCCCGGTTCACCGTTATCATTTATTGTTTCTAATTATTTGTTTCCGGTTCTACTACAGGAATATCCAACAAACTTAAACAGATTACTAATTGTTCATGTGTCTTTCGTTTCAGACAGCCATGATCGTTGCTTATGTTGTTGCTATCACAACTAGTTTGGTTGCACCACTACCTAATGCAGTTACGTCTCATGCTGAGAAACCGAAAAATTCACCGGTGTGAATTTTAAAAATTGGCAGCAAAAGATAGTCTTTTATCTGACCACGTTGAACCTAGCGAGGTTCTTGACTGAAACCGTTCCCCATGTTGATAAAGGGGAAATGGATGCTCATTCATTGAGCGCGGTTCAGGCTTGGAATTATTCGGATTTCTTGTGCTGGAATTATGTTTTAAATGGTATGGTGGATGCATTGTACAATGTTTAATGCAAGGCCAAGACTTCCAAAGAATTATGGGAGTCTTTGGACCGCAAATACAAAACCGAAGATGTCGGTGTTAAAAAAAATTTCGCGGTGGCTAAGTTCTTGGACTTTAAAATGGGAAAGGCTCCAACCTTGGTCCTAAGGGGAGAATTTAAAATAAATAAATAATAATAATATTAATAATAATAAAATAAAGTTCCAAGGAACTTGTCACAATTATGGAAAGCAAGGCCATAGGGCCAATGAGTGTAAGCTTCCAAAGAATGAAAATGCTCGACAAGTGAATATGGTTCGTGAGGTTGATAACCTCTTGATTATGGTCACCAAAGTTAACTTGTGTCGAAGCAAAACAAACAAGATCGTCATTCAAAAATATTGAACGATTCATCGAACCCCTCGAGATGATCCACACTTATGTGTGTGATCTAAAAGTAATTCCTACTCGTTATGGAGTATGTACTTCATCATGTTTATTGATGATTGTACAAGGTATTGCTATGAGTACTTACCTAAGAGTAAGAATAAGGCTATTGATAATTTTATCTTGTTTAAAGTCGAAGTTGAGAATCAACTAAATCGGAAAATCAAAAGAGTAAGGAGTGACCGAGGAGGTGAATATGTTTCACCTTTTGTTGATTTGTGTGAAAGAGATGGAATCATACATGAACTCAGCCTCCTTACTCCCCTCAATCAAATGGCATAGCGGAACGCAAGAACCACACTTTGAAAGAAATGATGAATGCCATGATGATAAGTTTTGGTATAAGCCGAGACATGTGGGGGGGAGCAATCTTATTGGCGAATTATGTCTTAAACATGATACCCAATAAGAAAAAAAAATGTAACTCTATACGAATTACGAACGGGAAATAAACCACCATATAAATACTTGCGAGTATGGGGGTGCCTAGCCAAGGTAGTAGTAACACCACCAAAACGGCTACTAATATGACCCAAAACAGTGGATTGTATATTTATAGGATATACTCGTCCTGGTGGTGCATTTCATTTTCTTATTGGCGAATTATGTCTTAAACATGATACCCAATAAGAAAAAAAAATGTAACTCTATACAAATTACGAACGGAAAATAAACCATCATATAAATACTTGCTAGTATGGGGGTGCCTAGCCAAGGTAGTAGTAACACCACCAAAACGGCTACTAATAGGACCCAAAACAGTGGATTGTATATTTATAGGATATACTCGTCCTGGTGGTGCATTTCGTTTTCTTGTGCATGATACTAGAATCAAAGGATGCATCATGATTTGAGCATATGTTCCCATGCTTAGATAAAGGAAAACTGAGTTGTTCTAGATCGTTTGAAGAAATTGTTCTAAAAAAAAACCGAGGGTGCAAGAGATGAACCTCGAGAACAATCCGAAATACAGGAAGTTGAAATTAGAAAGAGTAAATGGCAAAGGATTGAAAAATCCTTCGGCTTTGACTTCTTTACCTACATGGTAAAAGAGGAACCTCAAACGTATCAACAAACTTAATGATAATTATTATTATTAAGTTCAGTTTCAAATGTTGCACTAATGATCATTATTCTGTTTTATTACACTTTAATGATCATTATGACATTTGTTGTGATTTATGATAATTACTAAGTATCATTATGACGTTTGTTATGTTTTCAAATGTTGCACTAATGATCATTATTCTGTTTTATTACACTTTAATGATCATTATGACATTTGTTGTGATTTTATGATAATTACTAAGTATCATAGCCATCAAAGGTGAGATAGATTTTATCTTACAAAATCATACTTGGGAACTAGTGGATCTTCCTCAAGGATGTAAACCACTAGGATATCGATGGATCTTCAAGAAGAAGATGAAACCATATGACACCATCGATAAGTATAAGGCAAGGTTGGTAATCAAAGGATATACACAACGAGAAGGTTTAGATTACTTTGATACATATTCGCCAGTTACGCGAATAACCTCCATCCGGTTGGTGCTTGCTACTGCCGCCATTAGAAATCTGGAAGTTCACCAAATGGATGTGAAAACAGCTTTCTTGAATGAAAATCTGGAGAAAGAGATTTACATGAAACAACCTGAAGGTTTCATAGCCGTTGGGCAAGAAAAGAAAGTTTACAAACTTGTAAAATCCTTATATGGATTGAAACAAGCTCCAAAACAATGGCATCAAAAGTTTGATCATATCATGCTTGATGACAGGTTCAAAATCAATGAATGTGACAAATGTGTATACGTGAAGGACACATCAAATGGATATGTCATTCTGTGTCTATACGTAGTGATATGCTCATTGCTGGAAGCAATGACAAAATCATAACGTCCACAAAGAACATGCTAAAGGCAAGATTTGACTTGAAAGACATGGGTTTTGCGGATGTGATTTTGGGAGTTAAAATCACACGAACCCAAAGTGGACTTGTTTTAAGTCAAACCCATTATGTGAACAAAATTCTTGAGAAGTTTAATGTTAATGACTCTAATGTAGCTAGAACTCCCATCGACACGAGTCAACATCTAGCTAAGAATAGAGGTAAACCCGTTAACCAGTTGGAATACTTCAAGAATTATAACAGATATCCGACAGTTATTGAAGGACACTGTGATGCAAATTGGATATCTGACACTAATGATTCCAAAGCAACAAGTGGGTATGTATTCACACTTGGAGGTGCTACTATATCGTGGAAATCATCTAAACAAACAGTTATAGCTAGATCCACGATGAAATCAGAATTCATCGCCCTAGATAAAGCGGGCGAAGTGGCAGAATGGTTACGTCAATTTGTTGAGGATATACCAAGATGGCCTAAGCCGGCATCGGCCATTTGTATACATTCTGATAGCCAATCGGTAATTGGCAGAGCTCATAGCACAATGTATAATAGTAAGAACAGACATATTAGACGTAGACATAATACGGCACGACAACTAATCTCTAATAGAATTATCACTGTTGACTACGTGAAGTCAAAGGATAATATTGCGGATCTGCTAAGAAAAGGCCTAAGTAGAGAGTTAGTTCAAAAGTCGTCAATGGGAATGGGACAAAAGCCCTTGAAAAATTAAAGGTTCATACGAAGGAAACCTAACTCAACAGATTGGAGATCCCAAGAATTGAGTTCAATAGGAAAACCTAATTGTATGAATTAAAGAGGTCACTGTGGAGGGGATAACCCTATGTATTTAAAAGGTAGTTTACTACATGGTCGGTAAACTTCCTAGTCCATTCCTAAAAGTGACAAGTGTGAGGCTAAGCCTATGGCTTTTAATGATTCGACTAAGGTAACCATACATGGTGAATCACTTATGTGAGAGAGAAGTGGGGTCACTTCGAAGGGTATTGTTGGGGCACAATACTTAATGGCTCTCGCAGAACCAGGCTCATGTTCATGACCATAATGAACATAACTATGAGGACTTGACTTTGTCAGGGAGAGTCTTGTGTGAAGTGTATTGTCGTCTACACAAACGACAAGTGAGTTCAAAGACATCGCTGTCTACTCAGAGTCAGTGGGCTAAGTGCGCTTCATAAGCAAAGGTTCAAAGAGTAACATCTACCTATTGTATGCAAGATTCAACTGCTGAAATCTAATCGAAATAATGTTGTTTCGACCTCCATTCATGTGGGGGATTGTTGGAATTTTGGGTATATTTGTGTGTGAATGAATGTCTTAAAAATGGAAGTGGTAAAACTTGTCCCACATCGGTTTGGTAACAAAGTGAAGAGTGGTTTATAAGGTGCAACCTTTACTACTCATTTGAAGCTTTGTGATGTGTTTTACTACAACTCCTACCTGCGCGCAGTGGGTGCAAAATTGGGTTTTTGGACTTAAATTCTTCGAACTCGTGCATGCCCGCACGTCCTGTGGACACGAATGCAACTCCGAAAACCTGGGCCCGTGTGAGGCAGTTTTTTTTGCACTTGTTTTTTGATACTGCTCGCTGGTGCATTTCGTAACTGAAAGTCAATGACATTAATGATTATTAATTTTCAGTTTCTCTTAACTGAATAGTCAATGATATTAATGATCATTAATCAGTAATGATTATTATCTTTTAGTTTCATTGTACTAATGACCATTATTATGATAATTACTAGTTATTATTATGCACTAATGGTCAACAATAAGTTATGAGTTTTATTGTTATAAAACTATAAAACTAGATGAAATACTTCAGTTCATATAATGACAAAAGACACACAACTCTCTCATCTTCTCCGTTGCAACATCATTGCGGTTTCATTTCAGACAAGTGATCAAGTCCGGCAGTCCGCTACTGCTTCGAACCGGGATACCCTGGGAATAGACCGCGAATCTGTTTAAGGGAATTGTGTCAAACACAAGCCCGGTTCACCGTTATCATTTATTGTTTCTAATTATTTGTTTCCGATTCTACTACAGGAATATCCAACAAATAACACATAAACACAAATTCATTTCGTACCCACAAGTGCTCCATTAACAAATGCACGTAAAACATGTCTACAAGAGTTAACTTTAAGCGTGTATTGAGCGTCTGACGAGTTTTGTTGGATACTATATGTTCACAAACATCAATAGTACATTGATTTAAGTCAGGTTAATTGAATGAAAATGAAGATCATCAAACTTTACCTCGTTGTGTACCAAAGATAATCTGATTTGTCTTTCGTAGTATTCATTTGTTCTAACAATGTAATTGACCTCAATGAGGTCTGGTTGAATTGAGGAACAACTTCACTAAAGACCTCCCATTGTTGAGGTGTGTCGAACCTTATAACCGGTTGCATGGATCGTTGAAGAGGTAGGTCCCAGCAGAGCCCAGTTGGTCCCGCAAGACTCACCTTGAACAGGGACGTCTGCGCAAAGGCCATCTGCTTCCGCAGGACCCACCATGCTCAGAGAACCTTACGCGCAGTACGCAAGCTGTACACGCAGGGAAAGCCTCCCAATGGTGAAGTACCCCGCCTGTTCCCGCAGTTGCGGATACAAGCCATCAGGGAAGGCTACCCGCAGACAGCAGGGCTACACGCACAAGACAATAGATACTTCAGTAGTCACATGAAGGAATGAGCAAGACGGGAACAATCCCGCCAAAATGAGCCAGTCCGTATGATTCTGAAAGATCTTCTGTACTATACCTACCAAGGTATGGATAGGACAGACAATCTGACCAGAACAGCCCATGAGCCAATCACAGGGTGACAGCTCACCGACAACAGTACGAGGAGGAGCACCCTCTAGTACTGTTTGTCACTATTAGCCGCTGCCTACTCACCAACCCTTACTGCAGGGCATGCGCAGCCTACAGTTGGTGAAATAGTGTTACTGTTGGCCGTAACCTATTCACCAACCAGCATGGCCTGCGTATAATCCACAGTAGGTAAGACGTGCATAATCTACAGTTGGAGGAATAGTGCAGCCGACATAGTTACTGTTGGCCGTAACCTATCCACCAACCAGTATGGCCTGTGCATAGTCCACTGTTGGTAGAACAGGAATACTATTCAGCCGGCTATACCTTCTAACCTACCTTCGGCTATAAATACTCCAACATCTTGGAATGGTAAGATCATCTGCTACCCAGTTATCTAGCAATCTCTTAATATACACTTATATTCAGAGCAATCTAGTCTGATTCTCACGCCGGAGGGTGGTCACAAGGAGGAACCCCCCCTTCTCAGTGACGAGCTTACGGTGTTTGTTTTGCAGGTCTCCTGAAGAACAGCCTTCTCAGTTAGACCTCATCCGTGGGAAACATTACTTAACCCCCAAATTATCTATAATCTGTCCAGATTATCTATAATCTGTCCAGGGTTCGCCTAGTGTTTCTTCATTGGCGCCATCCGTGCATAAAAGCTAGAACTATTTTAGTTTTTTCACAATTTCTGAAGAAATGGTTAACGTTACTCCGGTCCAAAGGCCAGTAACCGACCAAGAAACCCCGGTAACAACCCCAGCAACTGGGGGGAACACCGGCGGTTATACAATCCTTACGAACACTACTCCGACCACCAAGGCCGGAGCAAGTGCAGTAAATATTCCACTGGGGTTCACCGACACCCAGTTGGAAAAACGAACAAGGGCCCCTCGCCAAACACTAGATCAAGTGAAGGCGTGGGCCGAAGCACGGCAAAGAGAATTCCAAGCCGAATTGGATGAACGCTTGCGTTCAGCTCAACAGGCTGACGAATTCGGCAGTACTCGCCAACACCTCAATATGAGCAGTGACTGCGAGTACTCAGACGAGTTGGAGTCCGATACCGACGCGAACCCTCGCCATAAGGCGAAAGGGAAGCGTAAGGAAACGGACGTCCAACCAAAAAGGAATTTTGGGGAAGCTTTTCAACCAATCGCGGAGAGAAACCCGCGTGACTTCTCCAAAACCTTTAGACCAACTGCTACAAATGCAGGAAAATCAAAATTCGCAAGGGACATTGCGGAAGCAATCGCCCCGAGAAGTGCCAAACAGATGTCCAACATTGGCACTTATGATGGTCTATCCGACCCAGACGACCATTTGAACAGGTTCATTGCGGGGGCTACCGTCAGCAACTGGACGGAACCCACGTGGTGCTACATGTTCCAGATGACTCTGGTCGGAGCGGCAAGGGCATGGTTCGATCGTTTACCGATCCACCACATATATGACTGGGCGGACTTTCAGAACAAGTTCAGCCAGCACTTTAGCCAACAGAGGAAGTACACTGAAGAGCAGTGGACGATCCTCAACTGCGTGAGAGAGGAGGATGAATCTTTACTAGACTTCATCACCCGCTTCAACTCCAAGAAACTGAGTCTGGGCAACGTAAGTGAAGATCTCGTTCGCAGCCGCTTTCATCCAGGGCGCCGAGTACCCAGAGCTTATCCGCACATTAACGGGTAAGGACGGCATGCCATCCACATGGGATGCCATCATGACGGCAGCCAAGCGCTTTGCCGAGACAGAGAAGCAGCTGGGAAGAGATCTTCCCCAGAGTACTCACCTCTACACGCAGAGGACAAGGGAGAACAACGTTAGGATCGCCTGGCAGAACAAAAAGAGGCGGCTAGGTATTTGGCAGTCAAGGGTAAACTTTGACACCTCATCCAGCTCTCGCCCTCTTGTTGGCGGAAGGGACAACACACACCCTTCAAACCGAAAACACCGGTGGACGCCACTCACCAAGAGCGTCACGGAGATATTTGCCACGGAAAAATTGCCATGGCCAAAAGCCCCATTGATCCGGCAGAAACCTAATGCGGATCAAAGCAAATCCTGTGATTTCCACGGGACAAAGGGTCATGGTACTGAAGAGTGCACATCCCTGAAGGATATTGTTGAGACATTTGTGAAGGATGGAAGACTTGCACATCTCGTGGCATCAATCAGGAAGGGAGGAAGAAATGACAACCGGTACAGAGGTAACGGACGAAAGCCCGTCGACATCAGCATCAACATGGTCCATGGCAAAGTCGCAGGAAGAAAAAGACGAGCGACAGAACCATGCGCGTGGAAGGAAGCTGAGGTGCGCTTCCCGCGAGTGCCAGGAGGCCCCAGCAAAGAAGGCCCCATCGTCATCAAAAGCCAGCTGGGGCATTACATCACTTCCCGCACTCTTGTTGACAACGGCGCTTCGTCGACAGTGATGTACAGGCAGTTCTTTGACAAGCTGGATGATGAAGACAAAGAACGCCTGGAAACGGTCTACGCTTCAATGGAAGGGTTTGACGGCAGTACAGAAACCCCCCTGGGTATCCTATCTTTCCCCGTCACTCTTACAGATGGAAAACATTCCCGCACAGAGGATGTGGACTTCGTCGTGATGAGGAAGCCACACCACACATACGACATCCTCTTCGGGAGAGACGGGATGGCAAGATTCAACGCCGTGGTATCTTCAGTCCACGGCATGATGGGATGGCCAACAGTTGAGGGTGTGGCGATGATCACTGGCATTCCCCAGGTATGCATCGCATCTGTCTCATCTAAACCCAAACCAAAGATGGCTAAACCAACCATCACCGAACCGGAAAAATGGGCCTTCAATGGCAAATACCCCGACCAGGCCGTTACCATTGGACCAACAATCGTTGATCCCACCCGCACCTTACTCAAACGCCTACTGCAGAAAAACGCTGACATCTTTGCGTGGACACCAGCTGATATGACTGGTGTACCCCGAAGTAAGGCGGAGCATAAGCTCAAGTGCGATCAGGCTGTTACGCCAGTCGTACAAAAGCGCAGAGTAATGGGGCCTGAACAAACTAACGCGTGTAGAACCCAAGTCAAGGAACTCCTTGACGCAGGCATCATACGCGTTAGTAGATATCAAACATGGGTTGCAAATCCCGTAATGGTACCGAAGAATGACAAACAATGGCGCATGTGCATAGATTTCAAAGATTTGAACAAAGCATGCCCCAAAGATTATTATCCGTTACCAGAAATTGATCTTAAGGTGGATTCGTTGGCACCATTTCGCCTTAAATGCTTCTTGGATGCGTATAAGGGGTACCATCAAATCCACATGGCCGTAGATGACCAGGACAAAACCGCGTTTCGGACGCCCGATGGTACATTTTGTTATAAAATGATGCCCTTCGGACTTAAGAATGCAGGGTCCACGTACCAACGCCTGATGGACAAAGAGTTTCATGCCCAAATCGGGAGAAACTTGGAAGTCTATATGGATGATTTGGTCATCAAAAGCCCCGAGCCAGAAGCGATGTTGAAAGACATTGAAGAAACCTTCAACACGCTCAGAAAGATAAACATGAAGCTCAACCCGAGCAAGTGTTCATTTGGGATGGAAGAAGGGAAGTTCTTGGGAGTCATTGTTACTAAAGATGGCTTCAGAGCGAACCCTGAAAAGGTCGAAGCCATTGTTAAAATGGAATCACCTACCACCATCAAACAGGCTCAGACACTGAATGGACGACTAGTCGCACTTAATCGCTTTTTGGCAAACCATGCAGATAAGTCGTTTCCTTTCGTGTCAACATTAAGAAACTGCTTAAAGAAAACGCACTTCCGCTGGACACCAGAAGCGGAAGCAACTTTTCAGGAGATTCGGTCACGCCTGATCGAACTCCCAACACTTACAGCACCACAAGCGGGAGAGGAGTTAATCCTATACCTTTCCGCAACAGATAGAGCAACCGGGGCAGTACTGCTAACAGAACGAAAAGGCATCCAGATGCCAATCTATTATGTTAGCCGTGTACTAACAGACGTAGAAACCCGGTACTCTACCCTCGAAAAATTAGTCTTGGCACTTATACACGCTTCACGCAGGTTAAGACGATATTTCCAGGGCCACCCAATCACCATTCTCACCAACTTCAAACTCTCAAACGTTCTAGGCAAACCCGAATTATCGGGACGTCTAGCCAAATGGGCAATTGAATTGGGAGAATATGCAATTAAGTACAAGCCAAGACCAGCCATAAAAGGCCAGGTCCTGGCCGATTTTATTGCAGAAGTCCCCGCTACGCGGGAAAAAGAGTGCCAGGAGGAGGCTCAACCCTCCCCAGCACAGGACATCAACGATATCTGGCGACTCTATACTGATGGAGCAGCCAACAACGAGGGTTCAGGCGCAGGGTTAAAATTAACCAACCCAGCGGGCCAAGAATATACTTACGCTATTCGGTTGGATTTCCCAAGTACGAATAACGAAGCCGAATACGAAGCATTCTTGGCCGGATTGAGAATTGCGCGTAAAATGGGAGTGAAAAACTTGGAAGCCCACGTGGATTCCATGCTGGTGGCCAACCAAATAAATGGGACGTACACGGCTGTGAACGACATAATGGCCCTGTACCTCGCCCAGGCAAAAACCCTTATGCGTGATTTTAATGATTGTAAAGTCATACACGTTAAGCGCAGCGAAAACAAATCTGCGGATGCGTTAAGCAAGCTTGCATCACTGGCCTTCACCCACTTGGGAAAGGACATCCGCATTGAACTCCTCGAAGCACCATCAGTCCCGCACAAGGAAATTTGTGTCATCCAAACCGGTACAGAAACGTGGATGACACCAATAATAAATTACCTTGCAGCAGGAACACTACCAGAATCAAAAACACAGGCAAGAAAACTACGCTGTAAAGCACTAAATTATCAACTCATCAATGATAACCTTTACAGACGTAACTTTCTTGGCCCACTTTTAAGATGCGTGGACAACCAAGATGCTGACTACCTCTTAAGGGAAGTACACGAGGGCATCTGTGGAGTTCACGCAGGTCCCCGCGCTGTTGTGGCTAAGCTGAACAATGCGGGATACTTTTGGCCGGGGATGCATATGGATGCACTGGCATACACTAGAAAATGCAGGTCTTGCCATCTTTACGCACCCAACACGCATCGCCCGAAGAACGAACTTGTTCCAGTCACTTCTTCGTGGCCATTTCAGAAGTGGGCCATCGATGTGACAGGCCCATTTCCCACAGCAGCAGGAAATGTTCAGTTCCTAGTGGTGGCCATCGATTACTTCACCAAGTGGATAGAAGCAAAACCTTTAGCCCAAACAACCGCAAAACATATTAAAAAATTTATTTGGGAATTTATTATCTGTCGTTTTGGACTTCCACAGAATCTGGTGAGCGATAACGGCACCAACTTTGCTGACAAGAAGCTACAGCAGTGGCTGAAAGAACTTCAAATCACCCACACCTTTACCTCAGTGGCACACCCGCAAGGTAA
The DNA here is from genome assembly GCF_021521415.1 of Bidens hawaiensis. NCBI lineage: Eukaryota > Viridiplantae > Streptophyta > Magnoliopsida > Asterales > Asteraceae > Bidens > Bidens hawaiensis. The sequence goes on along the minus strand of NW_027491822.1, from coordinate 36,874 downwards.
TGGTGAGGTGGAAAGAGCAAACAAGAGCATCGTCGATGGCATAAAGAAAAGACTCTTGAAACACAGATCCGGCTGGGTGGACGAGCTCCCGCACGTCCTTTGGGCAAACAGAACGCTGAAAAAGGCCAGTACGGGGGAAACCCCGTTCAGTCTCACTTATGGCACTGAAGCCATGATCCCAGTCGAAATTGGTTTACCCTCACCAAGGGTATTGATCCAGCCAGAGGACAATGATGCGGAAAGACGGTTAGACCTTATGCTAACCGAGGAACGCAGAGACTTAGCCGCAGTGCGTGAAGAAAATTACAAACGACAAATGCAAAAGTACTACAACACGCGGGTAAAACTCTGCAACTTCAATGAAGGAGACTACATACTGCGTAACAACGAGGCTTCAAACCAAGAGCGCCCAGGAAAGCTGGCCCCAGTCTAGGAAGGGCCATACATTATCAAAGAAGTCCTGGGAAAAGGCGCATACCGGCTTGAAAGGCTCGATGGCACTCCTATCCCAAGAACATGGAATGGAGCTCAATTACGCAAATGTTATATGTAGATCAATTCCAAACTTGTAAAGAAAAGGCCTAGAGCCACTTCTAATGGAAATGATTCTCCTTACACAATGTATTGATAGCCTAACCTTTAACTTATGAACTTCCCATGTGCCGGTATTCACCGCACCAATGCGTGAAGAAGTAAGTAATTGCGTGTGGAAGGCGGCAAAACCCGCATAAACACAACGCTAAAAATGTTAAAAAGCTCTAAGGAAAACCTACACGCAGGTCAGATGTAAGTAAAGTTTAGCCATCCTTGTAAGTGCAAGTGACGGTCTTACCCGCACAATCACAAACAAGGAAGCAAAACTTCAACCTATCATCTACCACGTTCAAAGGTTAACTTATTCTGAACACTTAGAAAATTTCAAGGAAAAGATAAGGAAAACCTACACGCAGGTCAGATGTAAGTAAAGTTTAGCCATCCTTGTAAGTGCAAGTGACGGTCTTACCCGCACAATCACAAACAAGGAAGCAAAACTTCAACCTATCATCTACCACGTTCAAAGGTTAACTTATTCTGAACACTTAGAAAATTTCAAGGAAAAGATAAGGAAAACTTCCACGCAGGATAAATGTAAGTTTAGCCATCCTACTAAGTGCAAGTGACGGTCCCACCCGCACAATCATGAAAGAGGAAGCAAAAATAAACTTATAATTTACCATGTCAAAAAGTTAACTTATCTAAGTACTAAAGAAATTGCTAAGTGTAAACATGCGTAAAATAAACAAAGAAAAGGACATTCTTTATTTCATCAACTTGAATATTACAAACATTGCTGGGTATATACCCGCATACAAAAGAAGTACAAGAGCAAATATCTACGCTAGTGGCGGAAAGGGATCTTTTGGATCATGCTTCAGGACCACTCCCACTTGGACCCGCACCATCAGCAGAGGGTGACGGTTCAAGGAAAGCTCTAAGGACAGCAAGCCCATCATCAGCAGCAGCAATTTCATTTACCTTCTCCACCACCGGATGCGGGAACGCAGCATACTGGTTCACTGCTTGGTCATAAATAGTTTCGGTATCCGCGTTATACAAAGGGAAGTTGGAAGGCGGGACGCCTTTCTCAGCAAACCCTAGACCAAGCAGGAAGCCGGTCCGTTCCCCATCCTCATGAGAAGCGTTGAGGGCTGCGCTCATAGCATCGTCGTAAGATGTCTCTGAAAAGACCCGATGCACAACCTACAAAAAATGTACAAGTATAAGAACTTCTATTCTACAAAGGAAAGCGTGACGACATAAAGCTAAAATACCTGAGGCAACGCTTCTCGAAGAAGCCATTCCTTGGCAACCAGAGCTTGGGTGCAGGCGCGTTCAGCTTCGTTCTTATTAAGGTTGGCGAGAAGCACATCCTTTGCAGCGGCCTCTTCAACGCCCTTAAGCTTCCGCTCGGTGTGCGCAAGCACACCCCTCTGGTCCAGGATCTCTTGAAGCTTCTTCGCATCCTCCATAGCCAAGGCATCATGAGCCTGTTGAAGAGCCTCTAACTTAGCTTTAAGTTCTTCATTCTCCAGGCGGAGAGGCTCAGCAACAGCTTCAGCCTTGGTGGCCCTCTCGGTCGCGTTCCTCGCAGTCTCCTTAGCTAGCCGAAGCTGTTCGTTAACAGCTTGGGCAGCCTTGGAGCGGGCCTCGAGTCGCGCTTGAACCTCAACCTCGAGGGCCTTGAAGGCCTTCTCCTTCTCCGCAGATACTGCGGTCAGTTTTTGGTTCTCCTCCCGGAGAGCACGCGCCTGAGATACTTCTTTAACGCGAGCTGCTTTCAACTTGTCGTTTTCACGACAAAGCAGCTCGACGCGTGGCTGCATCCGGGCCAGGAGAACCCGAAGCTCGTTGGTTAGCCTACCCTCCTGGTAGCTAACCATGGCTTCCCCCAACGCACCATGGGGAGCAGCGTGGCGAGCCCAGTCCACGCACTCCACAGGTGTGCGAAGGGTTGTTCCTCGGCGTATGTTCCATCTTGGAACATACACTTCATTGGAATCCGACACTGCAAAAGAAACAAAGCAGTTAGGAAAAGATGATAAAAATTACATAAAAGGACAAAAGAGCCCTACGCACCTGTAGGGTCGATCACAGGCCGATAGCCACCGAACCCATCACCTGAACCTAAGGGAAATCCATCCAAAAGGTCAGGCAGATGGGAAGGTAACAAATATCGGCGAGAAGCCCCGCGCGTACCTGAAGGTCCAGCCGTCGAGGCTGATGGCGGAGGCGGCATGGTTTCCGCCGCAGTCGATGGCGGAGGCATGGTGTCCGCCGCGGACGCCGCCGAAGAGTCAGCAGCAACAGTAACCGCCGGCTCGGTGAAAGATGCTGTAAAAATTGCACTCACCGCCGGCGGTGACGTCATCTCGGCTGGAACAGTTGGCTCAAAGGATTGAGCAACTGGACCAGCGGAAGCAGGCGAAGGTGCCTGGGTCGACGCCTCAGGTAGGCTGACCGAGCCTACCGTCATTGGCGGAGAAGTACTCCCCTGCGCTCCACCCTGGAATGCGTCAACATCCACGCCTGCACAAGAAGATAAGTGTTAATAAATTTATGAAGTAATAAATCTACAAAAAGAATGTTTGTACTTACGGGTTTTCTTGAGCCTGAACGTACGGAGGGGCGGGGACAAGCCCGATGGGGCCGGTCTCTTGATGCCGGTCACCGTCGTCGTCGGTTCTCCGGAGGTAACAGTCGTAGCCTCCGGAGCAGTGGTCTTCTCACCACCGGGGTTCCCCGCCACCTCTTCATTATCTGACTCGGTGTCAGATAGAAGCACCGGATCAGCTGTGGAGGCCACCTTCTCCTTCCCTTTCCCGCCGGCAGCCTTCCTCTTCCGCACTAGCGGAGGACCATCTGCGGATTCCTCAGAAGAAGAAAGGACGTAAGGAATTCCAGCAGCGGGTACAGCATTGAGGGGTTGAGGATAGAATATCGCCTTACCTGGCCGCCGGTGGCTCAGGATCTCTTGGCCCGGCGGATAGACCTCCACAAACCGATCCGCCATTTGTTCCAGGATGGGCAACTCGTTCTCGTCTAGAGCACGAGTACCCATCCGCGCGGGACCGTCAGCTTCCCGCGGGTACAGGAGCGACTCCAAGTTGTTCCCCTCTGAAAGAAAATAAACAGTTAGAAGATAAACTCGTATAAGCAAAGAGAAACGGAGCATACCGTAAGGGATAGAGTTCGAACCGTATTCGAGGACGATTGGAACCTTTTGCGCGTCAGCCTCTTTCCACACTCGGCTCATCCCCAACATCACCATCCCGGACTCCGGAAACCGGAAAACCGGAGATTGGACCAGGGATATCTTTGCAAACCATTCCGCCTCCTGGTAGTTTGTGGCGTGGTGGCTCGGAATGGCTTGGCCATTTTTAAACTTCATGGCAATGGGGACGGCGTGAGCAGAAATGTAGAAGAACTCCCGCTTCCACGATCGGAGACTGCGCTCTGTCGCGCAAATCTTCAAACCCTTGATTCGGGTTGTCAGGGTGTACCATCCCTGGATGCACCTCCAAGTATAGAAGGTCATCAGGCGGTCCACGTAGGGCTCAACACCCAATATCCGGCACACCCACTCGAAGTGGCGAATCTTCGCGATCGCCATTGGGTGCAGCTCGGTCAGATGAACACCGTGCCTTTCGAGGACACGGTAAACAAACTTTGTCAATGGGAACCTAAGGTTCCCATAAACAAAGAATGCAGCATATACCCCGATCTTGCCACTAGGGGCATCGTACACGGTCTGATGGGGTTCAGGAAACTCAGGCTCGAGAGGATCGAGCATGAATTTCCTAACAACATACCGGTACTGATCGCCGGGCAGAGCACACTGGCACTCACCAGCAGTACTCTTGTCATCGGCCGAAGACTCAACATCACGAGAAGACATTGTGCAGAAAAAAGAAAGCGATTTCGGGAAAATGCTAGCCTGAAAAGGGGAGTATTTGCCGGAAATCGCTAAAGAAGAAGAAGAGAAGGATGAAAGTGTGGATTACAAACAGCCCTCTCCCCCTTTATATACTAATCGCAATTAATGCGATGAATTTAATGCGGAGGAGAGAGAAATCGAAGGTGCAATGAAACTATGACACGTGGCATAAAGCAGGCTGGCAACAGCTGTTGACAGGACGTGTGCCAGCAATTTCGCGGCCACGCGCCCGAAAAATCGCGCCCACGCGCCTGAAAAAGGGACTGGAATGACCATATAATGTCACGTCACCATAACTTCCTGCACGTCCTGACACAGTCAGAAGAAACCGTCGCACGACGTTTCAGACGTTTGGACTGTTCCTATCTTTCTACCAACTCTTCGAATTTTGAAATTCAAAATTCAAAAAAGATTCAAAAGTAAGCGGGAAAACACCCCTTACCTTGGCAAACAAGTAACCATAAGACGGATGCGGGTACAGTATTAACTTGTGTACTTACCTGTTGCATATTAAATATTATTAACTTATTATCTCATTGATGGATTCCCTAATAAATTTAATGAAAAGGTAACCAACAAATGATAATTACAAAATGTCAATAACTATTCTAATATTCAAAGATATAATAATGCCTAACAAACAAACTTAAAAATATATTTAAAAAATAATTGATAAACAAAAAAATAACACATAATAAACTCGGCTAACATTAAGAGACTGTTTGAATTCAAGAAACATACCATTGCGGTATTAAAAACGACATTTTTGCAGTCAGGTAAGATGCTAATCGACTTTGATGGCAGACTATATATTGAATTCCGAAATACGACTTGAACACTATCGTGACCATCATTATTAAAAAGACAGGCTGCACATTTGCCTGAATTCTCAGTGTATATGTATGCCTATATGATTAATCTATATGTAAAAGAAATTTTGAAATAATCTTAAAAAAAAAGAAAAAGAAAATCAAATGCTTACATCTTGATTTGTACCCAAATGTTCAATGGTTAACTTTCCATAGAGTAAGGCATGTGAGCATAGCTTCAATGCTGCATGCATATGCTTAAGATGCCCGTATTTTGGTTGTCTGATTATGCCATATTCATCAAGAGGAGCTTGATCATAATATCCTGTTATAATAAATGATGCAGACGTTCGTCCAAAATTTGTTCCTCCATGGTACTGTTACAAAACAAATGGTACAACTTCATGCATGTTTACTTGAATGAACGATATATATTTGTTGCATATTAGTACCATGTAGTAATTTACAAAGCTTCCATTCATCTTTACAATGAATAATGTTGTATGAAAAGCCAGATCTTCAGCTGATCTTAGTCTCGGCCCTTCTCCATATGGTTGTAAGCTTCAATAACCCATGAAGTATTAGTAAATATCAGGTTATGAATTTCGTTAATAATAAGATAGCCTGAAAGTAAGTATTTACAAAGAAGTCCAGTTTTCAGTCCACATGGAAGGCTTATTCGGCGAGTTCGGTCCTTTCCAAGTGTCACCACATCTCATCCCATTGCATGTGTTGATCTGCATGATGCATATGTATGTTTAACCTGAAAACTCGAAGTAACCAAGGGAGTGGAATAGAAGTACACGAGACTCGGACCACTGGACCAGGGGCATCATCTTGCTTGCACATCATCCATGGTTCACTCGTGTTTTGGCCAACCGCCATTTGCGTAGACCAGTTAACGTATTGCGGTCCGTCCTTATGAAAAGCTGGCTCGATGATCTGGTACTCGTTTTCTATCTGCCGAGTATTCAAATTTGCAATGCTCAATTGGTAAATGAACAAATGAATATAAATAAGAAGGCAATGAATTTGCAGACCTGTGATAGACTAATTGGGCCTCCTTGTGAATAAAACAGGTTCTCTGCCTTCATCATGCTCACTATTTTAGTTGTGAAATTTTGCATATGTTGCTACACAAACACAAACATATATATAAGTATATAACCTTAATGTGTGTCATTTGAGTTTCAATTTATAATTGATGTTTGACTTTGACTTGGAGGGTCTGTGTGTGGTTGGTTACCTTAAATGCTTTATTGTTGGTTCTAAAGACAATGCCAGGAACATCATGCAACCAAAATGGCAAACCTCTAAAAATGAGACAGAATATATTATAGTAATCGATTCCCGAAGTGAAAGCAAGGTTAATTCGTGTGAACAATTTAAGTTATAATTAGTTACCCGTAACTCCATTCGGCCTCGATGAAGGGGCCGATTCGAAGACTTACATAAAGACCTTGTAGTTGGACTTGCTTTATGAAACTTATTATGTCATTTCTTCCAGTAAAATCATACTGCAAGTTAAACCAACAAAAACAGCAATATTGTTTAACTAGCTAATGCATACATATATCATATATAGGATCGAGTGGCAAGTAAGTTTTAGATCACGAGATCACCTGGCCTGGTTGCGGCTCGTGAAGATTCCAAAACACATAGGTTTGTATAACATCCAGACCACCTTGCTTCGCTTTAGCTATCAAAGATGGCCACATCTGCCGAATGATGCTGATTAATTTACAAAGTTGTTTTATACAAACATTTTATTATACATTCATTTATTATTTATAAACAAATCAAGTTTGTCTATTCTAAAACTAGAAAAAAAAACACAATACTAATAATAGTTAAGATGTTACAGTTATTTTATGCTCTTCAGACTTTGGCACTTCAATTCCTTTTATATATTCAGAATAATCATATCAAAACGTGAATTTCAAGTTACTTTAGTTTAAGATTCAACATGTTTGTTGATGCATAACACTATGATTGATGAAAAATATAGGAAAGTCCATCAGTAAATAAAAACTAAATTTACCAATAAATGAATAAATAAGTAAATATCTATTGAATTAATTTATAATAGTTATTATATGGGAAGGGTGGAATCCTTTATAAATGAAATTAACTTAGCGGGTTTTGGATACCCATTTAACCTGTTTATATCATGACCCGTTTTCCTATTATAACCAATGACCTTTAAAGCTTTATAAAATTTTGAAAAATAAACTATTGTGTAATACAGGTTTCGAAACTAAGACCTTAGGTTTCAAACCAAAGGTTCTTACCAACTCCACTAAAGTGACAATTGTGTTTGATTTTTTTTTTTGAATGGCAAACAAAAAGCAAATAACATTAACCACAAAAGGCAACAACAACAATACACTTTGCTAGCCTAGCAAGCTGCTAAACCAAGCAAAGAAAACACCAAAAATAAAATCATTCACCCAACATTACAAATTAAACCGACTACAACGTGCCCACGACATTTCACCCCCACCCGACCTACTTTTGATCCAAAGGAAACTTAACAGTTTAATACTCTCCATCACGCTTCCAATAGATACTGCCACCCCATCGTGCACCATATCGTTTCTAGCTTTCCAAAGACACCATAAGGTGATAAGACAAATTGCATGAAACGACTTCACCTTTCGCTTTGAGAATTTTGTATGCTTGTACACTTCAAGAACGTCCCGGACACTGAAAAAGAACAACTGAGGAACCTTGCACCAGATAGAAATGCCGCATGACACAAAGATGTGTTCAGTCGTTTCTTCAAACAATCCACACGCATGACACTCCAACGACTCAACACCAATGTTACGTTTCGCCAAAGCAGTTAAAACCGGGATCCTATCCAACTCCGCTCTCCAAGCTAAAATACCGACTTTACCTGGGACCCCATTATTCCACTCGAACCTATAACCGACCGGAGTGGAAGTAAACTCTTTTAACTTTTCTTTAATACTCGAAACAGAGAAAGCTCCGGACCTATCTAATCCCCACTCTACCTTATCATCACCAACACCTAGGACCACAATTTGGCAAAGAGTCAACAATTCCTTAAACTCATCCACCTCCAGCATGGATTCTGGAGCCCTTCTCCAATCCCATTACCTCATTCACTATCACCAACCTCTCTGTCACAGTGCATTCTTTATTCTTTTCCAACCTAAATAACCTTGGAAATTTTACTCTCAAGCTATCACTCCCAATCCAAAAGTCTAGCCAAAACAAAGTCTTATATCCACTTTTGACAACTTGCTTTATCAACAGGTCTAACTTAAGCCCCAATAAGCCTAGATCATTTGAGTTTCGATTCACCTGTTTCCACGGACCCGAGATAGAAGACCTTGCAGGGATACTATTCCAATCTCTAGAAGAATGATGACTGGACCAAATTACCCTTCTCCACAATCTATCTCGCTCCCCCTTAAAACGCCGCCACCACTTTGCGAGTAAAGCCCGATTTGTATCCCGCAAAGACCCCAAAGAAAGGCCACCGTATTCCTTGGGAGCAGTGACCCGTTGCCAAGAAACCCAATTAATTTTAGTCTTGTCTTCCGAGCCACCCCAAAAAAACGTTCTTCTTAACCTATCCAACACCCCATCGGCTACTCGATATAAAGAAAAATAATAGGTCGGCAAGGCATTGAAAACCGATCTAATTATCGTGACTCGACCCCCAAACGACAAAGTCTTTGCTTTCCAAACCGACAACCTCTTAATAAACATCTCGACCACTGGATCCCATGCGTTAATTAGGTTCATGTTTGCACCTATTTGAAGCCCCAAGTACTTGAATGCGGCTTGACAGCCAAGACAATTCGCCAGTTGTTGTTTTTCATTCGGAGTAACTCGCACACCAAATAACTTACATTTTGCAAGATTTACTTTAAGCCCCGACACTATAAAAAAGCATCTCAATATCCTCCGTAGATTCAAAACATTTTGTCTCTCCCAAGCACCAATAAAGATCACGTCATCGGCATAGATTAGATGTGATAAGAGAGGCCTGTTATTACCGCAAGTCAACCCCCGGAATTTACCTTTTTCAACAGTCCGTTTCTAAGACCCCGATAACAATTGAACTCCCGGGTAGGCAAGCCATTAACTAAAACCGATGCCCGACCCGCCTTTAGAATTGCCGACACCCACTTTCTCCAACGCACCAGGAAATTCATTTGACTAACTACTGAGTCAAGGAACCCCCAATTTAACGTATCATATGCCTTTTCAATGTCACTTTTTTGACTTTAGAAGCCAAGCCACCAGCTCATTTAAAATTAAAGGCCCATCTGTTGGATAAGAAAGCAGATTGGTTCTCCGAAATTAATTTCCCTATAACCCCTTTTGAGTCTATTTGCCTTGCCAAAACTTTAGAAATAATTTTGTTTATACACCCAATGAGGCTAATTGGGCGAAATTCCCCAAGACTCGACGGATCCTTCACCTTTGGGATAAGCGCGATGAACAAAGACAAACAACCGCCACTAACTGAACCCGCAACATAAAACTCATTGCAAAGCTTAACAAAATCACCTTCAAACACAACCCCAGAACCGCTTAAAAAAATTAAAATTAAACTCGTCCAGACCCGGCGCTCGGTCACCATCACAATCCCAAATAGCCCGTTTAATCTCTACCTGAGAAATAGGTACCACTAACCCTTCAGCCTCCACATCCTGCAAAACCAGAAGCTTCGGGCACACTAGACTTGGCCTTGAGGAAGCAGGCTCCCTAAACCAATCCGCAAAAAAATCAATTTATGTAAATATATTAATCTATGAGACCAACAACAATGCCTAGCTACACGTCACATGTATGATCCTTGTTTTGGAAAGATGATGTTTTTTATGTATCCAAAAGTATATAAGCATGTAACAAATTTGTGTCGTGGGGTAACTAAACTACATGATTTAACTAGTTTAAGTATAGCGTGAACATTAATTTATGTAAATATATTAGTGTGAGACCAATAACGATACCTAGCTACACGTCACATGTACGATCCTTGGTTTGGAAAGATGATGTTTTGTCTGTATCCAAAAGTATATAAACACGCAACAAATTTGTTTCGTGTTAGGGTAACTAAACTAAACAATTTAGTATAGCGTTACGTGTGTTGCCATATCCTGTATATGGAGAATTTCTCAAATTATATACGATCAACTTCGTCTAAACGTTAATATATTAAAGTTTGATATCAAATATCTATCAAGGTCCGGATTTATGAATATTACATATGTTCATTTTGGGTTCGTATTTGTTTCTAGCATCTTAAGTGTTTAATATAAAGATTACATTATTATTTTAGCAGTATTATGGATCCCTCGGGTTAGTGGGTCATGTGCAGTCACAGGCCTCACATGTACTAGATCGTTCTTGTACCTGGTTCGTGATTTGACTGGTTTTGTTAATCTAATAGCTGTTATCATGTTTCGTCTGTATCCTTTCACATTCATATACTCATCTTGATTATATCATATAACAGCTCCATTGGGATGTAATAAAGACATACACAATGTATTAGATTCAAGCATTTTCATAAATTCTTTTTAGAACGCCATGTAGTTCTAGATACATGTGCAAAAATAAATTGTATGCATCTTAGATTAACTATGATAATAATTTATTAACTTATTTGATTTTTTTTAAAGCGACAAGTTAAGAAAGTATTTTACAATCATAAAAAACCATTTTACTTTTTAATCGGGTTAAAAATACTATCTTCTAAAAGCCACAAATCTTGGCTTTTTAAAAAAACCAATAAGTCAATATTTGTTTTCAAACTCAATCAATCCCAAACTTACCCTTAAGAATCTTCAACGCTACGTGCATTATTTGTTTTCAAACTCAATCAATCCCAGACTTACCCTTAAGACTATCTTCAATGCGACATGCATTAAGCATCCTTAACTGCCACATCATCTGGCACATAATATTATTACAAATCTTAAAAATCTCAGTTTTATCTCCAATCTTACAAATATTATTAAATACCCTCTTTAATTTTCAGCTCATCACCTACTAATTACACACAATATTTATATAAAACTTTTTATTTTACTTTAGGACCACCTTTCACAAGAAATGAGACAAACACATGTCCTTGTGTAAAGACACTTTATTTAAGAGCAACACCCTCCAATACTACGAATATCTAAGAGCCTCCAAGAAAATCTCATTTTTAGTGTGCATATAGTCAAATAATAATGATAATAGGATAAATCTTACTAATATATATACATATATATAATATATTGTTTTGGATCAAACTTTTGATATGCTAAAAAATGAGAGGGGGGGGGGGGGGGAATAAACATACCTTCATTCACATTTTTTCAATATTTACGTTTTATTTTCTTTTAAATCTTACATTTACAATATTTTGTTTACTCTTGGCGGTTATGCATATGGAATCTACTAATTTTGTAAAAGTAGGTCTACAAGGCCGAGCACTCCCCGAATACGCGCTATAAGGTATGGTGTCGATGCGGGTTTTTTTTAACTCCGCCTAGTTACTAAGAATTAATAAAAACTGGTCAACCTCAGCCAGGATTAAATCTAGTCGGTCGATTTTGATTTAAAAAATAAAGCATAATTCATATCTCTGTGATATTAAAGAAAAATATCATTTTTTAACTAATGATTAGTAATTTTTAGAATAATTTTGTATTTAAAAATGTATTTCTCTTATGATATTTGGCGCGCGCGCACACACACACATATATATAATCTCCAAAAATTAATTTGCTTTATGTTTACCATCTCCGAGTACATCGAACTCCTCAATCGGCCGCCTAGGGTCCGTTTAATACTTGGTGTTTTAGTTGTTTAATACCATTTCCGAGTACTCTCTGTGTGGGTGAAATAACGTGCTTTAAAATGTTTAATATTTGGTGTTTTAGTTGTTTATATATGTCGAACACGAGTACTTTGATTGGTTTTACGATTGTAGGCGCTCGGAGCTTGAAGGAACTAATTTGGAGCATTTAGAATGGACTGGAATGAAAGTAATGGAATACGATATGATAGAGAGTTGAACTACGAAGACGTGGCCATAAACTGGGAGGAAATTGAAGTTGGAATGAAGATTTTATGAAGAAACAATATATCTAAGAAAGCTGTCAGAGTAGCTTACGGTGATCTCACCATAGCTTACGATGGACTAGTAGGCTACGTGCTTGAGGCTCTGCCTTACAGTCTATGCTTTATTCACACCCACCGTAGCTTACGGTGGCCAGGTCGTAGCTTACGGCGGGCGCACAAGTCGGGTTTTCTTCTATATAAAAGCCCGGTTAAACCCTGGGTTGAAGATCCTTCATACTTTATCATATTGGGGCGATTTTGGAGCCGTTTTCCACCATCCGAACACACTTTAATCATCAATGCTTTCATCCTTCTACACCATGATCAAGATATTCAAGATGAAGATGCAAGGCTAAAGCTTTTGTGACCTTCTCCGGGCGTAGGGTAGTGTTGTATTTTGTATTGTCAATGTTTTGAACCTTAGCTTTGGATTTGGATTTGGTTAATCATTCGGTTAGTTTAATCTTTACATTTGTTTGCGTTGATTAAACAATTTTTCGTAATCGAATGTTTGAGATTTTGTGAATTAATTGATTTAGGATTGAATTCTTATAAACAATATTATTTTAGTAATGCCACCACAAAGAAGCCCTTGATTGGTGAGAAAAGAAGGTTTGGTGGAGGATATAATAAGCCACGGCTGCTGCTTTGCTTTTCAAATTTCAAAGTTTATATCCGTTGAGACTAACTGCCTGCGATTGTTGAACCAGACAACAACAATGGGAAGGTTTCCGGCCAAAATCGAGTACGAAAACATCCGAAACGCTCGCATATCCGAAAACCAGGTTACAATACACCCTACCCTCTCTTTTATCTGCTGACCATACTAACTAAAGTCGGTCCAAATCGCAGGCTCGATTGGCTTCCTTAGGGCTGCAAAAGACCACTCCTGTGAAATCACCCAAGAGGAAGTATGTTAAGGCTGATTTCAGTAGTCTTCCTTTGCGCCGCTCCAGTCGCTTGAAACTACTAAACCCTACCTCTCCGGCTGCCTTGATTCCATCTCTCCAACTTCCTCTAATCAAGTCCCCAAGTGCTTTACCCTCTTCGTTCAAATTAGGGGGTGGTTCGGTTTTGGGCTAAAATGAACCAAAAACCGAAAGACTTTTTTTGAAATTGTTCGGTTTTCAGCTTTTATTTAGGTCTGGTTCGGTTTTTTTGGTTTTTGACATTTGGGCTTGAAATTTTTAGGGGCAAAAATTGGCAAAAAATAATAATGAATTTAGGCCAAAAGTTTGTTTTTTGTTAATGTATACTTTATTTTAATGTATTTGGGCTAAAATATTTGGATTAAACGGAAATCTATAAATTCATTTCATTTTTAATTACAGATAAGACTGAAACCGAACCGAAACTTCAGTTTTTAAAAAAACATAAAGCCATACCGTCCGTTTTTGCTTTGGTTCGGTTATGTATGATTGGTTTTTTCGGTTTCATGCACACCCCTAGTTCAAATACAAATTAGGTCTTGTATTTGTGCCCAAAATATCGGAAAATTTCTGTACTGATATTAATTTGGAAGGTAAAGATGGTGAAGAGAAGGAGAGGAGGCCAGCCAATGCTCCTTATGTGGATGTGAGACGGTGTCATTCTCCGGATGTTTCGTCTGAACGACGGTGCATGAGCAAAGGAAGGGGGAGCATTTATGATCCTGTGTTTGGAATTTGCTGCCATTTTTGCAGGTCTATTTATAACTGATTATGCATACGTTGTTTGCAGAACTTCATTCATGTGTCTTGCATATGTTGTTTGCATTATTTTAACCATCTATTTAGCATAGTTTCTCACATTCTTTATGCATTTATGTGTATCAGTTGTTGGTTCATATGCTATTTATTAATTATTGCACCCTTCAATTCACAATGAATATTATTATGTTTATTATTCAACTTCAAAACTTTTGACTTTTATAGGCAAAAGAAATTGTGTGGTGAAGAAGACTGTAAAAGGTGCAATGACCTTGATGTTGATCAACCATGCCTAGGTTAGTGCATATGCTACAATCTCCTTTTTTCATATGAACTTCATTATTTGTGAATGCAATCTCACTCACATTATTTAAACTCACTCAGGTAAGACCGATTGCTCAGTGTGTCACTCTAGCAATGGTGTACTTTGTAGAGCTTGCCTTAAGGTTAGGTATGGTGAAGGTAAGTTTGAAAATCAAGTTAGCTCAGTAGTCATTTTGATGAAAGTTTTGAGATGATTAGATAATTGTTGTGGCAGAAATGGAAGAAGTGAGAAACAACAAGCAATGGAAGTGCCCTCACTGCATAGAAGAAGAAGGATCCAAACCTTACTGGATATGCAACAGGTACAAACGTCACCACATTATGACGTTTTAAACTCGCTAGTTTGTTACTTCCATATGGTATCAAACTATCAATTTCAGTCGGGTATATGTTATTCTTACTTGATGCTTCTTATTGCTATTATCATCATAGCTCCTTGTGCTTGAAGAAGCGAAAGATGGCGCCGACTGGGATTGCCATATTCAGAGGTTTGACATGTTTTTCTATATAGTAATGGTCATTATGCGCCATATTGTAATAAATTTGTTTGTGTAATGTAGCTCGGGAGATGGGTTATGACTCAGTCGCACATCTTATGATGGATGAACTTCAACGACGAGGAGTGAAAATATGATGTTGAGGTTTAGGATTATGTATTATCCCAAGTTTAGGATTCCTCACTATGTATTTGGGTGGTTATTGTTCTTTTGCTTGTTATTGTTAGTTAACTATTTAAAACTGTTAACCGCTTTGGTAGTTTGGCTAACATGTGTTGTTCTTTATTCTCTGATATGAGTCACTCAATCTATGTGTTGTTCTCTATTCTCTGATATGAATCACTCAATCGAACCACCTTTTGAGTCACAAGCATAGGATGATCATTACTTTGTTATCAAAGAAAACATTATAATTACATTTACTTTTTTTTTTCTTCACATTTTGGCATTTTAATGTCTATTTAAAAAAATATTTCCTAGTGCATTTCTTCCTACATGTCTCGCACTTTCGTAGCATGATGTTGACTTAGCCAACACGACTATTGCTACATATATGGTGGCCGTCATATATTTTTTTATCGGGTAGCCCAAAGACAAGCAAGTAACCAATGATAAATAGTTAAGTCGTAAGTCTTTTAAGTCCTAACAATTGGGTGGTCTAGTGTGAGACCCAGACAAGGGATGTGGTCGGCGTAGAAAGAAAGTTAGCTTGTTGAGATTGGGCTTTAAATCGTTTGGGTTGGAATTGAAAGTCGTTTGTGTGTAAGTTTAAGTTAAGATCTTGTTTTCAAACCGGTAAATCTAAACCCACCACTCACTTACCAGCATTCATGGCGGCCCTTCAACGCCTGCTTTCTCAAGCTCGCCGCCACTCTCCAATCTCTTGTTATTGTTCTTCGTCATCCCCATGGCTGCTGCTTCACAGATCACTCTGTTCTTCACCCCCAAACGACCCCAATTCCAACCCACCCCAATGCGTACCCGTTCAACCCGTTTCTTATCCAATCAAACCACCCGGTTCCAATACCCAGGGTTGGAGTCGTGAAGACGCTCGGTTCGTGAAGGATTTTAATCCTTTGTATCCGAATAGGGTGGCACCGTTGCCGGAGGATGCTGCTGGTGGTGGTGAAAGTGAGGAAATGGAGGCGGAAAGGAGGAAGATTGAAGCAGATAATCGGGTGATGAGGCGGGTGTTTCGGGTTGGGGTTGAAGAACAACCCGTGCCGTTTCCGAAGCTGGTGAAGGCGGAGGAAAGGAAGAGTAATAATAGTAAGGGGCAGAAGGTTGTTCATGATCTTAAGGAGGCTGTGCAGCTTGTAAAGGTCAAATCTTTATTAACACCCTCATGTTGTAACTCGCATTGCTGTCGCTGACATGAGATGTGATATTTTAGAGATTAGAGATTGATCTTATGCTCTATAGTTATAGTGTTTGCATCTATCAAGATTATACAATTGGTTGTTTCGGTTTTTAGATTAGACTTAATAAAATTGCGTCACTTTCTTGGTTTTGGTTATCTGAAATCAGCAACATTGTTGTTTATCTTTGTAGCAAGTTTTAGGCTTTCGGTCCTAGTTTACTTTTATATGCCCATTAGTAATCATTTCTTGAGTTTAGTCAATTGCTAAGTTTATGTTGTTTCACAAGTTTTCGATATTTTGGACATTTGATCAACAGTCACATTTTTATCAAGTTATGTCAAGTAATCATTTTTATATCAAGGTATGCCAATTTTAATCTTAGTTTACTTTCATGTCCATTACTAATCATTTTTTTAAAATCGATAACTTTATGTTGGTTCACAAGTTTCCTGTACTTTATTTCTGTTGAAATATATTTTGGACATTTGATCAATACTCACATTTTTATGCCAAGTCACCTGTTGCATTTTTTTTGGGCGGTGGAATATCAAGGTGCTTTCTTGCTAATTTTTTCTATTATTGTTTAAAATCTTGATTAAGACCCTGTTGATGACGTATTAAGATTAGAGATTGATCTTATGTTGCATATTGTTTGCATCTGTCATGATTTACGATTTAACATTGTTTTGGTTTTTAGATCAGACCTAAAAAATGCATCACTTTCTTGTATTTGGTTATCTGAACTTAACAATATTGTTCCTTATCTTTATAGCAAGTACACATTTTTATATTGTTTACTTTTATGCCCATTAGTAATCACTTTTTGAAATTAGTTGATTACTAGCTTTATGTTGTGTGATTGTTTCACAAGTTTCTGTTGAGAGATATTTTGGACATTTAATCAACAGTCACATTTTTATCAAGTTATGCTATGTAAAGTATTGTATCTTGTTGGAACGATGGAATATCATTTTGTAGGAGGTAGGATGCATGAATTGATTTTTGGTACATATAATCTATGTAATTATAAATGAAGACTTTAACTCATCTTCTGTATGCATGACTTATGTTTCATCTATATGTTTTCATATGCCATAGCATAAGAATTTTGGCATATATATATTTTGTTAGTGAATTTGAGCTAATTTTCTTTTACTGTAGTTTTTGATTTGTTGTCTTTTTATTTATCTTTCAGGCTAATGCCAAGCGTAATTTTGATGAGACCTTGGAAGCACATGTAAAATTAGCTGTTGATCTGCGTCGTACTGATCTGGTATGTTACTTTCTTTCTAACTCGTTATTGGTACCATGGATTATGTCTGGCTTAAACACAGATGTCTGGCTCATGTCACTTTTTGAATCTGATAATATGTTTTTATACTATCAAATGGTTAATTGTCATCCGCAACTGATATTCTAATAGTACAAAGTACTATGTTTATGTGTTAATTGTGGACTGGACATTGATAAACTAAGATTAAAGTGATGTAAATGAGAACTTATCGATGCATTAGCCTCTTTGCCATTTCTAGACTTTTCATAAGAAATATAGGCTTTTAAAAGCTAAATGTTTCACATTTTTTTTGAAAATATTTTTCATTGAGAATAGTCACCTTGCTTTGTCATATTGAATTTTCTGATAAAAAATAATTCAAGCTTCTGGATAAGGTCATGGGCTGAAGGTTTAGTTGGATTGCACGTGCAAGTTTTAGTTTGAAGTTTGAATAAACATCACCGTTGCTAACAAGTCTTTGTGAGCCGGTTCTTTGCAAGTTAATAGCTAGTTTGTTTTGACTTAGTTGTTTTGTTTACGTTACTATTTTGCCTATAATGGCCTTTATCTATTTCATTGTAATTTGCAATTCATTCAATAGAAATTATCAATCCTTCAGCCTCTCTTTTGTTCTAATTGCTGCAAATATCTAATTCTAATCCAAGCTTAAAACCATCAGTGGTATCAGAGCATTGGCTCAATACCTTCCTGCACTTTCCTAACCCTCCAAAATTCCTATGTCCGATCAAACGAGTACCTTACCAACTGCTCCGACCCCAATTCCTGTGTTCAAAGGAGAAGAGTACGAGCACTGGAGCATTAGGATTAAAACTAACCTAAAGTCACGAGATTTATGGGACCTGGTGGAGATAGGCGGACAGTGAAAAAGACCAGAACAAATTGAGAACCGCTAGAAGAAGAGATGCACATGCCATGGCTATTATCCAGCAGGGTGTGCACAATCAATTCTTCTCCCGAATTGCAGCAGCCAAATCAGCGAAGGAGAGTTGGGAGATCCTTCAGATGGAGTTCCAGGGAGATACGCAAGTGAAAGCTGTAAAGTTGCAAGGGCTGAGACGGGATTTTGAAAATCTTGTCATGAAAGACAGTGAACTTGTGGGTGAATATTTCTCACGAGTGATGGCTATCGTGAGTCAAAAACAAGCGTATGGTGAAGAAGTGGCAGATCAAACCATTGTGGAGAAAATTCTTCGGAGTCTTTCTCCTAAATTTGATTATGTCGTTCCTTCAATTGAGGTATCTCTTGATCTATCAACGCTCTCTCCTGTTAAACTAATGGGCTCACTACAGTCACAAGAGGAACGTATCAACAGCCGCACCCCTGAAAAAGGAGAGAAATCAGATGAGCAAGCCCTTCAAGTTTTTCAAGAAAATAATCAACAGGCACGTGGTGGATCAAGAGGTCGTGGTCGTGGCCGTGGTCATGGCTTTGACAGATCCAAGGTACCATAATGCACTCACTGCAACAAGTACGGTCATTTTAAGAAAGATTGTTGGTTCAATGAAGAGCCACACGCAAATGTTGCAGCCGAAGAGACTGATTAGAGTGAAAATAAAGAGGAACAACGGCTGTTTATGGCTATTATTAGCCAGGTTGAAGATGCTTGCTCATTCATGACTCATACCCAATCGAACGGTAACACTAATAGTCTATGGTTCATTGATTCTGGATGTTCGAATCATATGACGGGTTCAAAGGCTTCATTCACACAACTTGATGAATCCTTCAAGTTGGAAGTTCAATTGGGAGATAAAAAGAAACTGGCTATTGAAGGAAAAGGCACGGTTCGAATTGACACCGGGAAAAGCGTTCACAAGCTGCTCGATGATGTTTATTATGCACCCAGGCTGGAATATAATCTACTAAGCATAGGCCAGTTGATGAAGAAGGGCTATTCCCTCCACTTTGATAAAGGCAAGTGTGTGATCAAGAGAAATGAGGTAACCTTAATGAACATTTCGGTTTCAAACAATAACATGTTTTTATTAGATGCTACAAAGGCTGAATTATGTGAACATGAGGTTGTCCCACTTACACCTACAAGGTTATGACACCTAAGGTACGGTCACCTTAACTATGTCAGTTTGAAATCTCTACATGACAATGCAATGGTGACCGGCCTTCCCATTATCAATCAAACCTCTGTTTGTGAAGGGTGTATTATGGGAAAACAAGCCAAGCTTCCTTTTGATTCAAAATCGTGGAGGGCAACCAAGCGATTGGAGTTGATTCATGCAGACCTCTGTGGTCCCATGCAAACTCCCAGTCTTGGTCATAGCCTGTACTACTTACTGTTTATATATGATTTTACTCGCATGTGTTAGGTGTATTTCATTGCTAATACATCAGATGCCTTTGAAAGATTTAAAGTTTTCAGGAACATGATTGAGAAACAAAGTGAGCGTAGCATTAAAGTCCTGAGAACAGATAGGGGTGGAGAATTCTGCTCACATGAATTCAGTGCCTATTGGGAAAAATATGGGATAGTGAAGGAACTTACTATTCCTCACACTCTCGAACACAATGGTGTTGTTGAAAGAAAAAATCGAACAATCATGGGGTTAACAAGAAGTATGTTGAAAGAAAGAAATCTGCCAAACTTTTTATGGGCAGAAGCGGTGGCAACTGCTGTTCATTTGATAAATGTTTCGCCTACGACTGCTGTTGTAGGCAAAACACCATTGGAGGCATGGTCCAACAAGAAACCGAATGTTAAGTATTTGAAGGTGTTTGGGTGTGTAGCATATAGCCTAATTCCCTCACAAGGTCGAAGAAAGTTAGACAACAAGTCAGAAAAATGTGTGTTCATCGGTTACTCTACTCAAAGTAGTGGTTACCGACTGTACAATCCAACAAACAAGAAGTTTATTACGAGGCGTAACGTGGTGTTTCTTGAAGATACAAAGTGGGATTGGGTAGAAACATTTAAAGCCGGAGATCAAGCTTATGCAAGCTACTACATTGACCCATTTCCAATCATTCCAAGTGAGCACGCCTCCAACCCTGCAAATGATACAGTAGTTCCCTCTTCACCACAGACCATAGATGAGACTTTAAACTCTAGTATTCATACACCTTTACCCGTTCACTCACCTATGGTCTCTAGTGGGGACTCATCTGAGCATGGTCATGGTTCTGGCTCTAGTTCATCGTCTCCACTCCTGAGAACCAAAAGTTTAAATGAAGTCTATAACTCTACTGTTGAGATGCAGGTTCCACCAGATTTCTATGAAAACTGTCAATTTGCCCTTAATATATCTGACCCGTCTACTTATAGTGAAGCTATTTATAAAAGTGGAAACAGGCAATGCTAGAAGAATCAGCTGCTATTGAAAAGAACAATACATGGCAGCTTACCATTCTTCCACCTGGAAAGAATCTAGTCGGCATCAAATGGCTATTTAAAACTAAAGTGGGGCCTAATGGTGATGTGGTGAAATACAAGGCAAGGTTGGTGGCGAAGGGGTACTCTCAGAAAAAAGGTATAGATTATGAAGAAACTTTCGCTCCCGTTGCAAGATTTGAGACTATTCGTATAGTCTTGGTTGTTGCTGCTCATCAAGGGTGGAGTATAGACCAACTTGATGTAAAATCAGCCTTTCTTAACGGGGATCTCAAGGAAGAAATTTATGTGCAACAGCCAGAGGGTTTCAAGGTCGAAGGAAGCGAAGATAAAGTGTACCTACTCAAAAAGGCCCTATATGGGTTGAAACAATCATCACGAGCATGGTACAGCAAGATTGATGAATATTTTGTTACGAATGGCTACCAAAGAAGCAACAATGAACCAACCTTGCATATCAAACAAACTGAAGCAAATGATGTCATTTATGTTTGTTTATACGTTGATGATATCATATGCACCAGCTCTAACCCATCACTTGTTTCTGAGTTTAAACAAGGTATGATGTCACAATTTGAAATGACAGATTTAGGTCTGTTGTCTTATTTTCTGGGATTGGAGATTCACCAGACTCAAGATGGGATATTCATGTCACAAGCTAAATATGCTGCTGAGCTACTTACTCGGTTTGGGATGAGTGGCTGCAAAGAAGAGACTACTCCAATGAACTCCAATGAAAAGCTGCAAATGCAAGATAATGCAGAAAAGACTGATGAAGGGATATATAGAAGCTTGGTGGGAAGCCTTATATACCTAACTCACACAAGACCCGATATCACATATGCGGTGAGTTTAGTTTCAAGGTTTATGCAGCATCCCTCTAAGCTTCACTTTGGTGCTGCAAAGCGAATTCTAAAATACGTTTCAGGAACGTTAAAGTATGGCTTGTGGTTCAGTCGAGCTAGCAATAATAAGAAAATGGTTTTAACGGGATACACCGATAGTGATTGGGCAGGATGTGTAGATGATCGTAAAAGTACATCAGCGAATGTGTTCTTTCTTGGAGATGCTGTGATTACCTAGAGTACTAAAAAGCAGCACACTGTTGCGTTATCGAGCACTGAGGCAGAATACATTGCAGCCACTGCTGCAACCTGCCAAGCTATGTGGCTAAGAAAAATTTTGGAGGATCTAAAAATGAAACAAGTAAGTGCCACGACCATATTCTGTGACAATCAATCTGCCATATGTTTATCAAAGAATCCAAGTATGCATAGTAGATCGAAGCACATTGAATTGAAGTATCTCTTTATACGAGAAATGGTGACACAAGAATATGTGAAACTCGAGTTTTGCAGCACTAGAGAACAGGTTGCTGATCTGTTAACCAAAGCTTTATCACATGAGAAGTTTATGCATTTCAGGCAGCTAATGGGAATGAAAAAGTTTGAATTACGGGGAGGTGATAAAAAATAATTCAAGCTTTTGGATAAGGTCATGGGCTGAAGGTTTAGTTGGATTGCACGTGCAAGTTTTAGTTTGAAGTTTGAATAAATCACCGTTGCTAACAAGTCTTTGTGAGCCGGTTCTTTTGCAAGTTAATAACTAGTTTGTTTTGACTTAGTTGTTTTGTTTACGTTACTATTTTGCCTATAAAGGCCTTTATCTATTTCATTTTAATTTGCAATTCATTCAATTGCAATCCTTCATCCTCTCTTTTGTTCTAATTGCTGCAAATATCTAATTCTAATCCAAGCTTAAAACCATCATTTTCCTGGTTAATATTTTCTTGTCAACTACATGATTGACTATTTTGACTTGGGTTATCTTATGTTGTTACTTTGTTCAAACGTGCAGAAACTTACTGGCTCATTATCTCTTCCACATGGCAGTGGAAAGGTACTATCTATACTTGATTATGATCTATGATTTCAATATTGGTACATATTTGATGTTGCTTTTGTAATTAGTTTACCCAATGGTAGTTTGTGTTTTGCAGGCTCTTCGGGTGGCTGTGTTTGCTGAAGGAACAGCTGCTGACAAGGCTAGAGCTGCAGGGGCTGATTTGGTTGGTGGTGAGGACCTTATTGAAGGAATTAAAAATGGTAACTCATCAATCTCATGCTATAATGCTTTTAAAAATATTTTGTTAGGAACTTTTTTTACTACGGGATCTTTATATCTTAATTCAACCTTTTGCAGGCAGTATTAACATAAAGGACATTGACAAGTGCATTGCAATGCCTCAACTTATGCCACGAATAGGAAAAGAGGTCTGCATTTTTCATCTCAGAATATGTAATGTCGCGAAATCATCTATCTAGTTTATATAATGGAATTTGTTATTCTCTTTTGGCAGATATCGAAAAAGCTCAACCGTTTAACGCCAAACGCAAGAGTGAGTCATAACTTCATTGTTTCTTCTTCTTTAAAGCTACTTACATGCCATGCTTATGCGTCGTTTTATTTTCTTGTACAGGATGGCTCTGTAACCACTGATATTTCAAGGGCAGTGAAAGAAGCAAAGAAAAACATCACATTTAAGAAAGACAAGTCAGCAATTGTTCATGTTGGTCTCGGGAAGGTAATCAGTTCTCTTTTAAGGTTTGTGTTACATCACTTACATGTGATTCGCAATTTAACTGTCTTGCATAATTATGTGAAACAGGTCAGTTTTACAGAAGAGGCTTTATGTGAAAATATGGGAGCCTTTGTTAATGCTCTTTTGCTTGCCAAGCCTGCAGGATTAAAGAAAAGTAAATAGCTTTTATATCATGAGTGAAAACCAGACTAAATATCTACTATTTGGCACTTAATGACAATGGGCTTTTTTTGGTTGTTGTGTAGGTTCTAAGTATGCTGGATACGTGACCACCTTCCATATCTGCAGCACGGTAACCTCCTTGCTACCTTTATTATTACAATACCGTAATATTATGTTGAACTTATTAAAATTACAGAATTGTAACAAAGTAATTATTATCGTTACGTTTTTTTTGTCAACTGTAATTTGATGGGCAACTTTGAAACTAACTTAAACGATTGGTGTGATGCAGATGGGCCCATCTTTCCCAGTTTCGATTCAATCATTATCTATAGCAGCTGATCGTTACACCAAATTGCAAATGAGATGATTTCAAGTTTAATGTTGTATTTCCAGGCACGGTTTTTGTTTTATTTTTACGCGATCGCATCTTGGTTGGTTGATTTCTGTTACACACAAGCTGGTGGTGTATACATCCTGCATAATTATGGCATGGTTGTAGTAGATGCTGTTTATTTAATTTAAGTACTCATTTCTCATGACAGACTAATAAGTTTTGTTTCAAAAAACATGTATAACTGATGTTTCTTTTACATAAAGTAAAAGCCAGTTTGACCCTATGAATTAAGAATAGTTTAAGAATATGTAATTACTGTTATTTAGTGGTAAAGAGTACAATTACAAGTGCAAAGTGAAAACATGATAGGTTATTATAAAAAAATGGACATTCATGTTAAGTGAAACGTTCCTTTTATTTTGAGCTTTAACACTGCCTTGAACTTAGAACATAATTTGGGGGTGTTTGAGATTGCTTATTTTCACCAACTTATAACTTATTAACTTTTGTTTGGGATTGTTTGTATTGTGAGAGGAAAAGTTTAATAAGTTACAATTTTATAACTTATTAACTTAATGAAAAGTTATAAGGAGGTAAAATAAGGAATCCCAAACACCCCCTTTGTATAGTTACATTACTGTTCATTGTTATATTTCGAATGCATAAGATTTAATGATTAAAAAAAATATATATTAGTAACATAAATGCTTGTTTAGAAAAGATCAAAACATCAATGAGCTTGTGGAGTTGTGGTGGAGTGGTAAGAGAGAAACTTGGTGTTTCATGTGACCCAGATTCGAATCTTACTCTAACATTTAGTTTTAGCGGCACCAGGGTGATGATAGAAGAATAGACGAGTAGGTGACGCTAACTAGTTGGATCCTTAAACCGAACGCACTTTATTTCATCGCACTGTCATGCGTTTAGACAAGTGTTTACGGACGTTGGCCTTATGTGAGAGTTTTCCCCGGGTCAAAAGACAAGTGTATCCCGATATGATGAATTTAGCCCGCAGTCTGTATGGAGGATTTGTTGGCCATTAAAAAAATAATAAAAAATCGAAGCTTTTAATGATTTGAATTAAAAAAAAAAAGGATAGTTTATAAAGTTGGTCATAACATTAAACATTTATTTCGGCTCTGGAACAAAATCTTGATCACACATTAAATTATTTCATGACCAAGTACAGAGTGGCCACTAGGCCACTTCACTTAAACCTGATTCATTCATATGTATCACAAAACTAATATACTAGAAAACACATTAATACTCGACTTTAGAATAACCCATACCCCGCCCATTCTGCATCACTCACACCCGCCAACGAGCCATTATAAAACGGTGATCCCGACCTTCGAGTTGACTCAGACCACGCGGACAACGTCTCAAGGTCCGTCTTGTACACGTGGAGCTTGTGGGTTATATTTTTCCTTTGGCCATATCCTTTCCGGGTTTGAAAGCAACCCATTGTTACCACTTCGGGTTGGCCGATGACCGACTGGAAGCGGGCTGATTGAGTTCGTGGTGAGGGGAAATGGAAGGATGTGGGGCTAGAGGGTGGTGGCTTGAGAGGCGAAGCGCGATGGCTAGACGGTTTTTGGTGGTTTAGGGGCTTGGGGACACCGGGTCGGATCTCCCACTTGAATGGAACAGCACCTGGTTGAGTGAAGGAGTCGTCGTCTATATGATCCATTGCTATTGCTAGCTAGTTATATTAATTTAATTGTTGGTTGATTTGTTTGAATAAATGCGCATGCATCTAGATATAGAAGAGGAGTGAGATGCTTGTCACGCCGAGATTACCGCAACGAGTCTGTAGACTTTTACGTTTGTTATTATTGTATGGTCTATGACATGTACATGCATACATATGGGAGAGAGAAAGTAGATAGGTTGGTGAGGTGGCAGTGTCAGTGTCAGTGTCAGTGTCAGTCAATCCGACTTGTTTCTACGTTTGATTTTATTTATTATTTTTTTAACCATTAAATATTTACAAGTTTTGGTATTTGAATCCATAACCCACCCCATATTTAACACCCTCTATATCCATATCTATCTATCAACCTATACTAATAAATAAAAATAATAATGATAATTTGTTATAATCACATTAATTCTAAACTTTGGTTTTTCTCATAAGTCATGTGTTTAATTTGAATGACTAATTAGTTGTAACTCATGTGAAAAAAAAGCTTTTAATATAATTTAAATCACAATAACTTATACTAACCCGCTCTATCTAATTTTACTATCAGATATAGAAAGTTTGATCATGATTTATATATATATATATATAAACTATTGAATATCTATAATAAGTTTAAAATCAAACAGTGAATTATTAAAGTAATTAAATAATAACCTACGAACCATTATCGTATAATATTTAATGATTTATGTTTATAATAGATATTTAATTATATGTGTACTTTAAATTTCATTGAATAAATTCAATATTTATAATCTTACAATTTGTAAAACACTATTTAACTTACATTCATATTGATCATGAAAAAAAAACATCTTTAATATGTTTAGGTACCAATAATTGATTTTATTCATCTTAAAACATTATCTCAATCTTAAGAAAATGTAAAATTTAAATATGTAACATTTGACGTGTGTGTGATAATATTAAAATTAATCTATAAATTCAAATGAAAATCCATAAATTACGTATGATTAAATACCTAAATTTCGATCATTTGACAATCCCGTGTAACACACGGGTTCAAAGGTTAGTATAACATACAATTATACTAAAAATCACTATAGTTTCTCTCTCATTTTCAATTAAATAATACACTTTTATCATTATTACTTCTCTCTCCTCTTCACTGCAACCACTTTCTCAAAAAATATTAAAATATTATACAGTATGAACAGTGAAACATCAAATTTAACTTTCTTATATAACATTTTCTCTCTCCTTTACTCACAATCATTTATAATCATACTATATAATTTATAAATTTCTCTCGCATATATTTAGGGAAGAGGTTGAGAATGCTCTAAGAGCATTCCCAGCAGGTCCCACATTCATATATCTATAATTACCAATGTTTTCATAACCGGACCGGACACCGAACCGGAAAGCCAACTGGTTCACCAGTTCAACCGGTTGAACCGGTCAGACCGGCCGAACAAATTTGGTCAAAAAAGACGGGTGATGCTGGAAATAGGATTTTTCAAAAAAATATATTTTTTTTCCATTGAAAACCGGTTCAACCGGTCCGGTTTTTCGGTTTCGACCGGTCAAACCGGTTCGGACCGGCCGGTTCTCTTACAGCCGAGCGAGTATATAGAACCGGACCGGTCGGTGGACCGAATCCCGGTCAGACCGGTTCGACCGGCCGGTCCGGTCCGGTCACAACAACAATGATAATTACACTAAAAGTTGGTATTTCATTGCTCTCTCATGTTCAATTAAATATTATTTTTTTATATCTTTTTATTACAATTTTTTCTCTACTCTATTCACAGCAATTTAACAAATCAACCGTTAGATAAGGGAAATGTATGATATGGATAACACATTTGTTGACTTTCTTACCTCACATGCAATGCACATGTCAACTCCCCAATCATTTTAAAACATCTATAACTTTTCTATACAACATGTTTTTTTTAAATCACCATAATAACGAGTGTTTTTTTTTATTTTTTATATAATTACCATATTGTTATATAAAAATTAAAAAAAATAATGGGTTTTTACAAAATTGTGTTCTATCAAATTGTGTTTTTCAATTTGTCTTTCCATTGTATTTTTTACCTTGTGTTTTTTTCATTGTGCTTTCAGGCAAACATTCCAGGTGACTTTTTTGGCCAAAAAATCTTGACTTTTCCGGCGAAAGTTCCGATGACTTTTTTGGCGGAAATTCCCCGTGACTTTTTTGGTGAAATTTCTCAACAAATTTTCCGATGAGGTGGTGGCGGTGGGTGGTGGAGTGGTGGTGGTTGTAGGAGATAAGTGAAAATGTAAGTGAGGTTTTGAGATTATCTTAAGTGGGTTCTTGAGATTAAAGTAGTGGACCGAAATGGTCTCCTTCTTAGTCTTCATAGGAATATCAAACTTCTTATTTAAACCAAACTCTAGTTGTATATTAACTAATGTTTGTTTAAATTACTTAATTAACAAATGGTTTATGGATGTTAAAAGACAAGTATTATGAGTTTACGAATGGTTAAGTTGTTCGCTATGGGCGATTTAGGGGGTAATTTTGGGGCGACGTTAGAGGGGAACACCGCCCAGGGGCGTAAAGGGGGGAGGGGGTGGGGGGTTCTGGCTAAGTTGGGCGAAAAAGAGAATGTGTTGGTGGGCCCTCTCCATTTTTAATGGTAAATTGGTAATATTATCGTTTCAATAAAAAAATTTACCTATTTATACAAACAATTTCTCAGCATCATTTTATTCCAATTTCTAAAGTCCATTTAATTCAACATTCCAATTTTTCTCAAAATACAATCAATTTCTCAAATTTTTACAATCATGAACCCAAACTCAAACCTGAACTCAAACTCGAGCTCAAACCCGATCCTAAACTCGGAACTGTGGGAATCGGCTCAATTTTGGTGGAGAAATTTGCTTACAAACAACAATGACCCTACTAACCCTTTCTATGCTCTTTGCCAACCAACAAGGTTATCAACCCGTTCTGTTACCCACCATGGAACCGTACACCAATATGTTACATCGACCACAAGTAGCTCGTACCACATCAAAGGTAAACGAAGCCATTAAAAATACCCAAAGGTCAAACAACCAGGGAAAAAGGCGAAAGATTAAAGTGGGAAACGGATGAGGAGATTGCGTTGGCACATGGGTGGATTGACTTATCCGAAGACTTAATTCAAGGTAAATTATAAAAAATAAAATATATATATATATATGTCATGTTTTTTTACTAATACTAGGTTTTTATTTTTATCGAAGGTGACGGTAAACATACCCCTAAGTTTTGGGAGAGTATACGTGCTTGGTTCTTTGCTACAATAGTACAATGGTTTTGCCTCAAGAACATTTTCCTGCCTATAAGTAGGTGGCCGTAGATGAATTCTAATTCGTCCAATCACATACATAATCTCGTAAAACGTGTCGTTATCCGACACACTCGTTGTCTCGAAGTACATACAAGTAGTAGAACCTCTGTTGGTTTATTCTTTCGATTATCCGACGATAAGTTGAAATGCTGCTCGAGTGAAGCCTAGCCCATACATTGATCAGATAATGAGTGAGATATAGATTTCAAAGACGAGATTAGGGATAGAATATGATTTCTTTATTTTATATAAAGTTTTTATAAATGTTTCTTATGAAAGAAGAAACTCGATATATACGTTTCTTCATGAAGTAGAAACATAGTGAATAAATGATGAACAAAGAAAGGACTAAAGGTCCTTATATTTTATAAAAAGAAATTGATATCAAGGTAAAGGTTATGCGAACAGACTAAAGGTCTGAAGCTAGATCGTTGATCTTGTATTAATAAAAGGTTATTCTCGTACTATAGGTTCGAGGTAACAAGAAGCATAAATCACTGAGACACATTGATCAAAACAAATGTGAATACGTCCAAACTCTATACAACTTTATAAATCGAGTCTTTAAATGTTTACATGGGATTATGAATCCCTAAAACTTTATAAATAAAGGTAATCGCTGGCCCTCAGGCTATCGTATACGTTTGTGTGGATCCTTACATATGTGGGTAGACGGTGGGCACACGGCACCACAGTTGCTAATGCCTCTGCCACGTTAGGCTGGACCTAAGTAATGTTCAAGAGGGGATTATCTTGTGTATATTGGTAGTTGCTAAGTCCTCGATGTTGCGGTGTTCGCTGAGTGGTTTCAAGTTGAGTTGGATGTTTATAATAGTAATTCAGACTTTCAGAACTTGATTGTTTCGTATGCCACGTTGGGCCGAGGCCTACGATGTCTCGAGGGGATAATTAAGTATCAAAATTATTTTGTGTCAACGTGTTCATCAGCATATAGCTGACGTATTTTTCCCAACATTTTAGGAAAACAAGTAGCAAGAATTTGAGTCACTCACGAAGATAAAAGCTCGCTATATGGAGATGGCTTAGTTTTAATTGTTAAAATAATATGAACAGGCTTATCAAAACTTTATAAATCAGATACTTGGATATTCAATATCCAGAATGTTTTCAAAATAAATTTATATTTTATTTGTAAGTATTCGGATATCCAATAACCGAGAAGTTTTCAAAATGAATAAATAATTTATTATAAATAAAGTCTTTCGCTAAAACAACATGCAACTCTGATATATTTACAAAACAGACACCAACTATTGTTCTCACGTCTAGGCCCTAAGTTGGGGTGTGACACCATCAACCAATCAAATTTATTCCCTCAAACACAAACCATTCACACATTTAGCATATTTATTAGGGGTGTTCACGGTCCGGTTTTAATGGTTTTTGAGTCAAACCGTAAGCCAAACCGTTAGTACGGTTTTTGCTAATCAAAAAACCGAAGCCAAACCGTTTAAAATAAAAACCAAACCGAACCAAACCGAACCGTTACTAGCGGTTTGGCTCCGGCCAGTTTCACGATTTAGGCTTTAATATGCCGTTGTCAAAAACTTAAACTCTAATTCACAAGTTCAGATTTCAAGTTGTCCAAAAATAAAATAACCAAAATGTAAGTTCCCCATAATTAATCATAATGTCCAGAATTTAAGCCTAGAACATGACGGGATACTAAACTTTTAGTAAACTTTGGCTAAATAACACACTAGCTCTTATAGTTGGTTAAGATAAGAAGCCCAATTTTTAAAACATATGATATATTATAAATAATTATATAAATCTAATATAAAAAAATAAAATTTATATATAAATAAATCCTACGGTCCGGTCCGGTTTTTTACGGCCGGTTTTCAATAAAAACCGCAAGCCAAACCGTTCATTACGGTTTGAAAATTTTGAAGCCGACCGATCGAATGTAAAAAAAAAAACCGACCGCGAAGCCAAACCGATGACCGGCTTGGTCGGTTTCGCGGTTTTAAACCGATCACTGAGCACCCCTAATATTTATATTTAATTTAAATTATAATAACCGAGTAATGATTAGAGGGACTCTATCCACTATATCCCATTTTGGCAAAAAAAAACTCAATTCTCACATGGCGCCAAAAAAGTATTACCAACGACGAGGATAGGTGGGTTTGGGCTGTATAAATAGATGGCGTTTTTTCTGTTAAATCAACCCGCAAGCTTCTGGGCAACCAATTGGCAAGTGAAGGTCAAAACCAGACCCGACCTTGAAGGTTTGCGAGCCGCACTTTTGGCCGAGTCACTTTTTTTTCGGGGGCAAAAATTTGTTATAGATATTTTTATATGTATTAAAAAATAAATCATATTTATTATAATTGGATTTTGATCCATCTTAAAATTAGTGGGTCCAAGCAAATTTTTATTCTAAATTCATTGATTAAATTTAGGTTATTGGACCCAAGGCAAAATCAATAATAATAAAAAAAAAATTAATAATCAGTTAAAAAAAGAAAAAGAAAACGCCGATCAAAATAGACGCCTCGTCGTTCTCGGTCCCCTTCCAAGTTCCAACCCTCCTTCTTTAGTTCCCTGCCACTAGTCACTGCCGTGTCCAGCCGTCCACCATTGTCGGTGCCACCGAATAGAAAACCGGCCACCGTCATACAAACTCAATGATTCACCAGGGTATGATTTTAAGTTTTAACTATTTGATTATTTTATTTTATGGTTGACTGGTTGTTCCGCTATTCGGTCGAACGATTGGATATTTGGATAATATAAGCTGCGAAGAGATGATTGGGCAATTTGTTGTCAAGAATGCTAGGAGAGTTTCAGGAGTTATTGGTTAGCGGTTAGTTATTATTGTATTTGATTTTAGTACTATATTTTTGCTATTTTTATTGTTATAACGTTAATGTCATTTAAAAAACTAGGTTATATATTTCGTTACTCGTTAGAGCCTATGAGCGTTTTTTTAGCTCTGCCGAGGTATTAAAATTCATATGGAAGGCACGAAACGACAAGGTTTTCAATGGTATAGCCCAAGCCTTTTCCAAAACGGTGGAAGAAATAAAAGTTCTTAGTTTCCTTGGGTTGGTTCTGAACTCTAAATCGAAGGACTTGAGGGTTAATTGGAAAAATTGGTAACATGTAAGTTACTCTCTTTGTCTCATCTGTTGGGTATGTACATTGTGGGCCGTTTATAACGTAAAATCTTCAAGATTTGGAGGAGTGATTCTTGGGTATAACCCAACAAGCAAGATAAGTATATGACGTTCTATAACTTTTCTTCTCCGTTCTACATGTTAATTAATTAGGCTGTTGAAGCTTGAATGGCAGTTTTTGGCTTTTTCCTCTGTAATCGAGCCAAAAATTGAGTGAATTATTCATCAACCGTTCTGCGATTGTTTATTTAATAAACGAATGAACATCAACAAAGAGTTTGTATTTATTTAGTTAAACGAATGGACATAAACAAATATTTCGTTTGCTCGTTTATATTCGTTCACATATAAATAAAATTAGAAATAATTATATTTTGTTTGTATTTTACAAATTATGTCACTATAATATGTTTTATATTTGCTCGTGTGTGTTCATTTATGTTCGTTACGTGCTCATATATGTTCACTTATATGTTTGTTTATCTCTATTCAAATATGTTGATTTATGTTCGTGAACTGCTCATTTGGATATTAAATGAACGAACATGAACACGCTCATTTTTTAAACGAGCGAACATGAACACAATTATTTGTTCAATTAAGTGTTCCTCGTCATTTAAAGTTAAATGAATGAAAATACTATTGTCCGTAATCATTCGATTTGTTTACCGGCGCAGGCAATTTGAATTTATGCTAAGAAAAAAGAGAAAGAATAATTATAATTTTACAGGTATAAAGTCTACTTGAATTTATGAAACAAATGGATTACTCGTAAATTTCGTTTAACAGCCACCAAGCTTATTCGTTGGTTTATTTTAAGTCCTTATTTGATAAGCTATAGTTTTTATTAAATAACTATTTTGATATTTTTATTGAAGACAAATCCAAGAAACTTTACATCAAAATGTTTATTTTTTCAATCAAATGAACTTATTACCATTTTTTTCCGAACGGTGGTCGGTGGGGATCTTATATAAAAGAGAATCTACAAGAAGCTTGAATGATAAGAAAAGCTTTTTTCTTTCTTGATTTGAAAATTGTGGTAAATTCAAAAAACTTATTTCTAACCAGAGCAGTAATCTATATCATGGGGGTTGGGGGGGGGGGGGGGGGGTTGAGCGCGTGTGAAGTAGTCGAGGAAGTGTGGCATTTTGTTTAAATGCATTTAGGGCCGTAATGATAATTTGACATGATATTATGGAGTTTGGGTACTTTAGGTAGGGGTGAGCAAGATAAGGGTCATACCCTTGAAACCCTTTTACCCCGATTCGTAAAACCCTTAATTAGACCCGAATATATAATACGGGTCGGGTAAAGGGTATTTAAATTTCACCTTAAAGGGTAAAAAGGTCTCAAGGGTCCGACCCTTTTTCAAACCCTTGACCCGTTTACTAATTTCTAGATAGATATACATCAGATTCGCGATTAATCTGAAACGTAGGAGAGGTTTGTATATTATATATGATTCATCATAAATTTCCCAACTACTAAGAAAAATAAAAATCAAAGGTCATACTACTGATTGGAAACATATATATATGAAAATCATTGAATTGTTGTCACACCCCGTTGAGCGATTTGCGGAAGGCGTAAAACGGAAATGTAACAGACACCTCTGGTATCAACCACATTGTTTATAAAGAACAATACAAACTAGTTTACAATATTTTACATCGATCTAACTTTGTTTACAACTAGGTGATACAAACTAAATCCAGCCATTAAGCGACTTTACTTCTTACTAGCACACTTGCATCAATTCACCCAGCATTAATCCCAAGTCAAACACTTAGCATATTGACTTTCTAGTCCAAGTCTGGTATATCTGAAAAACATGTTAAAACGGGTCAACTACAAATAGTTGGTGAGTTTCACGAGTTTCAAGAAATCAGTTGTGCGTACAACAATTACAGGTGTAAATACGCAAGTATGTATGTATGTATGCATGTATGTATGTATGTATGTATTTATGTATGTATGTATGTACGTTCACAAGTACGTTTGTTTGTATGTTTATAATGTAATTATGCTAAACTACAGGGAAGCCTTGACTGTCTGTGCTGCGTGCATCCATTTCCCACACCTAATCAACCACTGTGGCTCTCCTTCCGCCCACAACACGCCCCGGTAGCTATGTCTAACACTACATAGCCTGTTTGAATGAGTATGGTCATGTGCAAACGGCGCTATGTGACACAGTAACCAAGCCGATTTCGTTTGGGTTTGTCAAACCAATAGTACTATTCACAAGCCACCGGCTCGAAGTTAATCACTGTGTTCGTGGGGACTTTCGTGTGTTAGCACTTAGATAATTCCCATCATCAAACAATTATAAATATATAGATTATGTATCAACATCTTTTTCACCCCGAAAGTTCGTAAAAATAGCTTAAAAGTGGGTCATGAAACTTACGGTTTAGAAGACAATCAGCACAGCGGTACAGTGTAAGTTCGTAGTTGTTTTGACTCGGTCACTAGTCCCTATAATGAATATTATAGTAATATTAATATTTTAATATTATTATAATCGTTATACTACACTGAGCTGTATAGCTAATCTGGGTATAGCTGTTACACCCAGAAAGTGTCAATAGGCTTAGATTGTGATGTTGTTCAATGTCTAATACTTAAATCCGAACTTGGCTCAGTTTCCCTGTTTTCCCAGCTGGGCAAGTTGTTCGTTTATGCGTTCAGAAAACCGTTATGGGGAGGTAAGCTTGGGTAAATGTGTTGGTCGATAAAATGATTAAGTTATAAAGAAAGATCACACAGTGGGGTTCTAGATTTGTCACGGGGCCCGTTTCCGTTTAATCAGTTTAATTTGGAGAAAAATACGCACAATCTATCCAAACTGTCCAGATTTCTCATAAAAAGTTCATTTTTACTTAACTAATCCAAAAATATAATTTCTGATCACTTTTGAGGCTCTGATATTCCAACGGATTCGTTAGTCACGAACTCGTCGGTTTCTATCAGAATTGAATTTGTTTAATCTTTGAATAACACAATTAATTATTCGTTAATCTTTAAATTATTAAAATATAACCACCTATCAATTAAATTATGCATATTTTTATAAAAATATTTCTGGAATTATTTACTGATTTATTAATTTATAAAATTCATTTTATCTGCTATATTTAGCTCGAAAATCATCCGTTTATACCAAGCGATTTCTGAAAATTCCGTCAAAATTTCTAAGTGACCAGAATA
Organism: Bidens hawaiensis; assembly: GCF_021521415.1. NCBI lineage: Eukaryota > Viridiplantae > Streptophyta > Magnoliopsida > Asterales > Asteraceae > Bidens > Bidens hawaiensis. Next base: position 1,482 of record NW_027491822.1, on the reverse strand, counting down.
TATCCCACAATAACCTAGAAAAATCCCAAACTCTAAAAATCTTGCCACATATCCTTTTCGAGCAAAAAACGACTATGAAATTTAAATAAACGCGAATCCACAAAACATACTTAGGTTTTTCCAAATGACTCCAAATTTCATATGTGTTCATATTATATCAAATTTGAGTTCCCCACAAAAGTTCATAATTTTTCAAGTATTTAAACTATTTTTCCCAAATAAACATCCCAATTCGATAATAATTCGCCAAATATTCTTGGATGGTTAAAAATTTACCAAATTTGGACAGGGACTCTCTCATATGGTCCCTGATGTCCCTGCAAAATTTCATGATCAAAAAATATGCACATCACAATCGAATCCTAAACAGCCCGTAATCGAGTGATTCGGTATTACCTTAGCAGTTTTGGTTCGTTTTCGCCCTTCTAATCAATTTTTCGGGTCTTGTGCTTCCATGCAAGCTAGATACAGGTCCTATATCACAAAACAAGCAAGTTTTATCAACATGGCAGCCTCTTAATTTAGGGTTTCGGCTAGGGTATTAAACCGAACTTTTGAACCGTAAAAACGTCGTTTGAACTCTTTTATCCGTGTTTTTGGCCGAAAAAGTTATTGATTATAATTTCTAACCATGTTTAGGATCAAAATATGCATTTGGATCATATTAATGGTTTTTACATGGTTAGTAGTGATTTTTGGTAATTAACCTATAATTTTATGTATTTAAAACATGTTTAAAACTAACTTAAATTTATAAAAATTTAAATTTTTTTTACCTTGCTTTGTTTCTGGAGATTTGAAGAACGAAATTCAAAGCTAAACTTGGTTTTTTTGTCAATCAGAAGGTTTTAGAAACTTTAGGAATTAATATATATCCAAGGGGGTTTTGCCCAAGGTGCGACCGCCCCATTTAGGGGGGTCCTCTTGGGCCCCTCCTTGGTCCATTTGTCCGTTTTGCGTGCCAGATGAGAATTCTTGAGTCCGAATTTGTTTCGGGTTCGGTTTTTGGCGTAAAAAATTATCGGGTACGACAAACAGCGCGAAAACGAGCATTTTTCGGCCATTTTTGTGTAAATTTATAAAAACATAGTATTTCTTTGTAAAAATCGAAAATATTTTCACGGATCGCTTAAAACATTTCAAATAAATGTTTTGTAAGTCTTTTTCGGCCCAACGAATGATACAATGCTTGTTTTGTAATTATCTTTCGCGTTTAAATCTACAGCGGGTAGTTAAACGAGCATATTTTCGTTTAACCGGTTTGCTATCGTACTAAGGCTATAATACTAATATATTAGCTTATAGTAAACGTATATCACTTATAGATGCCCCCCGAGATATATGGGTCATAACCGACCCGTTTGGTTAATCGTTTGTTCGATACGCAATAAGCGGTTAATCGCTTATTTGGTTTGTGAATACCTAGGTGTACTCGGTTTTGTCACGAATGTCAAAATTGTTCTCTACATGTAATTTGTGAAT